>NC_030825.1:11568749-11868749 GCF_001704415.2 Capra hircus
TCTCTTCCATGGGGATGGTCTTGATCCGTCTCCTGTACAGTGTCACAAACCTCATTCCATAGTTCATCAGGCACTCTATCTATCAGATCTAGGCTCTTAAATCTATTTCTCACTTCCACTGTATAATCATAAGGGATTTGATTTAGGTCATACCTGAATGGTCTAGCGGTTTTCCCTACTTTCTTCAATTTAAGTCTGAATTAGGCAATAAGGAGTTCATGATCTGAGCCACAGTCAGCTCCTGATCTTGTTTTTGTTGACCGTATAGAGCTTCTCCATCTTTGGCTGCAAAGAATATAATCAATCTGATTTCGGTGTTGACCTTCTGGTGATGTCCATGTGTAGAGTCTTCTCTTGTGTTGTTGGAAGAGGGTGTTTGCTATGACCAGTGCATCTTCTTGGCAAAACTCTATTAGTCTCTGCCCTGCTTCATTCTGTATTCCAAGGCCAAATTTGCCTGTTACTCCAGGTGTTTCTTGACTTCCTAATTTTGCATCCCAGTCCCCTATAATGAAAAGGACATCTTTTGGGGGTGTTAGTTCTAAAAGGTCTTGTAGGTCTTCATAAAACCATTCAACTTCAGTTTCTTCAACGTTACTGGTTGGGGCATAGACTTGGATTACCGTGATATTGAATGGTTTGCCTTGGAAACGAACAGAGATCATTCTGTCGTTTTTGAGATTGCATCCAAGTACTGCATTTCGGACTCTCTTGTTGACCACGATGGCTACTCTATTTCTTCTGAGGGATTCTTGCCCACAGTAGTAGATATAATGGTCATCTGAGTTAAATTCAGCCATTCCAGTCCATTTTAGTTTGCTGATTCCTAGAATGTCGACGTTCACCCTTGCCATCTCTTGTTTGACCACTTCCAATTTGCCTTGATTCATGGACCTGACATTCCAGGTTCCTATGCAATATTGCTCTTTACAGCATCGGACCTTGCTTCTATCACCAGTCGCATCCACAACTGGGTATTGTTTTTGCTTTGGCTCCATCCCTTCATTCTTTCTGGAGTTATTTCTCCACTGATCTCCAGTAGCATATTGGGTACCTAATGACCTGGGGAGTTCCTCTTTCAGTATCCTCTCATTTTGCCTTTTCAAACTGTTCATGGGGTTCTCAAGGCAAGAATATTGAAGTGGCTTGCCATTCCCTTCTCCAGTGGACCACATTCTGTCAGACCTCTCCACCATACCCGCCCGTCTTGGGTTGCCCTGCAGGCATGGCTTGGTTTCATTGAGTTAGACGAGGCTGTGGTCCTAGTGTGATTTGATTGACTAATTTTCTGTGAGTATGGTTTCAGTGTGTCTGCCCTCTGATGTCCTCTTGCAACACCTACCATCTTACTTGGGTTTCTCTTACCTTGGGCGTGGAGTATCTCTTCACGGCTGCTCCAGCAAAGCACAGCCACTGCTCCTTACCTTGGACGAGAGGTATCTCACTACCGCCACCATTCCTGACCTTCAACGTGGGATAGCTCCTCTAGGCCCTCCTGCGCCCACGCAGCCACCGCTCCTCGGGATGCTCCTCCTGGCCGCCGGCCCTGGCCTCATGCGTAGGTGGCTCCTCCCAGCTGCAAAAAAAGTTTCCAAACCCCACAGCCTGCAGTTCTAAAAATTGCTAACTGGCTGACCTGGAAACAGTCACCTTCTAGGCTGTGTGTCCAGAGCAGTGCCTGGCAGAAAGGAAATGGGCAGCCAACAGTGGACAGTGGGATGCCACGTGCCCTGGAAACCTGGGCTCAGAGAGAACACGGACTGCAGGAGTCAGTCTTAAAGATCTGCAGTGGCCTGATGAGAAGAACGGTTCTCAGGACGTCGTCTGGGCAAGAGGGAGATAGACTCTTGTGCTGGCTCCCTGAGACCTGGAGACCAATGCTCCCTGAGCATCTGTGTCTCCTCTCACTGCAGGCTGGATGTTTTGTATTTTTAATGTTGTATTTTTGAGAGTCTAACCTCTACTCTAGATTTTTAATCTTTGCTTCTTGGTATTTGTTATCAGTTTTGTACCTTTAAGAATCTAATCTTCAGTATCCATTTTCACTTAGGGGTGTGATTGCTGGTTTGATTGCTCTCTCCCCTTTTGACTCTCCCTCTTCTCCCCCAGGTCACCTCTATCTCCTCCTTCCCCCTTCTCTTCTCTACTCAACTCTGTGAATCTCTCTGGGTGCTCCAGGCTGTGGAGAACACTTGCTGCTGCTGCTAAGTCGCTTCAGTCGTGTAGAACTGATTACTGGCTAGATTGGTCTCTTCCCTTTTGACTCGTCATCTTCTCCTCCTGGTCACCTCTATCTCCCTCCTCCCTCTTCTCTTCTCCATGTAACTCTGTGTTACATGTGAACCTCTCTGGGTGTCCCTCACTGTAGAGAATCTTTTCACCATTAACCTAGATGTCTTATCATCTGTGCTGTATGAATGAAGAAGTCTTGAGGCTACTGTAAGAATAAGACTGAAAGCCAGAGGCAGAAGGCTTAAACCCAGAGAGAACACCAGAAAACTCCTGATTCCAGGGAACATTAATCAACAAGAGTTCATTCAAAAACCTCCATAACTACACTGAAACCAAGCTCCACCCAAGAGCCAACAAGTTCCAGAGCAAGACATACCACGCTAATTCTCCAGCAACGTAGAAACACAGCCCTGAGCATTAAAATATAGGCTGCCCAAAGTCACACCAAACCCACAGACACCCTGAAACTCACTACTGGACACTTCATTGCACTTCATAGAGAAGAGATCCAGCTCCACCTACCAGAACACTCAAACTTCCCTAACCAGGAAACCTTGACAAGCCACTAGTCCAACCCCACCCACAGGGAGCAACCTCCACAATAAAGAGGAGCCACAAACTTCCAGCCTACAGAAAGGCCACCCCAAACACAGCAATCTAAACAAAATGAAAAAGCAGATAAATAATCAGAAGGTAAAAGAGCAAGATAAATGCCCACCAAACCAAACAAAAGAGGAGATAGTGAGTCTATCTGAAAAAGAATTCAGAATAATGATAGTAAAGATGATCCAAAATCTTGAAAACAAAATGGAGTTACAGACAGAGACAAGGATTGAGAATATGCAAGAAATGTTTAACAAGGACCTAGAAGAAAAAAAAATAAAAAAGAGTCAGTCAGTAATGAATAATGCAATAACTGAGACCAAAAGCACTCTGGAGGGAACCAACAGTAGAATGACTGAGGCAGAATATAGAATGAGTGAGGTGGAAGACAGAATTGTGGAAATAAATGAGGCAGAGAGGAAAAAAGAATTAAAACAAATGAGGACAACCTCAGAGACATCTCAGTTCAGTTCAGTCCCTCAGTCGTGTCCGACTCTTTGCGACCCCATGAATTTCAGCATGCCAGGCCTCCCTGTCCATCACCATCTCCTGGAGTTCACTCAGACTCATGTCCATTGAGTCCACGATGCCATCAACCATCTCATCCTCAGTCGTCCCCTCCTTCTCCTGCCCCCAACCCCTCCCAGCATCAGAGTCTTTTCCAATGAGTAAACTCTTCTCATGAGGTGGCCAAAGTACTGGAGTTTCAGCTTCAGCATCATTCCTTCCAAAGAAATCCCAGGGCTGATCTCCTTCAGAATGGACTGGTTGCATCTCCTTGCAGTCCAAGGGACTCTCAAGAGTCTTCTCCAACACCACAGTTCAAAAGCATCAATTCTTCGGCGCTCAACTTTCTTCACAGTCCAACTCTCACATCCATACATGACCACAGGAAAAAGCATAGCCTTGACTAGGCGGACCTTAGTCGGCAAAGTAATGTCTCTGCTTTTGAATATACTATCTAGGTTGGTCATAACTTTTCTTCCAAGGAGTAAGCATCTTTTAATTTCATGGCTGCAGTCACCATCTGCAGTGATTTTGGAGCCCAAAAAAATAAAGTCTGACACTGTTTCCACTGTTTCCCCATCTATTTCCCATGAAGTGATGGGACCGGATGCCATGATCTTCCTTTTCTGAATGTTGAGCTTTAAGCCAACATTTTCACTCTCCTCTTTCACTTTCACCAAGAGGCTTTTTAGCTCCTCTTCACTTTCTGCCCTAAGGGTGGTGTCATCTGCATATCTGAGGTTATGGATATTTCTCCCGCCAATCTTGATTCCAGCTTGTGCTTCTTCCAGCCCAGCGTTTCTCATGACGTACTCTGCAGGGTGACAATATACAGCCTTGACGTACTCCTTTTCCTATTTGGAACCAGTCTGTTCTTCCATGTCCAGTTCTAACTGTTGCTTCCTGACCTGCATACAGATTTCTCAAGAGGCAGGTTAAGTGGTCTGGTATTCCCATCTCTTGAATTTTCCAGTTTCTTGTGATCCACACAGTCAAAGGCTTTGGCATAGTCAATAAAGCAGAAATAGATGTTTTTCTGGAACTCTCTTGCTTTTTCCATAATCCAGCAGATGTTGGCAATTTGATCTCTGGTTCCTCTGCCTTTTCTAAAACCAGCTTGAACATCAAGAAGTTCACGGTTCATGTACTGCTGAAGCCTGGCTTGGAGAATTTTGAGCATTACTTTACTAGCATGTGAGATGAGTGCAATTGTGCAGTAGTTTGAGCATTCTTTTGCATTGCCTTTCTTTGGAACTGGAATGAAAACTGACCTTTTCCAGTCGTGTGGCCACTGCTGAGTTTTCCAAATTTGCTGGCATATTGAGTGCAGCACTTTCACAGCATCATCTTTCAGGATTTGAAAGAACTCAACTTGAATTCCATCACCTCCACTAGCTTTGTTCATAGTGATGCTCTCTAAGGCCCACTTGACTTCACATTCCAAGATGTCTAGCTCTAGATTAGTGATCACATCATCATGATTATCTGGGTCATGAAGATCTTTTTTGTACAGTTCTTCCATGTATTCTTACCACCTCTCCTTAATATCTTCTGCTTCTGTTAGGTCCATACCATTTCTGTCCTTTATTGAGCCCATCTTTGCATGAAATGTTCCCTTGGTATCTCTCATTTTCTTGAAGAGATCTCTAGTCTTTCCCATTCTGTTGTTTTCCTCTATTTATTTGCACTGATTGCTGAAGAAGGCTTTCTTATCTCTTCTTGCTCTTCTTTGGAACTCTGCATTCAGATGCTTATATCTTTCCTTTTCTCCTTTGCTTTTCACCTCTCTTCTTTTCACAGCTATTTGTAAGGCCTCCCCAGACAGCCATTTTGCTTTTTTGCATTTCTCTTCCATGGGGATGGTCTTGATCCCTGTCTCCTGTACAATGTCACAAACCTCATTCCATAGTTCATCAGGCACTCTATCTATCAGATCTAGGCTCTTAAATCTATTTCTCACTTTCACTGTATAATCATAAGGGATTTGATTTAGGTCATACCTGAATGGTCTAGTGGTTTTCCCTACTTTCTTCAATTTAAGTCTGAATTTGGCAATAAGGAGTTCATGATCTGAGACACAGTCAGCTCCTGGTCTTGTTTTTGTTGACCGTATAGAGCTTCTCCATCTTTGACTGCAAAGAATATAATCAATCTGATTTCGGTGTTGACCATCTGGTGACGTCCATGTGTAGAGTCTTCTCTTATTTTGTTGGAAGAAGCGTTTGCTATGACCAGTGCATCTTCTTGGCAAAACTCTATTAGTCTTTGCCCTGCTTCATTGTGCATTCCAAGGCCAAATTTGCCTGTTACTCCAGGTGTTTCTTGACTTCCTAATTTTGCATTCCAGTCCCCTATAATGAAAAGGACATCTTTTTTGGGTTAGTTCTAAAAGGTCTTGTAGGTCTTCATAAAACCATTCAACTTCAGTTTCTTCAGTGTTACTGGTTGGGGCATAGATTTGGATAACTGTGATAATGAATGGTTTGCCTTGGAGATGAACAGAGATCATTCTGTCGTTTTTGAGATTGCATCCAACTACTGCACTTCAGACTCTCTTGTTGACCATGATGGCTAGTCCATTTCTTCTGAGGGTGGGTCATGGTGGAGAGATCTGACAGAATGTGGTCCACTGGAGAAGAGAATGGCAAGCCACTTCAATATTCTTGTCTTGAGAACCCCATGAACAGTATGAAAAGGCAAAATGAGAGGATACCAAAAGAGGAACTCCCCAGGTCATTAGGTGCCCAATATGCTACTGGAGATCAGTGGAGAAATAACTCCAGAAAGAATGAAGGGATGGAGCCAAAGCAAAAACAATACCCAGTTGTGGATGCGACTGGTGATAGAAGCAAGGTCCGATGCTGTAAAGAGCAATATTGCATAGGAACCTGGAATGTCAGGTCCATGAATCAAGGCAAATTGGAAGTGGTCAAACAAGAGATGGCAAGGGTGAACGTCGACATTCTAGGAATCAGCAAACTAAAATGGACTGGAATGGCTGAATTTAACTCAGATGACCAGAGACATCTAGGACAATATTAAATGCCCCAACATTCGAATCATAGGAGTCCCAGAAGAAGAAGACAAAATCAAAGGGCTTGAGAAAATACTTGAGATGCTAGTTGACTTCCCTAAAATGGGGAAGGAAATAACCACCCAAGTCCAAGAAAACCAGAGAGTCCCAAACAGGATAAACCCAAGGCAAAACACCCGAGACATATATTAATCAAATTATCAAAGATGAAACAGAAAGAACAAATATTAAAAGCAGCAAGGGAAAAGCAACAAATAACACACAAGGGGAACCCCATAGGGATAACAGCCGATCTTTCGATAGAAACTCTTCAGGCCAGGAGTGAATGGCAGGACATACTTAAAGTGATGAAAGACAATAACCTACAGCCCAGATTACTGTACCCAGCAAGGATCTCATTCAAATATGAAGGAGAAATCAAAAGCTTTACAGATAAGCAAAAGTTGAGAGAATTCCGCATCACCAAACCAGCTCTTCAACAGATGCTAAAGAATCTTCTCTAGACAGGAAACACAGAAAAGGTGTATAAACTTGAACCCAAAACAACAAAGTAAATGGCAACAGGAGCATACTTATCAACAATTACCTTAAATGTAAATGGGCTGAATGCCCCAACCAAAAGACAAAGATTGGCTGAATGGATAGAAAAACAAGACCCCTCTAATATGCTGTCTACACGAGACCCGCTTCAAACCAAGGGATGCATACAGAGTGAAAGTGAAGGGCTGGAAAAAGACATTTCATGCAAATGGAGACCAAAAGAAAGCAGGAGTAGCAATACTCAGATAAAATAGACTTTGAAATAAAGGCCATGAAAAGAGACAAAGAAGGACACTACATAATGATCAAAGGATCAATCCGAGAAGAAGCTATAATATTTATAAATATATATGCACCCAACATAGGAGCACCACAATAAGTAAGGCAAATGCTAACAAGTATGGAAGGGGAAATTAACAATAACACAATAATAGTGGGAGACTTTAATACCCATTCACACCTATGGATAGATCAAACAAACAGAAAATTAGTGAGGAAACACAAACTTTAGGTGATACAATGGACCAGTTAGACCTAATTGATATCTATAGGACATTTCACCCCAAAGCAATGAATTTCACCTTTTTCTCAAGTGCACTCAGAACATTCTCCAGGGTAGATCACAGCCTGGGCCATAAATCCAGCCTTGGTAAATTCAAAAAACTGAAATCATTTCAAGCATCTTTTCTGATCTCAATGCAGTAAGATTAGATGTCAACTACAGGGAAAAAAAAAACTATTAAAAATACAAACATATGGAGGCTAAACAACACACTTCTGAATAACCAACAAATCACAGAAGAAATGAAAAAAGAAATCAAAATATTCATAGAAATGAATGAAAATGAAAACACAACAACCCAAAACCTATGGGATTCAGTAAAAGCAGTTCTAAGAGGAAGGTTCATAGCAATACAAGTTTACCTCAAGAAACAAGAGAAAAATCAAATAACCTAATTTTACAGCTAAAGCAACTAGAAAAAGAAGAAATGAAGAACCCTAAGGTTAGTAGAAGGAAAGAAATCATAAAAATTAGGGCAGAAAAAATGAAAGATTATAGCAAAAATCAACAAAACTAAAAGCTGGTTCTTTGAGAAGATAAAATAGACAAGCCATTAGCCAGACTCATCAAGAATAACAAAAGAAGAATCAAATCAACAAAATTAGAAATGAAAGTGGAAAAATCACAACAGACTACAGCAGAATGCAAAGGATCGTAAGATCCTACTATTAGTAACTGTATGACAATAAAATGGACAACTTGGAAGAAATGGACAAATTCTTAGAAAAGTATAAGCTTCCAAAACTGAACCAGCAAGAAATAGAAAATCTTAACAGACCCATCACAAGTATGGAAATCGAAACTGTAAAAAAAAATCTTCCAACAAACTAAAGCCCATGACAGATGGGTTCACAGGTGAATTCTACCAAAAATTTAGAAGAGTTAACACCTATCCTACTCAAACTCTTCCAGAAAATTGCAGAGGAAGGTAAACTGCCAAACTCATTCTATGAGGCCACCATCACCCTAATACCAAAACCAGACAAAGATGCCACAAAAAAAAAATAAAATTATAGGCCAACATCATTGATGAACATAGATGCAAAAATCCACAACAAAATTCTAGCAAACAGGATCCAATAAAATATTAAAAAGATCACACATCATGACCAAGTGGGCTTTATCCTAGGAATGCAAGGATTCTTCAATATTCGCAAATCAATCAATGTGATACACCACATTAACAAATTGAAAGATAAAAACCATATGATTGTCTCAATAGATGCAGAGAAAGCCTTTGACAAAATTCAACATCCATTTATGATTAAAAAAACCCTCCAGAAAGCAGGCATAGAAGGAACATACCTCAACATAATAAAAGCCATATATGATAAACCCACAGCAAACATTACCCTCAATGGTGAAAAATTGAAAGCATTTCCCCTAAAGTCAGGAACAAGACAAGGGTGCCCACTCTCACCACTACTATTCAACATACTTTTGGAAGTTTTAGCCACAGCAGAGAAGAAAAAGAAATAAAAGGAACCCAGATTGGAAAAGAAGAAGTAAAACTTTCACTGTTTGCAGATGACATGATCCTCTGCATAGAAAACCCTAAAGACTTCACCAGAAAATTACTAAGCTAATCAATGAATATAGTAAGGTTGCAGGATATAAAATTAACACAGAGAAATTCCTTGCATTCCTATACACTAACAATGAGAAAACTGAGAAATTAAGGAAACAATTCCATTCACCATTGCAACGAAAAGAATAAAATACTTAGGAATAAATCTACCTAAAGAAACAAAAGACCTATATATAGAAAACTATAAAACGCTGATGAAATAAATCAAAGATGACACAAATAGATGGAGAAATATACCATGTTCATGGATCAGAAGAATCAATATAGTGAAAATGAGTATACTACTCAAAGCAATCTATAAATGTAATGCAATCCCTATCAAGCTACCAATGGTATTTTTCAGAGAACTAGAACAAATAATTTCACAATTTGTATGGAAATACAAAAAACCTTGAATAGCCAAAGCAATCTTGAGAAAGAAGAATGGAACTGCAGGAATCAATCTGCCTGACTTCAAACTATACTACAAAGCTATAGTCATCAAGACAGTATGGTACTGGCACAAAGACAGAAATATAGATCAATGGAACAAAATAGAAAGCCCAGAGATAAATCCATGCACCTATGGACACCTTATCTTTGACAAAGGAAGCAAGAATATACAATGGAGAAAAAACAATCTCTTTAACAAGTAGTACTGGGAAAACTGGTCAACCACCAGTTAGTTTGAATGGTGCTTGCAAGGATTGCAAAGCAAAAATAAATAAATGGGACCTAATTAAACTTAAAAGCTTCTGCACAATGAAGGAAACTATAAACAGGGTGAAAAGACAGCCTTCAGAATGGGAGAAAATAATAGCAAATGAAGCAACTGACAAAGAATCTCAAAAATATATAAGCAGCTCATGCAGCTCAACACCAGAAAAATAAACAACCCAATCAAAAAATGGGCCAAAAAACTAAACAGACCTTTCTCCAAAGAAGACATACAGATGGCTAACAAACATGTGAAAAGATGCTCAACATCACTCATCAGAGAAATGCAAATCAAAACCACAATGAGGTACCATCTCATGCAGGTCAGAATGGCTGCTATCAAAAAGTCTACAAACAATAAATGCTAGAGAGGGTGTGGAGAAGAGGGAACACTCTTACACTGTCGGTGGGAATGCAAACTAGTACAGCCACTGTGGAGAACAGTGTGGAGATTCCTTAAAAAACTGGAAATAGAACTGCCATAATTGCCAGGGTCCAGCCCCCGCAGGATCCAGGGGAACCTGAAGCAAAAACGGCATCGGCGATTGATTTAGAGAGAGATAAGGAAAGAATATTGTAGGTAAGAAAACAGAGGAGAGAAAGAGGCTGATATTCCTTGGTTTACATAGAAAGCCAATAAAACTTCGAGACAAGAAATTTGCCCTGTTCACGGAGGCCACAGGTGCCTTCCCGGTCTCCCGAGGGAGTGAAGACACAGAACGTCTTCCCGTTCAGGTCGTAGAAACCCGGCCAGATAAGTGAACGCAGGGAGCCTCTATGCTCCAAGGGATCAGCCTGAAAAAAAAAGTAAGAGAGAAAAAAAGAGAAAAAAGAAAAACACGGGGTGACCAAGCTTCTTCAAGCAAGGCCCCATAGGTTTATTTTTAAAAGGTACTTTTATATCTTGTCTTACATAGAGGGGAATAAAAGATGCAAAGTCATACAGAGTCAGCCCAAACATTACATCTGTTTTGTCTTTATCGAAACCAGGATATTTTTGCAAACCTTTCCCATAAACAATATTGTGTACATTATCTTCTGGCCTTGGAGGCCTGTGAACATTTTATGACCCTCTTTTGATTAAGGCTTCTCAACCAGAAAACTTACTTTCCCTTGAAATGTTTTTTCTTCTATTTCTAATCAATGTCAGCCTCAAAAAGTATTAAACAGAGTTATATTCTCACGAAGCAAAGGTGCAGTGAGTTACAAGAAAGAACCAATTAGCTCAAAAGTCTGATGTGGTTAATTTCAAGGCTACACTTGTTTTTCTTACTTTCCAACTATGTTAACTAATGCACTCCCAGGTGCACAGTGGATAAGAGATGTGGGAACTTAGCAACAAGCATTGGCCCAATAATGAAATCCTACATTAGCACTACTCTAATAACTTTTAACTCTTTGAAAGGCTCTATGTTTTAGGCTTTCCATGCCTCTCACAGTTGGGAGGATGTAAATAATCATATGCGTAGCTGCAAGAGTCTGGATATACCTGCCAAGCAAGCTAAAATGCTAATAGAGGAGGTTTTATTTGAAATATTTCTCTCATGTCCAGGAGACTTATTAGCTATAGCCCTAAGTTGATTTTCTCCAGAGAAAGGTGGTCAGGAATAGCCCCCTGTTAATGTCAGAGGATTTGGTGAAAGTCATGAAATAGTAAAACAGACAGATTCTGGTTTTGGGGTAGATGCTCCAGAAAGCCTAGGGAGCCCATTGAGTTCTCTTGCTTAACAGTTCTCTTCCACATGACTTTTGTTATGGGTGGGATCTCTCGTGGTGGCTCCCAGCACCATAATCCCACTGCTGGGCATATACACTGAGGAAACCAGAGTTGAAAGAGACGCGTGTACCCCAGTGTTCATCACAGCACTGTTTACAATAGCTAGGACATGGAAGCAACTTGGATGTCCATCAGCAGATGAATGGATAAGAAAGCTGTGGTACATATACACAATGGAATTTTACTCAGCTATTAAAAAATAATGTATTTGAATCAGTTCTAATGAGGTGGATGAAACTGGAGCCTACTATACAGAATGAAGTAAGCCAGAAAGAAAAGCACCAATAGAGTATATTAACACATATATAAGGAATTTAGAAAGATGGTAACAATGACCCTATATGCAAGACAGCAAAAGAGACACAGATATAAAGAACAGTCTTTTGGACTCTGTGGGAAAGGGCAAGGGTGGGATGATTTGAGAGAATAGCATTGAAACATGTTTATTACCATCTGTGAAATAGATCACCAATGCAGGTTTGATGCATGAGACAGGGCACTCAGGGCTGGTGCACTGGGATGACCCTGAGGGATGGGATGAGGAGGGAGGTGGGAGGGGGGGTTCAGGATGGGGAACACATGTACACCCATGGCTGATTCATGTCAATGTATGGCAAAAACCACTACAATACTGTAAAGTTATTAGCCTCCAATTAAAATAAATTAATTATTTTTTTTAAAGCCCTAGAACTGGTAATGGGGAGAAGAGTTGCCTGAATAGAATCAGGTGCTATTTCACACAAAGGATGAACCAAATATTCAGTTCAGGATGATGTTCCAAATTTCCAGGTCCTTCCCACTATTTGCCCACCTTTCCCTCTGAACCATCACCTTCTCCAGCCAACCCAGGTCGCTTCCCCTATTGCCTGATAAGCCCAGAGCCCCTTTTCTGATGCAAGCGTGGAGCCCAGAGTGTTTCTCTTCTTGTTCACAATTCAGTTTAAAGTTCAACTTGAGCCCTCTAGTCAGTTCATGGCTCTAAAAAAATTGGAGGACATTTAGTTAATACCCACTGAACACCAGAAACTATGCCAGAGCCTCCACCATGGATGCTCCAGGCGGCCTGCTCATTAGGATCATATGGAACGCTTTTGCACTGGGCAATGCTGGGGCCTGGCCTGCAGAATTCTGACTTTATTGCTCTGGGCAGATTGCCCAGGGCATCAGTGACCCTCCATCACTTTCCCTCCTCTGGGTGTGCACAGCAGCGTTAAGAATCCCCGCACTGAGAAATGAGACGCTTCATCCGACAGGTAAGAAGATGTCATCTTGGGGGGCTAAACAGGGAGTAACAGATGTGTGATTTAGAAAGAAGGCTGGGGAAGGTGACAGGGCCCTGGGTTTGGAATGAAGTCCAACTCCCCTGCAGGACTGGCCTCATAACTGGTAGGACCCAGCGCTAAATGAAATGTGGGTCCTTTGTTCAAAATCTATTAATAATTTCTAAGGGGGAGGGGGCCTCCTAAGCACAAAGCCCTGTTCAAGGTTATAGGAACCGGCCCAGGCTCATCACTGAAGACCATGGGGAAGTCGCTTGACCACCTTCAAGCTCCTGACTCTCTGTGCTGTGCACAGCCCAGTAAGATCATGGATGGGCAGTGCTGGGGAGTGGGGCATCATGTACCCATTTGGGGGGTGAAGGGAAGGACAGAGAAGAAAGGAAGGGATGCAGGCTGAACAGCCAGTGTGAATGGAGACCCAGCTCCATTCACAAATTGAAAGATGAGCCTGGTGTCCAGCCTCCGCCTTAGAGCCGCCACAGGCCGCTAGCTGTGGCCAGCAGAGGGCAGCCTTGCACAGCTAAGACCCCAGGAGTTGGGGCAAGTCCCAAAGTTGGAGAGAACTATTTGCAGAAATGTAGGGCCAGGAGCCTGCGTGACTTAAAGCAGATAGGGCCCTAAGAAATAAGGGCTGGCCGTGACCTTCAGCATGAGACCAGGGCAATAAACAGATTAAAGGCAAACATACGTGACCCACATGCAATAAAGAGGCAGCATGAAGTAACCGCTTTCCTAGGATCTATAACCCAGTTCCCCTCGGCCTCCATCCCTGGGATGAGAACTTCAGGGTCCTGCCTGCCTGGTTTTCTCGAGACTGGAAAGAGGATGCACCTGATGGGCACTTCCTCACAGGGTGTTTCATTTGATCTTCACAGTGCCCTAGAGGCATGTTTATATATTCACTTGTTTCTGAGCAGAAGAGTAAATGATGCCTGGAGCTAGTTCTAGGCTGTGCTGACTTCCTTTTCACCCCAGGGCCTTTGCACGTGCTGGTTCTTTCCCTGAAATTCTGTCCCTCCGCTCCACTCCTTTCCTGACTGTCAACCACACTGACTTACATCTCAGCTCAGCATCACTCCTCAGGGAGACCTTTTCAAATCTTGCAGATCTTGCCTTGTTTATCACTTTCATCATAGAGACCCATCCTTCCTTTCAGAGCTCCTCTCATGGTGTGTACGTATATCTGTGGTTATCTGATTAGCATCTTTGTCTCTCTAGTCTGTATGCACCAGGATTGCAGGAACTCACAGGATTTTGCTCACAACTGACTTTCCAACGTCTTGGCCGTTGCCTGGCCCAAGCCTATGAATATATGTATTCACTGGATAAGTGAATAAACTTGCCCAACATCAGATGGCGATTACGAGCCAGATTGCCTGACCCTGCAGTCAGCCCACATTCTCACTTTATCTTGTTGCTAAATATGAGAAAATATCTGTCACAAATAGGATAAAGAAAATCTTTTTTTTTCTTTTTCTATGATAAAACTTCCCACTGCATTCTGTTTTCTTGAACCCATACAAAAAACATGAGTTTGCCCCTCAGAGACGAACCCTAGTTTCTATGCCTTTTCTGCCTCCAAAACATTAATAAATAAAATGCTATAATAAATAGATGAGCCGGGCAAAACTGTTGAAAGTTGGAAGTGGGGAGGAGCAGGGGTAGTGCTCCAGAGGCGCAGAGGGTGCTACAGGCCGTCTGGACCCCATGACCCCTCTAAAGAGGGGGAATGGAGGCACAGTGAGGTTAAGCGACCTGCCCCAAACCACAGAGCTAGTTCTTCCATCGTCAATCTCCTGCTCCCAGATGTGTGCCTTCCCAGCTTCTGTGTTTCTGCAGCCGGATTGCAGCAGATGCCTTTTTGGTCATTTAAGAAGACGCTTGCTCTGTTAAGCCCTACACGGCTGTGCCACCTCCTGCTTTCCTGCCGCAGGTGGAGGACTTAATGAGTGTCTAGCATCTTATTTGGTATATCTTCACCATCCCATAATAGGCAGGGACAGAGCATCTTCTTTCCCACACTAGGACATGCAGTCAAGCACACATATTTGCAGAAGTTTGCCACTAGTCTCCTGAAGGTTACTGCTAGCCACGAGAAGCGGTTGTCACCATTTATGATTTTAGTGGTTTTCTAGATATGAGGAGATGCAAGAATTTGGCTCATCGGACGCAACTGAAGTGACTTAGCAGCAGCAGCAACCTTCTCCCAAAAATTTCTAGCCATCTGAAGGCCTGTTCTACCAATTTTTCCCAGAGCACAGAGTGCCCCATACCCAGTCTCCACCCTGAACTCCTTTCAGGGGTTGTTGAGGGTCAGTGAGCACCGCAGCTTCTGACTTCATCCTTGTAGAGGCAGATGGCAAGTGCCCATCTATAGCTGAGAGTGTCTACCAAATACCAGGGCTTCCCTCATAGCTCAGTTGGTAAATCATCTGCCTGCAACGCAGGAGACCCAGGTTTGATTCCTGGGTGGGGAAGATTCCCTAAAGAAGGAAATGGCAACCCACCTCAGTATTCTTGTCTGGGAAATCCCATGGACAGATGAGCCTGGCAGGCTACAGTCCGTGGGATCCCAAGAGTCGAACACGACTTAGTGACTAAACCACTGCCACCAAATACCTCGTTGCACCAGATTTGTGAATGGTTGCAGTAAGCTGAGAATGTCGCTGCACTTGACAGTAAGTTGCAGCTTTTGTTTATTCACTTGCCCAGAGTTTCCAGGTGTGCGGGATGCCTGTGAGAACTCATGGCTGGCTGTTGACTGTGGCACTGATGGTGAAGTCATTTTCTAAGGGAGCCCTCAGTGGTTGACTGTCAGGCCCCTAATGCTTGGTCAGACAGATGGAGTCGGGGGTGTTCTCACATAGCAAGAAGGGAGGGGGTCAGTTTCCTCTTCTGTAGGTTTGGCTGGAGACAGTCATGTCTATTCCTGAGCCAAATACTGGTGAAGCAAATGAGATGGGCTTTATTTATTTAGTGAAACGCTCTGTGCCAGGCATCATCATAAGCGTTAACTCAGTCCTCTTCCGGCCCTGTGAGGAGGGTCTAATCATTACAGAAGAGGAAACTCAGGTCCAGAGAAGTTAGCTTACTTGGTCAACCCTGCATAGCTTTTAAGTGGAAAAGCTGAGGTTTTAGCCCAAGCCAGCTGACTCCAGAATTTCCATCCATGCTCTCCTACCTCTCAGTGCCCTTGGGTGGTACAAACCCATCCTGGAGCCCTCGGTGGGAGCAGTTCTCCTGAGGAGTATCTGCTTTGAGATTGGGGTAGACGTGGAACAGACTCAGCACGCCTTCGGGAAGGAAGGCTGGAACGAATGCCCAGGGGGTCCCAGCAGCGGCCTCTGCCCTCCCCGTCCACCGCTTCATCTCTCTTTCCTGCCTCCCTCCCCGGGTCCATGCTTGCATAAAGGGGGCTGCTAAAACCCAGTAATTACTCCTCTCCCATGTCTGTGACCCTCGTCATCCTTCTGCCCTTTCCCCTCACTTTTGGCTTCTCGCTCTTTGAGTCGTGTTATGAAATGACTTTCACAATGTCAGCCACAAATAGATTATGAGAAGAAAATCTTTTGTTTAAACAGAAATTCTAATTTTCCAAAAGGTGGTGAATAAACACTCTGGAATGCATTAGAGATCAGCAAATCTTGTTTGCCCAAAATCATGCTTTGATTTCCTTTTATAAGCAGAAAATAGCAGCTCTAACGACCTTGCCAGAAGCCTCTTTGAGTCAAAGCATTGGCCTCCCCATTTCAATTTGCGTTGCTCAGAAGAGGCTGAGCCTTCCCTTCAGCCGGGTGGGTTGTCAGCTTGCCCCAGGGGCACTGAGTGGCTCTCTCCTCCCTTCCTGCTGTGTGCGCCCAAGCCCTTCAAATGAACGCGCTGTCAAGGGTGAATCATGAAGCACTTTAATCAAGCAGAGACACCCACAGCCTGGGTGCAGGAGCACAGAGCCCCAGGCTTGGGAGAGCTCTGGGTGGCTGTGTAGCTGTAGTTTTTGCTGCTATCAGAAGCAGAATGTTCTTTTCGACACCTCTCACTGGTGGCGCCAGTGACTACTTACACCATAGGCCAGGGAGGGTCTTCAGCGACTCCTCAGGGTGGGTGTCACTGAAGCCATCACAGCCACATCGATAAAGCAGGGAGGCTTATTATAAGGACAGGCTGCCTTCATGGAAGTGAGGGTGGGCAGCGTTCCAGTTACCGGTACTGCATGACACGTCATCCCAAAACCGAGTGGCGAAGAACAACCCCTTTTTTAAAGCCTGAAAACTCCTTGGGTCAGGAAATTGGACAGGGCACAGCAGGAAGAGCCTGTCGCTGCTCCAGGATGCCCGGGCCTTCACTGAGAGGCTGGTGGCCTCATCTCTCACGTAACTGGTGGTTGACGTTAGCGGCTGGGAACTTGGCTCGGACTGTCAGCGAAGCACTTACATGAGGCTCCTCCCTGTGGCCCGGGCGTCCATGAGGAGGTATCCCGAAGATCTCTGACTGCAGGGAGGGGACTGCCCGACAGTCCCAGCTGCCACATTCTGAAAGCCATTGCCACATCTGTACTGAGGCCACTCCGGTCACGGGCTGGGTCCAGCCGGTGGCGGAGTGTAACAGAGACACTAAGCCTGGTCCACTCCTGGGGAGTGCAGGACTCCATGGGTGACCCTGGCGGGGGGGCTCCCTGACAGCCCTGCCAAGCCTTCCCTGAAACAACCCGCTGGGGGAACAAGCCCTCACTCCTTAAGTGCAGTCCGCACAGAGCAACCTTCCAAAGAGCACTGTACGGTGGGAAAACCAAACAGATCCAGGTCAGCCTCTGCAGTGATAAATCATGTCGATGGCATGTACCCTTCCTTGAAAGGATGTGATGAGAAAGACGCTTTACTTCTGGAAGTCTGGGTCTTCAAAACTCATCACCAAACTCAGCATGAAGATAGCATCAGATTCCCAAAGGGGAACAGCTACAAAATACCCAACTGGTGTTCCTCAGAAGTGTCAAGTTCATCAAAGCAAGGCAAGTCTGAGAAACTAGGGTAAAGCTATTAAGAAAGTACACATGTGGTGGGGGGAGAAGATTTTACAGGAGCTAAAGGAGTTGGACAGGGCAAAGGAGTGAGGAAAGGTGGTCGCAGAAAGTGAGCCCCAGCCCCTCCGCCCCGCCACGTGCTGGCCTCATCCTGGGGCTGGGGGCTCTATGGGGGCCCTCCTTCCAGGCATGGCATCCAAGTACATCAGTATCCAAAGGAAAGGGTATCAACACCTCCAGTTAGTGTTTGTTTTTTTTTTTAAGCCACAAGAAAACTGTCCTCATGGCCCATTGGACCGTTCACTGCACTGACATCAGGGCTACCCTGCTTGGCTGAGATGAACCTGAATCTCCCCATAGGTTGGAGATGGGGGTCACCTTCTCTCTAGTTCTTTGGGTCTTCTTAGCAAGGAGGGCGATGATTGCTGGATTGGTACCAAACTCCATCTGCCCCCCAGGGCTGGAGAGGATGCTGGAAGAGCCTTGGGAGGCTCCATGGGCACAGGCAGTGGTCCTGAACTGGGCAGAGCATACATAGAGAACTGGATGAATCAGGTTATCAGAGATGCAATTGACAGGAGTTTCCTATGGACTGGATAGCTTGGTGCAAGAGAGAAGCTCTTTATATGGATTCAGTACCATATGATAGTTTTCTTACACTCAATTTCATAGTAATCACACCTCAAAACCACAGAACACACAGTTCTGCTATGAATGTGAGCCTTCTGAGAGGGGCATAGCATGAAATTCCATAAGGCCCTCGTTCACTGGGGGTGTTTTCTATCCCCACCAATGACTTCACCAAACGTTCCATTCATGAGCACTTAGAATCAATTGAGTCCAATTTGGAATAATTTTTAAAGAAGAAAAAAAAAAACATTGAATTCAGTCAGTTCCATGTTTAATAAAATTATGCCACATAAGACTTCAGTTTGATTAAATTTAAAATATAAAGATCTAGGTATAAAGCAAAACATAATGGCTTTTATTAAACCAGCCCAAGTCAGAAGCCCTGTCAGATTTCACATGGTTTCACATCTGCATTTCCTGCTGAGTCCTTCTTTTCATAAACAACTCTTGAAATCATAAAGCCTACATATATCAACGTGGATATGACCATCCTTTCTTGATGAATGAATACAAGTATAAAGTATTATCACATTTACTCTGCTCAGAAGGGAAGATGGCCTGCTGGTGTGTGTTATTACCCCCAAAGAAGTTCTGTAATGAGTGAACCCTAGACAAACCACGGGTCCCTTGTTCATATATGCTCTGATTCTGATAGGAGCCGTATAAGCACTTTGAAATGGCTCTGAGCTATTACTTTGATAGCCTTCAGAGCCATACATGTTGCTATAAACCTTAAATTTCATTTGGAAGCAGTTTAACCCTCAATTTATCCACAAACTTTTAAATAAAATGGCACAATTTCCCAAAGCAAATTCCTCCTGAAATGTGAGCTAGCGTCTCATCAACTTGGCCACTATACACTTGATAAGGACTACATGAAAATTGGGGCAATTCAAATTCACACTGACTCAGCCAACATAAACTGGGATTTTAGTTGTGTTTTGTTTTGTTTCTGCTGTGGTATTATTCGGGGGTTATTTTGATTTTTTAATTTGTTAAATGTTTTAATGATTAATGATTTATGCCAACATGCCTTTATGCAAAAGAGTGGATACTCTCATAATACGTTGATAAGGATATAGACTGGTACAGCTCTATTGGAAGATACTGTCGCAGTAGGTTTTAAAGTGTTTGCAATGTAACAACTTCATTTCTAGATATTAGACTAAAGAAAAACTTGCCCCGCAGCAACCCCAGCATGGGGCAGGTCACTCTGTGGTCTGTGCTCTGACGGCACCGGGTACCGTCTCTCTTCAAACCCAGCATAACCATGATTATCCAACCATTCTGTAGGCAATTAAGTTCAACTAAGAAATGCTCCTAACCTGCAGAAAACAGTGACAGCAGACTTGTATACAGACCCCTAGACTTTCACACACAGCTCATTCATTCAATGTCTGTCTCCCCTATACCCTGAGAGTTACAGAATGGCCTCTTTGTGCCTCTGTGTATGGACATTACAAACGGGGCTCACACTCTGTCATAAGGTGGTTGTGAGAATTAAATATCTTTCCTCTGTTTTTTTATTTATGTATATATAGACGGAGAAGCCGATGGCACCCCACTCCAGTACTCTTGCCTGGGAAATCCCATGGGCAGAGGAGCCTGGTGGGCTGCAGTCCATGGGGTTGCCAAGAGTCGGACACAACTGAGCGACTTCACTTTGACTTTTCACTTTCATGCGTTGGAGAAGGAAATGGCAACCCACTCCAGTGTTCTTGCCTGGAGAATCCCAGGGATGGGGGAGCCTGGTGGGCTGCCGTCTGTGGGGTCGCACAGAGTCGGACGCGACTTAAGCAACTTAGCAGCATCAGCAGCAGTTGATTTACAGTGTCATGTTAGCATCAGGCCCATAGCACAGAGACTCAGTTATGTGTGTATATAACTTCACATACATCTACAAGAGAATATATATGCTCGTTTTCAGATTTTGTTCCCTTATAGGTTATTACAAAATATTGAGTAGAGTTCCCTGTGCTATACATAGGTCCTTTTTGATGATCTATTTTATCTATAGTGTGTGTATGTATTAATCCCGAACTCCTGGTTTATCCCTCCCCATCCACCTTCCCCTTTGGTAACCATTTAAGTTTTTTCCCTATGTCTATGGGTCTGTTCATGTTTCAGGAATAAGTTCATTGGTATCTTCTTTCTCAGATTCTACATATAAGCTGCATTAAATGATATCTGTCTTTGTCTGACTTCCTTCACTTAGTATGATCATCTCTAGGCCCATCCATGTTGCTGCAAGTGGCATTATTTCATTCTTTTCCTAGCTGAGTAGTATTACACTGTGTGTGTGTGTGTGTGTGACATCTTCATTCATCTGTGATAGACGCTGAGGTTGTTTCCTTGTCGTGGCTATTATACACAGTGCTGCTGTGAACATCAGGGTGTGTGTATCTTTTCAAATTATAGTTTTCTCTGGATGCATGCCCAGAAGTGGGATTTCATGATCATACGTTAACTCTATTTTTAGTTTTTTCAGGAAGCTCTGCACCATTCTCCATAGTGGCTACATCAGTTTACATTCCAGCCAGCAGTGTAGAAAGCATTCCTTTTTAAAATATCTTAAGCTGAGTTTCTGGAGAAGGGAATGGCAAGCCACTCCAGTATTCTTGCCTAGAGAATTCTACAGACAAAGGAGCCTGGCGGGCTACAGTCCGTGAGGTTGCAAAGAGTCAGACACGACTGAGTGACTAACACACACGCAAACTGAGTTTCAGTGCTAAATAATAGTGCGGCTTGTTACCCAGCACACACTGACTGCTACATTTCTCATTGTTCCTTTCATGCCTAGCAGGGGCTGGCACTAGTAAATTCCCAACAAGTATTTGTCAAATGAATGAATGAATGAGGTCATGAGCAAAAGAAAGAACTGATGAACAAATGAGAGGCAGGAGGGAAACAACCCTTTAATTCTGTTGGACAGATTAATTCTAGGGAGTGGGAGGATCAAGTTACAACAACAATGATCTTTCTTAATTGCCTTAATTTCATAGACTGTGTGCTTAGAAAGAGAAATGTGATCAGGCATAATCTTCTAATCACATTAGAACAACTTGTCATGTCTTTTCTATGGATTGTAAAAGAACATCCAAATTTCAGATTCAGGTCCCCTGACTGCTTTAGAAAACCAAACCATCCATTAATACATTTTAGGAAATTACACTCAAACTGGTTATCTTACTTATTAGCAAGGTTGATATTTCTCCTTCCCTCAACCACAGATATAAAATGCCATCTGGGAGCACAGACAATAATTTGAACTCTATGGGATTCTTTAGTTTATCTCTATCATGTATAACTGAAATCTTAATTTTTCCAGTCGTATTAAGTTCTTCTTTCTCCTGAGGCAAAACCAGAAGGCAAAAAATCTTCAAAGCCATTGAATTGTGTTCTTGTCTTCTTGAATTTCAGCTCTAAAACAGAGTTGAGAAGACAAAACAGATTAATTAATTGAAGTGTTACAATTGTTATTATCTAATTCATTTTATTCCCTAGATTTTCAACATTTTAAATTCAGGTAGTAGTTAAGTTTTGAAGATTTATATGGCATAAATATTCGTTAATCAACTACCAGAAAACTCAGTTTCCTTTTTAAAAATGATTTCCTTGGGCTATTAGGGAGGGGAGTAGGAAGGAAAAATAAAACCAGTTTTGTTTTCTTTCATGCCAGAGTCAATAAATACCATCTAGAGTTAAAACATGGAGACTTAGAAAAAGTTGATGACTTCAGCCTCTCTGGTTTTTATCATCTTTTTTTTCTTAAGTTTAAAGGGAAAGTGAACTTGTTTCTCTTAACTATGTGTGCGTCTCCAAATGGTGGCAGTTTCTTTAGTTCAACTTCAGATTTCGTTAGTATCAAACCTAAGTAAAGTCAAATGCATTCTCATTACAAATAATATATGTGGTAAAATTCCCTCCTTTTCAACAAAGCATATTATTTGTTTTTTGATCCGCAGAGCAGAGACCAAATACTGAGGATGGAGGTTATTCTAGGGTGGCAGGGAGTAGAGTATTGAGGTTGTTTTTTCTTGGGCATCATCCTTTGCTCTTTTATACCCCGTTCAACTTTTAGAAAATATAACCACATTATCATTTTATACAATGATAAAGGTATTAACGTTTAAAAAAACCAAATAACTAAAATGTTTCTCCTAGCTTGCTCCAAGTTAGTCCTCCACCTCAAAACATCTGGCTTTAAAAGCCTACAGCACAGATAATGCATTTGGGAGTGATCAGCACAGAGAGGGTTCTGTGGCCACAGGAGAGGAAATGGCCCATCCAGAGAGGAAGAAGAGAAAAGAGAAGCAAGGTCTCCTTCCCCAGAAGACGAGCTGGCACTGAAGCCGGAGTGAGCTCAGAAGTGTCGAGACAAGACAGAGCCGCCTGTAGTCACGGATGCAAAGCTTCCAAGAAGAAGCACCAACAGGAGGCCCCCACCCTCAAGAGTTCTCTCTGGTTCGCTCATATTTCTTCGAATGACATAGAAATTCTGGACCACTGCTTGCTGGAGACCCATCACAGGGCTTCAGTTCAGTTCAGTCGCTCAGTCATGTTTCCAACTCTTTGCGACCCCATGAATTGCAGCACGCCAGGCCTCCCTGTCCATCACCATCTCCCGGAGTTCACTCAGACTCATGTCCATAGAGTCAGTGACGCCATCCAGCCATCTCATCCTCTGTTGTCCCCTTCTCCTCCTGCCCTCAATCCCTCCCAGCATCAGAATCTTTTCCAATGAGTCAATTCTTCGCATGAGGTGGCCAAAGTACTGGAGCTTCAGCTTTACCATCATTCCTTCCAAAGAAATCCCAGGGCTGATCTCCTTCAGAATGGACTGGTTGGATCTCCTTGCAGTCCAAGGGACTCTCAAGAGTCTTCTCCAACACCACAGTTCAAAAGCATCAATTCTTCGGTGCTCAGCCTTCTTCACAGTCCAACTCTCACATCCATACATGACCACAGGAAAAAGCATAGCCTTGACTAGACGGACCTTAGTCGGCAAAGTAATGTCTCTGCTTTTGAATATACTATCTAGGTTGGTCATAACTTTTCTTCCAAGGAGTAAGCGTCTTTTAATTTCATGGCTGCAGTCACCATCTGCAGTGGTTTTGGAGCCCAAAAAAATAAAGTCTGACACTGTTTCCACTGTTTCCCCATCTATTTCCCATGAAGTGATGGGACCGGATGCCATGATCTTCGTTTTCTGAATGTTGAGCTTTAAGCCAACTTTTTCGCTCTCCTCTTTCACTTTCATCAAGAGGCTTTTTAGCTCCTCTTCACTTTCTGCCATAAGGGTGGTGTCATCTGCATATCTGAGGTTATTGATATTTCTCCCAGCAATCTTGATTCCAGCTTGCATTTCTTTCAGTCCCGCGTTTCTCATGATGTACTCTGCATAGAAGTTAAATAAGCAGGGTGACAACATACAGCCTTGACGTACTCCTTTTCCTATTTGGAACCAGTTTGTTGTTCCATGTCCAGTTCTAACTGTTGCTTCCTGACCTGCATACAGATTTCTCAAGAGGCAGGTCAGGTGGTCTGGTATTCCCATCTCTTGAGGAATTTTCCACAGTTTCTTGTGATCCACACAGTCAAAGGCTTTGGCATAGTCAATAAAGCAGAAATTGATGTTTTTCTGGAACTCTCTTGCTTTTTCATTG
Organism: Capra hircus; assembly: GCF_001704415.2. Taxonomy (NCBI): domain Eukaryota; kingdom Metazoa; phylum Chordata; class Mammalia; order Artiodactyla; family Bovidae; genus Capra; species Capra hircus. Next base: position 11,592,882 of record NC_030825.1, read on the forward strand.
ATCCAACAGATGTTGGCAATTTGATCTCTGGTTCCTCTGCCTTTTCTAAAACCAGCTTGAATATCAGGGAGTTCACGGTTCACGTATTGCTGAAGTCTGGCTTGGAGAATTTTGAGCATTACTTTACTAGCATGTGAGATGAGTGCAATTGTGCTATAGTTTGAGCATTCTTTGGCATTGCCTTTCTTTGAGATTGGAATGAAAACTGACCTTTTCCAGTCCTGTGGCCACTGCTGAGTTTTCCAAATTTGCTGACATATTGAGTGCAGCACTTTCACAGCGTCATCTTTCAGGATTTGAAATAGCTCAACTGGAATTCCATCACCTCCACAAGCTTTGTTCATAGTGATGCTCTCTAAGGCCCACTTAACTTCACATTCCAAGATGTCTGGCTCTAGATTAGTGATCACATCCCCAGTATTCTTCTGCAGCAGACACCATGTCCCCAGGAGGCACCCCAGACGGCCTCCAGCCCTGCAGTGGGGGTAGAATCTTCACTGCTGACCCTCCCGGAGCTCCACGGCCGCTGCTAAGGCCCCCCGACCCCACCCCACCCCACACAGCCCATCCCCCAGCTCTATACAAACTGAGGAAGACACCTAAGCACAAACATGGTACTTCAGGCCTTGCTATTTTCCCTGGGACAGACTCCACGGGCTCATGGTAAATCTAAATATAACTCCCTGGTCTGTTGCCCAAAAGAAGCCCTCCATGGTCAGGTTCCTCTGTAACTTCCCAATCACGTCTCCTCCAAGGGACCCGTGAGCCTGAGTTTCCCTCTGTTCCCTGTGTTTCCTCTGGAGTCATCAGCAGAGGGCTCGCCCCACGCAGCAGCCTATAGAGTGTCTTTGAGCCATTTAGAAAGAAGCATCCCTTCCTCACATTACTTTTACTTCCATCTGGCAGAAAATCACTGTCATGTACTGATGTATCTAGAAAACTTTCAGGATAGATACCCAAATCCACAGCATCTCTGCCATAAACAACAGGCACCCCTTACAGGACATCCTTGTGCGTGGCACAGCCTGCCTTCCCAGGCCCTGCCGTCCTGGGCTCTTTTCTCTCTACATCACGTGTGTGTTTTTCCCAGCACTACTTCCATTACTGAGCATTAGGTTTCTCATTGTCTTGGGAGGAACGCTAAGGTCAAGTGGTCATAATCAGCATCTTGCTAGAAAGATCACTTACCCACCTGGCCTGGCCTGTCCTCTCTGGAGGTGATAACTTCCTGTTCAGTCTTAGAAGCTGGACTGTTTCAAAGAGAACCTGTTAAAGGCTATCAAGCCTCCACATTTGCTGGAGACTGGACCCATCTCAATTCTCACTGGCATGTGAATTCACTCTATCCTGCATTTTACAGGTAATAGAAATCGAGGCTTCCCAAGACTAAGCAGCTCCCCCAGGGTTCACTGGAGATGCTATACCGCATGGTCTTCCCACCCTCAAAGCCCCTAACTCAGCAGGTTGAAACAAGAGACCAGAGAAGATGAGGGATATGTCCACGAGGATGGGCTGGCTGAGTACCTTGCTGTGTGAGCCTAGATGTCCCTTTTCACTTAGGGAAAATTTTTACACTGCAGTCAAAAGCCATTTAAGAAATAAACTCCTGGAAGACAGTAATGGAAGTGCTGGTAACCTTTAATGACAGTGGCGCTCGCAAAACGTACAGTTCACGAAGGGCTAACGCTTGATCCAAAAAGCTCTTGTTAAAATCCAATCATCGTGAGCAATGAGCATTAGCAGGAGATGCTGGCGCTGAACAAAAACTGGAAAGGTTAATGGCCTTCTTTGCTAAAAACAATCTGAGGCTTGATCTCACGTTCCAGCTCAGCCTCAGATCTGTGCATATGCTGAAGATTGTTTTGGTTTTTCTTTTTTTTTTTTTTTTTTTTTTTTTGCATTTTAGTAATCAGGAGAAAAATTGATTACCAAAATTATAATTAAGAGCTGGGAAAATATGCAACAATTTGGCTGCTTCATTTAGCGCACATTTCAGGTTAATTGCGTGATTTTACTAATGAAGATATTTGCATGAATGTTTTCAGGGGCTACATTCACTTTATTGTGTAATGTACACTCTGCTGAGCAGAAGACTTCGCTTTTCATGGGATTCAGGATGAGACAAAGGCTGAAACTCTCGATGAGTTCTTAGCCTCACGTGTCAGGAGCTTAATTCAGTTCAGTTCAGTCACTCAGTCATGTCCGACTCTTTGCGACTCCATGGACTGAAGCGTGCCGGGCCTCCCTGTCCATCACCAACTCCCGGAGCTTATTCAAACTCATGTCCATTGAGTCAGTGATGCCATCCAACCATCTCATCCCCTGTCGTCCCCTTCTCCTCCCACCTTCAATCTTTCCCAGCATCAGGGTCTTTTCAAATGAGTCACTTCTTTGCATCAGGTGGCCAAAGCATTGGAGTTTCAGCTTCAACATCAGTCCTTCCAATGATTTCTTTTAGGATGGACTGGTTGGCTCTCTTGTCCAAAGGACTCTCAAGAGTCTTCTCCAACACCACAGTTCAAAAGCATCAATTCTTCAGCGCTCAGCTTTCAGTGCTCAGTGCTCAGTTATAGTCCAACTCTCACATCCATACATGACCACTGGAAAAACCATAGCTTTGATAAATTGACCTTTGTTGGCAGAGTAATGTCTCTGCTTTATAATAAGCCATCTAGGTTGGTCATAACTTTTCTTTCAAGGAGCAAGTGTCTTTTAATTTCATGGCTGCAGTCACCATCTGCAGTGATTTTGGAGCCCAAAAAAATAAAGTCTCTCACTGTTTCCACTGTTTCCCTATCTATTTGCCATGAAGGGATAGGACCAGATGCCATGATCTTAGTTTTCTGAATGTTGAGTTTTAGGCCAACTTTTCACTCTCCTCTTTCACTTTCATCAAGAGGCTCTTTAGTTCTTCTTCGCTTTCTTCCATAAGGGTGGTGTCATCTGCATATCTGAGGTTATTGATATTTCTCCCAGCAATCCTGATTCCAGCTTGTGCTTCATCCAGCCCAGCATTTCTCGTGCATATAAGTTAAATAAGCAGGGTGACAACATACAGCCTTGACGTACTCCTTTTCCTATTTGGAACCAGTTTGTTGTTCCATGTCCAGTTCTAACTGTTGCTTCCTGACCTGCATACAGATTTCTCAAGAGGCAGGGCAGATGGTCTGGTATTCCCATCTCTTGAGGAATTTTCCACAGTTTCTTGTGATCCACACAGTCAAAGGCTTTGGCATAGTCAATAAAGCAGAAATTGATGTTTTTCTGGAACTCTCTTGCTTTTTCATTGATCCAACAGATGTTGGCAATTTGATCTCTGGTTCCTCTGCCTTTTCTAAAACCAGCTTGAACGTCAAGAAGTTCACGGTTCACATATTGTTGAAGTCTGGCTTGGAGAATTTTGAGCATTACCTTACTTGCATGTGAGATGAGTGTAATTGTGCGGTAGTTTGAGCATTCTTTTGCATTGCCTTTCTTTGGGATTGGAATGAAAACTGACCTTTTCCAGTCCTATGGCCACTGCTGAGTTTTCCAAATTTGCTGGCATACTGAGTGCAGCACTATCACAGCGTCATCTTTCAGGATTTGAAACAGCTCAACTGGAATTCTATCACCTCCACTAGCTTTGTTCGTAGTGATGCTTTCTAAGGCCCACTTAACTTCACATTCCAGGGTGTCTGGCTCTAGGTGAGTGAACACACCATCATGATTATCTTGGTCATGAAGATCTTTTTTTGTACAGTTCTTCTGTGTATTCTTGCCACCTCTTCTTAATATCTTCTGCTTCTGTTAGGTCCAGACCATTTCTGTCCTTTATTGAGCTCATCTTTGCATGAAATGTTCCCTTGGTATCTCTAATTTTCTTGAAGAGATCTCTAGTCTTTCCCATTCTATTGTTTTTCTCTATTTCTTTGCATTGATCACTGAGGAAGCCTTTCTTATCTCTCCTTGCTGTTCTTTGAAACTCTCCATTCAAATGGGTATATCTTTCTTTTTCTCCTTTGCCTTTTGCTTCTCTTCTTTTCATAGCTGTTTGTAAGGCCTCCTCAGACAACCATTTTGCCTTTTTGCATTTCTTTTTCTTGGGGATGATCTTGATCACTGCTTCCTATACAATGTCATGAACCTCTGTCCATAGTTCTTCAGGCACTCTATCAGATCTAATCCCTTGAATCTATTTGTCACTTCCACTGTACAATTGTAAGGGATTTGATTTAGGTCATACCTGAATGGTCTAGTGGTTTCCCCTTCTTTCTTCAATTTAAGTCTGAATTTGGCAATAAGGAGTTCATGATCTGAGCCACAGTCAGCCCCTGGTCCTATTTTTGCTGACTGTATAGAGCTTCTCCATCTTTGGCTGCAAAGAATATAATCAATCTGATTTGGGTATTGATCATCTGGTGATGTCCGTGTAGAGTCTTTTCTTGTGTTGTTGGAAGAGGGTGTTTGCTATGACCAGTGCATTCTCTTGGCCAAACTCTATTAGCCTTTGCCCTGCTTTATTCTGTACTCCAGCCAAATCTGTCCGTTACTCCAGGTGTTTCTTGACTTCCTACTTTCGCATTCCAGTCCCCTATAATGAAAAGGACATCTTTTTTGGGGTGTTAGGTCTAGAAGGCCTTGTAGATCTTCATAGAACCGTTCAGCTTCAGCTTCTTCTGCATTACTGGTCGGAGCAAAGACTTGGATTACTGTGATATTGAATGGTTTGCCTTGGAAACGAACAGAGATCATTCTGTAGTTTTTGAGATTGCATCCAAGTACTGCATTTTGGACTCTTTTGTTGACCATGATGGCTACTCCATTTCTTCTAAGGGATTCCTGCCTGCAGTAGTAGATATAATGGTCATCTGAGTTAACACCCATTCCAGTCCATTTTAGTTCTCTGATTCCTAAAATGTCGACGTTCACCCTTGCCACCTCCTGTTTGACCACTTCCAGTTTACCTTGATCATGAACCTAATATTCTAAGTTTCTATGCAATATTGCTGTTTACAGCATCGGACTTTACTTCCATCACCAGTCACATCCACAGCTGGGTATTGTTTTTGCTTTGGCTCCATCCCTTCATTCTTTCTGGAGTTATTTCTCCACTGATCTCCAGTAGCATATTGGTCACCTATTGACCTGGAGAGTTCATCTTTCAGTGTCCTATCTTTTGCCTTTTCATACTGTTCATGGGGTTCTCAAGGCAAGAATAATGAAGTGGTTTGCCATTCCCTTCTCCAGTGGACCACATTTTGTCAGAACTCTTCACCATGACCCATCCATCTTGGGTGGCCCTACATGGCATGGCTCATAGTTTCATTGAGTTAGCCAAGCCTGTGGTCCATTTGATCAGATTGGTTAGTTTTCTGTGATTGTGGTTTTCATCCTGTCTGCCCTCTGATGGAAAAGGATAAAAGCCTTATGGAAGCTTCCTGATGGGAGAGACTGACTGAGGGGGAAACTGGGTCTTGTTCTGATGGGTGAGGCCATGCTCAGTAAATATTTAATCCAATTTTCTGTTGAAGGGCGGGGCTGTGTTCCTTCCCTGCTATTTGATGTGAGGCCAAACTATGGTGGAGGGAATGAAGATAATGGCGACCTCCTTCCAAAGGTCCCATGGACACACTGCTACACAGAGCCCCCAACCCTGCAGCAGGCCACCACTGACCCTCGCCTCCGCCGGAGACTCCGGGACACCTACAGGCAAGCCCGGGACAGTCTCTTGTGTCACCACTCCTTCCTCCTGGGTCTTGGTGCACAGGGTTCTGTTTGTGCCCTCCCAGAGTCCATTCCCCAGTCCTGTGTAAGTTCTGGCAGCTCTATGGTGGGTTAATGGCGACCTCCTCCAAGAGGGCTTATGCCATACCCAGGTCTGCTGCGCCCAGAGCCCCTGCCCCGCAGCAGCCCACTGCTGACCTGCAGCTCCTCAGGAGACAGCCAGACACAGTCCTGTCTCAGTCTCTGTGGGATCTCTGGGTCCTGGTGCACACAAAGTATGGCTGAGCCCTCTGAGCCCTCTGACAGGCATGGGGTTTGATTCTAAATGTGATTTTGCCCCTCCTACCATCTTGCTGGGGCTTCTTTGCTCTTGGATGTGGAGATCCCCTCACAGTTGTTCCAGCACCACACAGCCACGGCTGCAAGTTAAGTTTTACTTGGGGCAAAATAAGGACTGCAGCATGGAGACAGCACCTCAGAGAGCTTTACCAGTAATCAGTTAAACTTCCCTGGTGGAATTTACACTGCCTGCTGGTACAACTTGGATTCTTCTGTAATTTCTAAGAAGACTAGAAGATTCAAAATTTTTAAAGTTGAAAAAGCCCTTTATTACCATTTTTTGAAAAAGTATATCAAAAAGAAATATTTGGGGACCTCCTTGGCCATCCAGTGGCCGTCCAGAGGATAAGGCTCTGCCTTCCAACGCAGGGGGTGCAGGTTCAACCCCTGGTCTGGGAACTAAGATCCCACATGGCTCAGGGCCAAAAAAACAAGACATAAATCAGAAGCAATGTTGTAACAGATTAAATAAAGACTTTAAAAATGGTCCACGTCAAAAAAATCTTTTAGAAAAAAGAGAAGTATTTCAGCCATGCCTACCCAGTGCTAATTTCTACTAGTCATCATAACTTACTTTCATTTAAGAAAAAATAAATGTGATGCCCATAAAATTACAAAGAAGTTAGAAAATATTTTTTTAAAGTCAAAAGAAAATAAGAATTATCCCTATTTCTACTCCTCGAAGGGAACCAGTGTTAAAAATGGGGGGGGGGGGGCGGGTGGGTAGTGTAAGATTCTAAATATTTTTCCTTTCTAAAAATGTACTTTTCATTTTTTACCAAAATGTGTTTACTGTAGATAGTTTTTTATTTAAGCTGTTTTTTCACCCAACAATGAATTGTGAGGATGTTCTATATCAGTAAACATTTTTCTGCTGCTGCTGCTAAATCATTCAGTTGTGTCCAACTGTGTGCAACCCCATAGATGGCAGCCCACCAGGCTCCTCCGTCCCTGGGATTCTCTAGACAAAAACACTGGAGTGGGTTGCCATTTCCTTCTCCAATGCGTGAAAGTGAAGTCACTCGGACGTGTCCGACTCTTGGCGACCCCATGGACCACAGCCTACCAGACTCCTCCATCCATGGGATTCTCTAGGCAGGAGTACTAGAGTGGGGTGCCATTGCCTTCTCCAAACATTTTTCTACTGCTGTGTAAATATATGAAGTTTTTCATGGTGTGAACATGTCATAATTTATGTAAATGACCCCCTTTTGTTGTGTTAGGTTGAATCCAGTTCACTGTACAAGCAGCAAGCAGTGAACATTCTCAAAGCTTCTTGAGCACATTTATCGTTATTTCCTTAAGACAAATTCATAGACACCCAACGCTTAGAAAGCCTTGATGAAAGTGAAAGTCGCTCAGTTGTGTCCGAGTCTTTGCAACCCCATGGACTACATAGTCCGTGGAATTTTCCAGGCCAGAATACTGGAGTGGGTAGCCTTTCCCTTCTCCGGGGGATCATCCCAACCCAGGGATCGAACCCAGGTCTCCCGCATTGCAGGCGGATTCTTTATCAGCTGAGTCACAAGGGAATAGATGCTGCCAATTTTACCCTAGAAAAACAGAAACTTTTCATCGCACCAGCAGTGTGGTATAAAGCCACATTTTCCTACAATCTCACCAACACTGGGGCCTGATGCTATCATCTGAAAATGAAAGCTAGAAAATGTCTCTCTGTTGATTTAATTTGCATTTCTTCAGTTGCTGGTGGAGCCCGTGGTTATTTACGGGCCATTTATGGTTCTCTGTGAGTTGCCAGCACAAGCGCTTTGTCCATTTGTGAAAACTGGGCTGTTAATTTCTTTTTCTGTTTCATAGGATCTTTCTATGTTGTAAGAATATGATCATTAATCTGTATTTATGGTCCAAATGGGTTTCCATTGGTTTTAATATTTTTTTACGGATGCAAAAAATAAAATGATTACATCTTGTTTACCACATTCATTCCATGGGAGAGTTCCAGGCCTGTGGGGTGGAGCCACCCTTGGTGGGCCGGTGGGTGCACCAATGCCAGTTGCTAGGGGGGTGCACTCTTGCCAGCCCAGGCACTGCCCCCACCCCCGCTCACTGAGTTCTCATATTATCACCTGCATCTGACGATGAGGGAAAGGAGGTTCCAAGGGCTTCAGGACTTGACCCAGGTCACTCAAGAACGACATCAAGACCTGAACCCAAGCTGTCTGTCTCATGGAGCAGAATCTGCCTGCAAAGTGTTGCTAGTAGTGACAGATGATGGAGCAAGCATCCGGTGCTGTGAACTCCAGGCTCCAGCCAGCTGTTCCTGTAGGAAATTGTATCTGTTAGGAACGCTTGGCAGGTGGAACAGAAGCTCCAGCTCCAACGGATTGAACAAATAGGGCTTTTCATCCAGAGATGTTTAATTACTGCTGCATGTGATGTGCCAGTGGTGAATTGTGTGTGACAGCGTCTGTTGGACCTCGAAGCATCTCTAACAGTATCTATGACTACGTGTGTTTTTATAGGTATTCGCACTGCTGCTTGAGAGAGAAGGCAGCAGCTGAGTGCATTGTCAGAGGCCTGGTTGATAGTGGAAGCTGGTTCAGGGCACAGTGGATGCTGTGCACTTGTTCCCAAGGCTCCTGCTCTTGGTACCTGGTCCAATGGGCCTGCAGAGCATGGCGCTGGAAATGATGCAAGCAGCTACACAGGGTTTAAGAGCATCAGTACCCAGCTCTGCCCACCCTAAGGTGCGTATTCCTCCAGCTCAGCAACCCTCCTCAGGAGCAAATGCCTGAAAACCCTGGTGGGACCAGAGCCCTCATTATAAGGGAGCTTGGCCTCTTGGTGGCTTCACTCTCCCACCAAGTGAAAGAGCCAGGCGACACCTTTCCTGGTTCACCATTAGCATCCTGGGGGGGTGGGGTGAGGGGGCAGACCTAAGAGGGTTAGACTGAGAGAAAGCCCAGGCTCCGACCCTCCCACACTGGGGCCAGCTGAGGCTGGGAGAGGGCAGCTTCTCTTTCCAAGCTGAGGCTCCCCAAGAGTTAAATCTGGAAAATGTCAGGAAACTTCAAAAAAGCACAAATAATGTTCTTTTGAAAAGCTATTTAACATGATTCTTCATTGCAAGGAATGAACCTAGGTGGATCCTGGATGGGGCAGGAGGGAGTTGCCACCCAGCATAGAACCCGATAATGAAATAATGACTATTATTGAATAATAGTATCAAAGCATATTCAGCTCTTTCAGAACTTGATCTTCGGACCTGATTATGGAAGGGGGCTCCTTGTTCCTAGGGGACACATGTGACCTCTCGAAGAATAAAGGGCCGTGACCCCACCGCATATCCCCAGGGGTCAAGGGAGGCTTCCTAAGAGGATGCTGACAGAGTACAATGTTAACAGGTAAGGATCTGGGTGAGGGGCTTTGGGGGGGCGGGGATGAGGGAGGTGGGCATCATTGTTCTGTTCTTGCAACTTCTCTGCAGGTTTGAATTTTTTGCAAATTAAACATTTTTTAAAGCGTTATTTAAAATTCTGGGTGTGATCACCATGGGTGCTAAGGAATTGTTGAGAACTCAGCCCAGATTCCTCAGTCCTTCATGAATTTGCCCCAGTGACCTGTGGTGACAGGTGACCTGTCAGGCCACCCAGACTCCCTCAATGGGAACGTGTCCCAGCTCCAGGCTCAGCAGTCACCCCTCAGGGTCAGCCACACCCACGGTCAGGCCAGCAACCCAGGCTCTGTGACCCACTGACACAGCTGCGTAAAGGCCTGGCCATCTCAAGCCAGCTGGGGACAGGTCTGGGGGGCCACCTCAGCTCCATATCTCCTGGGGTGGGGGGGTGGTGCGGGGAACCTGAGCTGCTCCCTCCTCCCACAGTGCTGACGCAAGCCCTCCTTCAACAGACACCCATGCGTCAGTTCCTTCCAGGGCTGGGTTCCTGGGGGTCCAGCCTGCCATAGGCCCCCCAGCCACATCCCCCCCACCTCTGCACACACACCTGCATCCATCCTCCACCATCATATCTGTCCTGCCCCACGCACATCACACACCACGAACATTTCTTCCTTTAAAGCAGTTTGATCTGAAATATTTCCAACACACACACACGGAACGGGGTGATGAATACCTGACGTCTTATACAGCTTTATCAGATCTCAGCCGAAGGTCACATTTGCTCAACTCTCTGTTTTAAGGAACGAAGCCTCACTGATTCAGCTGAGGCCTCCCACTTACCCGCTCCAGGCCCTTCCCTCACACGTCTCCTGAGGGTCTCCCATCATCAGTTTGGTGTTTCTCCCTCATTTGTATGTTCTCACACTTTTCATACAGCTTTCTTCACCCATAAACAATAGCCGGTGCTGTGTTTTAGGGTTTTAATCTTTATGTAAATAATGTCATTCAGATTACATCATTCCATGACTTGCTTTTTCAGCCCCAGGTTGTTAGTGAAATGCCTCCAAGTGGATGTCTGTGGTCTGGCCCATTCAATCTGCTTCTGTACACCCCATGGATTTTAGCCCGGCTCCCGTGGGTGGACGTCTGCGTCGTCCTCTGGACAAGCAGAGCTGCAAGCACCGTCCCCACCCACGGCTGCAGAGAACATCCAAGACAATGGCCCGCAGGTATGGTTACCCATCAGGGAGATTATTCTGGGGGGAACAGGAGCCACCATCTGAATCCTAGACAAAGCTCCTGGCTCAAATTCGGGCCCCATTAGACAGAACCCCCACCCACCCCCACCCTGCACTCCATCCCTGCCGCCTGCTCCTGATACAGTCAAGTTTCGCTGCAGAAGTGCTGTGTAATAAGCAGCCCCAAGCTCCAGGCATAACAGGCATTTCTTTCTTACTCACACATCAGCAGGGGAGCCAGGCTCAGCGCTGTTCCGGCCATGGCTGGGTTTCCATTCACTTTGTGGGCCTTTTACTCCTAAAGGGCTAATGGCTTTCTGGGACATGCTTCCTCAAGGCCAGAACTGGAGCACAAGAGGCCAGGTCAAACCACAAAAGTGGACGAAAAGACTCTGGTCATACGTGGGATGTGTTTCGTCCACTTATGGCCCATTGGCCAAAGCAGGTGACAAGGCTAAGCCCTGAGTCAGCGCCAGGAGCTGACTCCACCCACAGCGATGTGTCCGTGAGAGCAGGAGGGCTGAAAGAACCGTGTGCAGGTCAAGCCGTCCACCACGGGTATGACCTTCCCTTGCCACCTAAAACATCGTAGGTCAACTGCAGTTCAGTCTAAAAAAAGAAAGTGATTTTTAGGATTTTTCCAGAGAAACAAGACCAGAACAGACAAAGCCCCTGGATCAGAGTTTGGGTCCCATGAGACAGTCATGTATCTAAGCGTACATATAAAATGCAAACATGTTTTTATAAAGTGTGCACAATGAAGGACTGGCCCGCGCAATGAGCAGTGACGGAGACTCAGTGATCCCTTGAGCTCCCGGCTAGAAGCTGGAGCCCATGGAAAGCAGGTGGTATAATTCAGTCCAAGTCCAAAGGTCTCAGAACCCAGGGAGCTGATGGTGAAGATCTCGGCATGAAGGCAGGCGATGAGATGAGAGTCCCAGCTCAAGCAGAAGGCACGGAAAAGGGGGGCAGCTTCCTCCTTCGCCTGCCTTTTGTTCTGCTCAAGCCATCGGGTTAGATGAGACACACAGTGCCAGCCCACCCACCCTGGGGAGGGCATCTGCTTTACTGAGTCTACAAGTTCAAGTGCGGATCAGCCAGGAGCACTGTCACTATCACAGACACGCCCACAGTAACAGTGCCTCTGGGCACCCACGGCCAGTCAGCCTGACCCAGAGAATTAACCATCACACATTCCTCTGCCTGAGTCTGTGGAACGGGGGTATTTGCTAAAGATTTGCGTGGACTTGATCTTACATGTAAAGTGGGACATGGGCTATCAATTCCACTTTAAGATATCAAGAGCCCACAGGCCCCAACGCACACAGCCTATGACAGGTGTGTGATGGTTCGTGTAACAAGCCGCTCAGCTTGTTAACAAGTAAGAGTGTGGGTCAGCAGCACATACTCGGGGACTGTGGTTTGTTTAATTAAACAATAAGAAGATGGTATAGAAATCAATACTCAATTCCATTCTTAACGCCAGAGACACCCAGCTTCTGTGCAGGTCATCGGAGCTGTGTATTAACATGCTCCCATATAACGAGGCAAGTAGCCATCACTCAGCACGTCGTGGCCCGTTCATTCCATCCTGGCTGGGAAAGCAGGCCCATTAGCTGCATTATTCAGGGTTAGGAAATCAATAACACACCGATTATTGATAGACACGCACTGCTAGCAGACAGAAAAAAATTACACGAGGGCTTTACAAGAGTGATTGCTCTGTTCTTTAGAGCGATGGCCATACAATTTCAGCTTTCAATTCCCTGTAACATACTCACCCAGATTTATGGGGCTTTTGTAATGTCTAATTGGGATTGGTGATATGACCCTCACTTTCACTTTGTGGAATGTTTTAAGCATCCATCAAATCTCTATGAAAAGGGAAGAAGCAAAAGAATCACATCCAATCTTAGAAATTACAGGGAAGGGACCTCGGGGTAATTGAAGGCCTACCTTAGAGACTCTGTAGACACTGTTTCCCTTAGTCTTCACATACTGTTCTCTCCACCTCACAAGTGGTGGAATTGGGACCAAGGAAGGGGAACTAACTGGACCAGTGTCGCTCAGCTCAGCAGTGGGGACCTGAGATTCTAAAGGACAGCTGGTCAGGAAGCCCACTCCCCTTCCACTGGGCTCTATCTGGGGTTTTCTCAAAGCCCCAATATTTTAGTGATGTCCCAGAGATGCTCATAGCATAAGGGGGACAATGACAATAGGGAACAGGGGACGGTAATTGTAATAGTACCAGTGTGATTAGCAAGTCAAGAACAAATTCCTTTCCAGTGGGACTATCCACTCCCTGCACTTGGACCTAATACCTTTTTTAATATAGCCATTGGGTTGCATTTACGTTGTGGCCACTTCCCATTCCTGGCCTGAAGGTACTTAAGCCTCCTGGGAATTCTTCATATGAACCTCTCTTAAGTTAGGTCTGCTCTGTCCTATACTTGTGGTGTTGGAGGTATTTAAGATGAATTCTTGGCATTCACCCTCATTTGATTTATCTAACTGTTCTAGCATCCAACCTTTTAAGATTTTTTCAAACCTTTTTTTAAATATTTATTTATTTTTATTTATTTAGCTGCACTAGGTCTTAATTGTGGTGTGCTCGATCTTTAGTCGCAGCATGTGGGACCTCGTTCCCTGACCGGGTTTGGTTAGCCGCTGGACCACCAGGGAAGCCCCCATTGATTTTTAAGTCAGAAGAAACTATGAAGACCAGTCTGTCCCTTGGGGTAGGGGTGGCAGTCAAGGTTCCTGGGTCCCCGTCCATAACCTATTGCTTCTTTAGTTTCATGGATCATTTCCTTTCTTGGGGCCTGTTTCTCCTTCCATAAAACACAGATGTTAGGTCAACTGATTGGAAAGGCCCTTCCTGCATGGCAAATAGGACCTCAGAGCCCAGAATTCCCTGGTACATGCCAACCTGGGCCCTGATTAAGAGTGAACACAGTTTTCATGACACTGGTTTTAACAGAAATTAGATGACATGAGACACAGCACTCCGTTTTGAAACAGAACCCACCATTTGAGAGGTAGAGTCAGGGAGACAGGTCATAACCATCTGCCAAGGCCACTCCGCTCATGCTTAGCTTTGCGGCTTCAGCCTCTATTTCTTACTCCCTTTGAGGAACCTGAGAGAATTTTTCAGACTCAAAGAATCACCAGGGGACCAGGAAAATGTTCCCAGAGGGCTTCTTCCTGCCATTCCACCCGCCAAGCTTTCAAACGCCGGCATTATAGACCCAATCATAAAACAGTGCCTTTCTGGAAATCACTGCATTAATTACCATCATTGGAGAGACATTATCTATATTTACATAATAGCTTCCCAGGTTTTGCTGGTTCTGAGTCAAGCTAACAAATTTGTAGCTATTAAGGAACACAAATTGCTCTGCTATGTATTAAATTCCGCAAATGGAAAACTTTGCCTGTGTAGAGAGGTGACTGGAACCCAGGGCAATTAGTGTCTAATAATTCGTTAATGCTGAAGATGCGTGAAGATACGGTTCAAAATGTCTGCCGTAATGTCTTAAGTGAAAAGAGAAAGGCATTTGGAGAAACCATAATAGGGTTAGGCGTATTAATATAGCAGCATATTTTTACAGAATGTAAAAGGCCCTTGTCCTGTCTTTAAGAGGGATAGCTAAAGCCGCATCTTTATTTTTACCGCTAATTGTCCTGTCCTGGATACTATGACGGACTGATTACGGTTTAAGGTTTAAACACCTAGAGACAAGAGACGGAGGTGGGAAGGCCGGCCAGATCGGGAGGGAGGGGGTGAGGCTGGAAAGACACCTGGCTGGGAACGCAAGTGGGGAAGGAAGGCGGGTCATCAGGCCCCACGCTGCACCAAGGTTCCTGCCCCTGCAGGCTCCCGGGCGCGTTTACTAAAACGTGGTGAGAACTCACGCAGACCCGGTTCAGAGGGGCGGGTGGGTGACGGATGACAGTTCACTGTTTTCTGCCCAGAGCCCTAGAGGAAGACCTCCAGAAATAGCAGCTCTCGTTCCTCTTGGGCGTGGTTCTCACACCTGAGCGTTCACCAGCACGTGCAGACTCATTAAATCAGATTCTAATGCAGAGAACCTTGGCCGCCAGGAGTTCCTGGTAGGTCCTGGTCGATACCACTGCCCCAGGTCACACGTGGAGGCCCAGGGATGTGAGGGGATTCCTTCCCTGTGACCCAAGATGGGCTTTCCCATGGACTGTTCTCTGGTCTCAGTAGAAGAAGACACTCCCACCCCCACTTCGTGGAAATATGTGAGTCTGGGAACTGGGCCCAGCTGATGGGCAGAGCAGAGAAAGAGCCAGGCAGGGCAGAGGGGTGGATGGGGAGGTGATGGCTTCCTGGTTCCAGTCTCCGAGGCCCGTCGCTTTCCAAGGTTTGACGTCAGCCAGTGAGCTGCCCTTCCCTTCACCAGTTCCTGTTGGATTTCCCTCACTGTCACCCAGAAAGTTCTGACCACTACAGGAGTGCAAACTAAAATGTACAAGCATCTCACTGATGTGATAGTCTGTGCAGCGTGGTCTCTTCCTGTAAGAGGGGACCAGACGGATGTCGGAAGAGCAGGAGTGTGGGATAGGGTTGCCAGATAAAATTCAGGATGGACAGCTAAATTTGAATCTCAGATGCCCGATGACTTTTTAAGACACGTATGCCACAAATAGGGTTTCCTTGGTGGCTCGGTGGTAAAGAATCCTCCTGCCAATGCAGGACATGCAGGAAGATCCCCTGGAGAAACAGCAACCCGCTCCAGTATTCTTGCCTGGGAAATCCCTTGGGCAGAGGAGACTGGCGGGCTACAGTGCATAGGATCACAAACAGTCAGACACGACTTAGCGACTAAACAACAACAACAAATGCCACAAATATTGCATGAGATATACGTCCCCTGTAAAATCATTCTTTGTTTATCTGAAATTCAGATGCATCTGTATTTTTACTTGCTGAATCTGACAACCTGCGCTCAGGAGCAAGGCAGTCCAGGGTTTGTCTCTCAGCTCTGTTCCTGGTTGTGATGCCAGTACTTCTGAGGGCTGTGTTCCAGACTCTGTGCAGGCTGGTCTGGTCTGGGCAGTGATCAGAGCGCAGGAGGAAGGGAGAAGGCAAAGTGTTTCTGGACCATCTTTGCCAGTGGCAGCCTTTCCCCCAGGGTCCCAGCCTCTGCTAGACAGCCTGCTGTGGATCTGGAGTTGTACAGGCGTGTGTCCTGTTTTCTCACCCTAGATTGTCTGTCTAAGACACTGTATAACCAAAACACTGTGAGCTCTGGGGGCCTGCCCTCTTCCATTCAGCATAATGTTTTTGAGATTCATCCGTGTTGTTGTTTGTATGAGGAATTCACTCCGTTATCTTTTTTCCTGCTTTATTGAGAGATAATTGGCATTGTTTAAGGTGTACAACAGATTGATTTGATGCATTTGCGAGTGATTACCACCATGCATAACACCTGTCATGTCACATAATTGCCCTTTCTTTTTTGTGGTTGAGAACACTGGTCTACTGTTTTTAGTATGATACAGAATTATCAACTGTGCTCACCACTCTGTACATTTGATCCCTAGAACTTACTCATCTAACATCTGGAAATTTGTTCCCTTAGACCAACATCACCCTTATTCCCCATCTCCCAGCCTCTGGCAACCAACATTCCAGTCTCTTTCTGTGAGTTCAGCTTTTTTTAGATTCTACATGTAAGTGAGGTTGTACAGTACTTGTTTTTCCCTATTCAGCTCATTTCATGTAGCATAATGCCGTCAAGGTCCATCCAGGTTGCTGCACATGGCAAGACTTCTTTCTTTCTCATGGCTGAATAATATTCTGTTGTGTGTACGTAGCCACCATATAGCCTTCTTTTCCTGGAGATGAACACTTGACTCACTTTTCATGTCTTGGCTGTTGTGAATAATGCTACACTGGACGTGAGAATGCACATCTTCAAGATCTGGTTCTCACTCCCTTTGGATATCTACCCAGAAAAGTTGGATTGCAGGATTGTCTGGCGGTTCTCTTCTCAGTTTTGTTTTGTTTTTTTAAGGAAACTCCATACCATTTTCCATAATGGCTGCACCAACTTACATTTCCACCAGCGACGTACAAGGATTCCCTTTTCTGCACATCCTCACCAGCACTTCCCTCTCGTCTTTCTGAGGAGCGCCATTCTATGTGCGATGTGATCGCTTCTTGCAGGTTTGATCTGCATTTCTCTTCCCTGATCATTAGTGATGCTGAGCACCTTTTCTGTACCTGCTGGCCATTCATATGTCTTCTTTAGAAAAATGTCTTTTCCATTCCTCTGCCCATTTCTTTATTGGACTGTTTGTTGAGTTGTCTATTTCTTTTCATTGCTGAGTGGTAATCAATTGCCTGAATATATCACTTTAAAAAAAAAAAACAAAACCTCTTTGTCCTGCTGACATTTGCAAGCATTTGGATTGTTTCCAGTTTGGGACTATTATGAACAGAGCTAGGGAGAGTGTTAGCATGCATGTCTTTGTGTAGCACTTTTTTTTTTTTTTCTCTTACCTAAAAATCTAGGGATAGAATGTTTGGTTGGAGAGTAAGTGAACGTTTAATTTTAAAAGAAACTTCCAGACCTCTTTCTATAGAGTTTTGTCATGAAGCTGTATACACGCATTGAATTTCTATTAGGATGATACGGTTTCTGATCATGAGGCTACAAATCAGAATCTCCGAGATCGTTTCAAGACTTGGGTTCTGTGCTTCTCTTGTGACGCTTGTGTCATTGTCTTCCCAGCGCAAAATTCTCTGGGTAATTAGGTACACAGAAGGTTGCTGAGTTAGCAAGCCCTCCCTTTTCTCAGAACATCTGCAAAGATCAGAAATAACAGGCGAGTTACTCAGATTGCAGCAGTACATTTTTTTTTTCAGCTTTACTGAGATGTAACTGACAAGTAGAAATTGTATGTATTCAAAGTGTATACCTTGATGTTTTGATAGAAGTATACATTGTGAAATGATCGTCACAATCAAGGTAAGTAATGTGTGTATGACCTCACATAGTTAGCATTTTCTGTGTGTGTGTGTGTGATGGGAACATGTAAGATCGACCCTCTTAGGAAATCTCAGGTGTACAATACCTGTGTTGTTGCTGACTGTGAACATATTGAACAGAATGTGGGAGGTGGACGTGAAGCTGGTGACTGCCTGGTGCATGTCATCGGCTCGGGCTTGGAGAGTGACCTGTGAGCAGAGCCTCTCTGACAGCTCCCTGGGAAGCCTTCTGGTCATAGGTAACCCACGAGCCAGCCTCAGCTGGCACAGTCACTATGCCCTGTGCCTTGACCAGAGGCCCCTGTAAACAGAAAACAGCCCTGAAGACAAAGAACAGGGTGCAGTCATTCCTCTGATGCTCTATAATTTGAAAATGACCATAAACGACCCACGTAGCCATACACAAAAAATGAGGCCATTTTTGGTCCACATCCCAGGGGGCAGCCAAGGCCGAAGAAGGAACTCAGACCACACCATCAGGCTCCCTGTGTTTAGGCAGACTCTTCCCAGGTAGTTAGGTCCAGGCTTCCATCCTCAGGTACCACAGCCGCAGAGGACAGGCAGCCTCCCTCTCCGGACACTCCAACCAAACCCTAAAATTGAGCCTCCCTGGCCTGGCCTGGGTCACGTGCCCACCCATGAGCCAATCAGGACCAAATGGATGGAACAAGCTTATTGGCTGGGCCTGACTCACGTGCCCACCTCTGAGAGGGCTGGCATCGGTTGCACAAAAACTCTCTTGAGAGTAAAAGGAGGCGCTGACTTGAATCAAGGTAGGCATGCTGAGAAGGAGGAATGGACTTTGGGTCAACAAAGCAGCCTATCTCAGCCTACCTGATGCTATGTTGGTAGATATTAGCTCATGAGAGTCGAGGCATCATGACCTTGAAAAACTGAGCTTTGGAAACATGAAGACAAACCCACACAATTTTTTCCAGCAGTATGCAAAACCAGACAATGCACAGTGCTTTGTAAAGCTGTGCTGAGCATATAATTATGAATATACAAAAGTCTCTCCTGAGAATTTCATAGCAATGGGCGAGAGAGACACATACCATTGGGGAAATGCCTGTTCTTCCTGCTGCGGTAAAAACGGGTAAAAGAGTAAAAAAAAAAAAAAAAGGCAAAAAGTCAAATCCATCTCTTTGTCAGGATTGCCTTTGAAAATGGCATAGAAAACACTGAGGATGTGAACAACCTAGAATTAGAAGAAAGTAAGCTGTGTGGGAGGTTTTCTGTACAACTGGTTGAGAGTATAGATTTTAAAAAAAACATGTGGTAGTTAATGGTATTTGTTAGATTTTGTTTCAGTATAAAAATACATAAAGACCACCTTTTGTGAGTCATTAAATGAAAGATGTACCTGGGAATATATATATGTGTGTGTGTGTGTATGTATATTCTCAGTAGTATATTACTTCTTTAATAACAGTAACATTTTATGGAAAAGCTGTGTAAGTAAAACTGATGTGAAATAGGATAGCTCAGACGTGTGTGTGTGTGTGTGTGATGTGTGTGTGTGTGTAAGAATTTAATATGCAATAAAAGTAGCACCACAAATTAGTGAATAAAAGGTAGATTGCTAGGGACTTCCCTGGTGGTCCAGGAGTTTAGACTCTGTGCTCTCAATGCAGGGGGCATGGGTTTGATCCCTGCTTAGGGAACTTAGGATCCCACATGCCACATAGCACAACAAAAAAAATAATAATAATAAGATAGATTGCTTCATAGATGGTATAAGGAGAACTAACTGGCTAAGACAAGATCCCTATGTAATACCTTATATAAAAGTAGACTCTGATGAATTAAAGAGGTAAAGGTGAAAGCTGAAGCTATAAAGCTGCTAGAAAAAATTTAGGAAAATATTTGTGGGCCAAGATAGAGGAACAAATTTTCAAAACATGGTTAAAAGTATAAGCCAGAAAGCAACAAAATCAGTGAATTTGACTACATCAAGATGAAGGCCTTTCACTAAAAAAAAAGACACCATGAATAAAATTTCCCCCTTTTTATAAAAAGCTAGTGCTTCCCTGGTGGCTCGGTGGTAAAGAATCTGCCTGCCAATGGAGGAGACACTGGTCTGATCCCTGGTCCGGGAAGATTCCGCACGCTGCAGAGCAGCTAATCCCCAGGCACCACAACCCCTGAGCCTGTGATCTAGAACCCCGGGAGCCATACCTACTGAGCCCACGGGCCCTAGAGCCTGTGCTCTGCAACAAGAAAAGCCTCTGCAATGAGAAACCTGTACACTCCAACTAGAGAAAGCCTGTGCAGCTACAGAGCCCCAGCACAGCCAAAAATAAATAATAGAATTTTGTTAATAAATAAAATAAAAATTCAAAGCATTTACAAAGTCAAAAGTGGGCAAGGTCTTAATATCTAACCCAGCACCTTTCACTAGAAATATAATTTGAGCCACTTAGGTAATTTAAACTATTCTTATAGCTACATTTAAAAGCATAAAAATAAATGAAATTAATTTTGATAATATATTTAACCTGATATGTCCAAAATATGACCATTTCAACATAAAATCAATGTAAAAAGTATTAATGAGACTCTTGCTTCCTCTTCTTCATCCTGAGTCTTTCAGTCTCTAAGTGTATTTCATACTATCCCAGCATGTCTCACTTTGAAACAGCCGCATTTCAAGTGTTCAAAAGCCACATGCATTTAGTAGCCCCCATATTGGGGACACAATTACAGACTATTCACAGAACTCCTGAAAATCAGAAAGAACAGAGAGTAATCCCAGTAGGGAAAAGAACAAGAGACATCACCAGGCAACTTGTAAAAGAGGAAATCCCCGAAGCTCACAGCATCTGAAAAGATGCTACAGTTCACTAGTCATCATGGAAGTGGAAACAGTGAGATGGCATTTTATCCCTGTTAGACCGATGATTGAAAAGCTGAATCATGCCAGCTGTTGGCAAAGGATGTGAGTGCCTCGGACCCTTGTGTGTGATGGTCAGGAAAACAGGGTGACACAGTGTTCTGGGGAGGGAAAAATCAGCTCTCGGTCCAGTAGAAACAGCACACGTGCCCTGTAGCCCAGCAGGGCTGCTCTCGGGCCTGTAATTCAAAGAAGGGCTCACACGGTTTTACAAAGGGTCGGGGTACAAGGATGTCTAGCGTGTTCATTTTTTTTCGTGTCGGCAGGGAGTCAGAGGCATGCTGACTATCCATTCCAGAGAGAGAAAGAGGGAAAATACAGGGCTTCATATGGTGGCAGACACTTAGAAGGAACGGTTTAGAGGCACACACAGCAGAATGATGGATTCTAAAGCAGGTGCTTGGTGGGGAAAGTAAGGAGATCAAATAACCATTTACATACAGTGAAAAATGCTTCACGCAGAACAACAATACATATTTTGCAAGAATGTATACCCAGGACCCCCTCCCCTCAAAAAGAAAAACCTCATGAGTACATGAGAAGCCTTGCTTGGTGGACTTGAGAATCCAGGGTGACCTGTGAGGATATTGGAAAGAAAGGTTTCACTCTCACGAGGGACCTTGGCCTGACCGGTGATGACAGTGTTATGTAACCCCTCCGTCTCTACCCGAGCTCCAAGAAGGAGGAAGGGAGGAGAATGAAGAAGAGGGGGCGGGGAAAGGAAGAAGCCGCTGCTGAGGTCAGAAGAACACCGCTGTCAATGGCGCTGGGTGTCACCGGGGCAGTTAACTCTGGGCCTCCCACAGCTCACAGCGAGATAGGCAGAAGCCTCCAGACACCTGAGTACCTTGTGGCAGAAGCCTAGAAGAGTGTCGGGACTTAAAGAAGAAACACTTTTTTAAAACAAGATGACAAGTGTTTCAAATTTGCTGAAGTGTTCTGCCATGATAAGTAGCTCCAAGGAATTAATAACCCAGCAAATAATTTCAAAAGTATAATCAATCTGTCACATAAAGATTCCACTCTTAATACAAATGAGAAAGAAACTGCCTTTCTAGAGGAACTCCTGCTATGGAGAGAGTGTTGGACGGAAGCTGTTCTTTATCGTGTCCCTTTCCCACCCCAGAAACTCACTTTTAAAAGTATCAGCTAGAAGAGTGCCCATAAGGGTGTGCCTAAAATCTTGGAAGCAAACCATTCTAACTACCTACAGAATTTTCTCAAAAAGTTTTAGTAGGCGTTTAGTAGGGAAAGTTTTAGTGGGTTTTGAACCCACTTGTTAAAAATACAAAAAGAGATACCTTCCGGTTAGTTTTCAAGAGCAACATCAAGGTCAGGAAACAGGGAAATTTACTAGCCAAGTGTCAACAGAAAGTGCATCATTGGCGGTTGGGATTGGAAAATGATCATCACTAGCATCTTATACAGAGAGCCACACATCTTTGTGGGACATATTTTTCAGTTATGAGAAGTCTTCCAAACCATGTATTAAAATCTACTGAACCTCCAAATCAGGTCCTCAAATTTTGGTATCCAAAAAAAAAGTGTTAATAAGGCTTAAAATGTAATGAAGCATATTCAATCCTTCACTGTATTATCTATTTTAATACAGATAATTGCGATGATAACCAAAAGGGCTTTTGTACTGTTAATACATCTAAACTTAAAAATGCATTTTGAAATATCTCTTCTGTCCTCTTTATCTTGTCCTTTTTCATTTCTGTTTTTGTTTGCTTTATAGTGTACACGATACACCTGTGCAGTGTCAGCTGTTTTTTTTGTTTTTACTGATAGGTATGGACCATCAAAAATGTTTGGAAACTGTTTCTGTTTCCTGTGACTTCTGTAACAAGTTACCATAACTAGGTTCAGATGACACAAAGTTCCTGACTTGTCATTCTGGAGGAGAGGGCTGACCTCACTGGGCTGCGTTTCTTCTGGAGGCTTTGGGGAGAACCACCTCCTTGCCTTCCCCAGTTTCTAGAGGTGCCTGGAATCCTTTGGCTCCTGACCCTGCTTTTGTCTCCTTCTCAGACTGACCCCCTGCCCCTCTTTCACGAGGACTTCGTGATGACACTGCGTCCACCCAGATAATCCTGGCTCATCTCCCCTGGCTCAAAGTTACTGCTGCAACCACCTCTGCGAAGGCCCCTTTTCCACTTAAGGAAACACATTCAGAGGTTCTGGAAATTGGGCTGTGCGCATGTTTAGGGGGACCATCAGACAGCCTGCCACAAACACCTTGGAAGAAAGAAACTGTGATGGCCAGTTGGGTATGAAAGTCCCACTCTGGGGCAATTCCCACAAGGTCACTCTCCAGCCTGCACTTTGAGGGGCAGCCGGACCTCATCTGGAGCTCAAGCACGTAGTGTCTCTTTTGTTACATTTCTGTCCTTTTGACTACAAGTAATAAACCTCCTCTTGTTTAGGTAACAGGAGGTTGGGATGATTCTTTTGTTTTCTGCTGAATCAGCTAGACCACGTTTCAAATCTTGATTCAGGCTCTCACCCCTGTATGATCTGGATCAGTACCCCAAGGCCTCTGATCCTGAGTTACCCTCTCTTTGAAACAGAGAAACTGAGATTTCCCTGGTGGTCCGAGGATTGAAAATCCATTTTGCAGTGCAGGAGACACAAGTTTGATCCCTGGTCCAGGAACTGAGATCCCACGTGCCTCGCGGCAACTAAGCCCAGGCACCACAGCTAGAGAGTCTGTGCCAACGAAAGATCCTGTGTCACACATCTAAGACCCGACACGGCCAAACAAATTTAAAAGAGAGAGAAACTAACCCAGACTTTGCGCAATGGCCCAGAGACTAGGGACTACAACGTATAAACTTCTCTGGCACAAGGATCTGCTGAAGAAATGCCTGCTTCTCCCACTCTTCCAGTAAGAATTTCCATCTCTGCAAAGCCTCATCCATAAAGATGCAGAAACATGAGAGCAAATGGAGTCCAAGCGTGAACGCCACTTTGCAGCGATTGCTTATTTCATCCAGGGATTAAGAAATATACAGCTTCAGTCACAGCTTCTTCAAAGGAGCGCCAAGCGCTTCAGTGAGAGTCGGAAAACTGAGAATGAAACTCACACTTGACAGGGTGATGGGTATCAGAATCCTTTCCCTAAAAACCCCTTAAAAACAAAGGTCTTCCTAATTGGACAGCATTACGCTTTAACAGTCTCCCAAATCCTCAGAACATGAACAAAGTCAGGCAGTACTTATTCAACAGAGTGCCGTGGCTCCCTTCTGAGACCTCTAATGGGGAAAGGAAGGCACCTTTCCACAGCTGGGCATCCTTTCCAAGGAAACATCTTCGTTTTCCTGCTCTGTGAAGTGGGGCTTGTCCAAACCCGTGTTCCTGCCAAAGGCTTTTTCTTTCATGCAGTAACATCCCCCTCTGCTGGAACTTGGAGGTTTTGCTACCGTATTTATTGCATGCATGCTAAGTTGCTCAGTCGCATCTGACTCTGCATCACCATGAGCTGTAGCCCACCCGGATCCCCTGTCCATGGGATTTCCCAGGCAAGAATAGTGGAGTAGGCTGCCATTCCCTTCTCCAGGGGATCTTCCTGACCCAGGGATCGAACCCACATCTCTTTACATCTCCCGCATTGGCAGGCAGGTTCTTTACTGCTCGCACCATCTGGGAAGCCCCTATTTATTTATTTATTAAGAACAGATAAAAATGGAACATGGGATGCCTTTTGCAGCCAAAGGAGTGGTTCCTAAACTTTCTGTGTCAGAAGCTTCCCAGGTGCTGGGAATTTTTTATGGAGATTTATTTGTACCCTCATGCCCATCTCCTAAGATTTTTGTTGTTGTTGGCTTAGCTGTGGCATGCAGGATCTTTCATTGTGTTGCTGGGGCTTCTCTCTGGTTGTGGCCCTCAGGTTCCATGGCAAGTGGGATCTGCATATGGGATCTTCATTCCCCGACCAAGAATCAAACCCGTGTCCCCTGCATTGGAGGCAGATTGTCAACCACTGGACCACCAGAAAGGTCCCCCGCCTAAGACTGAGAATCTACATGTAAACCCACCCACCTCCAGTCCCAGTGAGTTCAACACACGTGGACTTCTCAGGAGAAGTTCTGATGAATTTCTGATGAAAGAGGGTAGATGGATGGATATCAGGGTTTTCAGAAAATGGGGAGTTTCTCAAGCTCAAGAAACCTGTATCTTCTCATTTCAGCTTTATTGGGCTATATTGATATATTGAAATCTGCACATATTTAATGCACACATTTTGATGAATTTCAGCACATACATGCACCTGTGAAACGATCAGTGCAATCAGAGTAATGAGCATATCTATCACTTCCAAACGTTTCCTTGAAACCTGTTTCTTTTTCTTTTTCTTTTTCATGGTGATGTTGGTGAAACTCAGCCTCTGTTCACTGGTGCTGAACAGAAATGCAGAGAGTTTTGGGTGAAGTGGAAAAGAATGGCTTTGTGGCTTTGCCAGGCAGAGGGGCAGGCTAATGCCCTCAAGACTGTGTGTCTCCCCTGGAGGGGGCAGTGAGGAGTCTATGAAGTTCAAAGAACAGGGCGCGGTCAACTTGTGGACACTCTTCTGATTGGTTGGTGGTGAGGTAATCAGGAGTCAGCATCATCAACCTTTTGCTGGGGTCTACATGCTTGTGGGCAGCATGCAGGCAACTTCTCCCACCTGGTGAGGGTTTCAGTATCTGCAAAGCAGTTCAAAGGATATGGCTCGGAATATTTATCTCTAGTCCTTGAGGAAGAGCTAAAGGTCCTTGACTTTGTTTAATGGCTAAAGTATTGTTCTTTTGTCTTGCCTGACTGTTTTCCTTTCTTTCTGCATTTTCTCACTTCTCCAGTTACATGTATTCTCTGACTAAAGTTTTTCTACAGACTAAAGGCAGGTGGAGGACATAGTGGGCGTCTGTTCTGGGAAGGCCTCGTGGGGTCCTGCTGGGTCACAGTAAGAACACTTAGCATGAGACCTACCCTGCTTAAATGCACAGTACAGCCTTGCTAACTGTAGGCACTGCGTCCTGCAGGAGGTCTCTAGAACTTTCTCGTCTTGCGTAACTGAGACTTTAAATCAACTGAAACTTCCATTTTCCAGCAACTACCCATTTCCTTCATCCCTCAGTCCCTGGAAACCATCAGTCTGTTTCCTGCTTCTGTGAGTTTGATTGTTTTAGATGCCTCATATAAACGGAATCATGAAGAATCTATCCTTCTGTGTCTGGCTTGTTTAACGTGGCATGATGTCCTCCCTGGTGGCTCTGTTGGTAAAGAGTGCGCCTGCAATGCAGGAGACCCGGGTTCGATCCTTGGGTCAGGAGGATCCCCTGGAGAAGGGAATGGCTACCCACTCCAGTATTCTTGCCTGGAGAATTCCATGGACAGAGGAGCCTGGCGGGCTACAGTCCACGGGGTCGCAAAGAGTCAGACAGGACTGAGCGACTAACGTATATAACCTCCTCCAGGTCCATCCACATTGTTCCAAGTGGCAGGATTTCCTTCCTTTTTTAAGGTGGAATCTATTCCGTTGCACGTGTACACCCCAGCTTCTTTATCCATTCATCTGTCAGCAGACATTGAGGTTGTCTCCACAGCGTGGCTTTTACGAATAACGCCGCAGTGAACATGGGAGCACAGATGTCTCTTCCGGACCCTGATTTCAGTTATGTCTTTTTTAATTTTGTTGGAGTATAGTTGATTTACAATGTTGTATTAGTTTCACGCATACAGCAAAGTGAGTCAGTTACACGTATACATGTATCCACTCCTTTTTTTTTTGAAGATTCTCCTCCCAGATAGCTCATTCGCGTATTGAGCAGAGTTCCCTGTGCTACGCAGCAGCTCCTGATTAGGTAGCTGTCTTATATCTAGCGCTGTTCTATATACACGTCACTGCCAATCTCCCAGTTTATCCCTGATAACCATAAGTTGGTTTTCTATATCTGTGACTCTACTTCTGTTTTGTAGATAAGTTCATATGTACCCTCTATTTTCAGATTCCACATAGAAACAATGTCATGCGACATTTGTCCTTCTGTGTCTGACTTACTTCACTGGGACAATCTCTAGGTCTGTCCGTGTTGTTGTGAATGGCGTTATCTTATTCCTCTTTATGGCTGAGTAATAGTCCATTGTATATATGTACCATGTCTTCTTTATCCTTTCCTCTGTTGATTATGTCAGTTATTTTGGAAAAATACCCAGAAGTAAGCTTGCTGGATTGCATGGTGATCCTATTCTTACCTTTGTAAGGGACTTCTGTGCTATTTTCCACAGCAGCGGCATTCCCACTGACAGTCAAACGGGCTCTAGTTTCCCCTCCTCCTCACCAGTGCTTGGCGGCTCTTGTCTTCTTGAAGACAGCCCTCACAGGGGGTGTGAGGTGGTGTCTCACTGTGGTTCTGATGTGCGTTTCCCTGATGATTAGTGATGCTGAGTGCCTTTCTATACATCTGTTGGCCATGTGTATGTCTTCTTTGGAGTAAATGTCTCTTCAGGTCCTGTGACCATTTTTTTAAAGTCTTTGTTGATTTTGTTACAATATTGCTTCTGTCTTATGTTTTGGCCACAAGGCAAGTGGGATCCTGGCTCTCTCTGATCAGAGCTCTCTGACCAGCTCTGAAACTTACACTCCCTGCATTAGAAGACTAAGTCTTCACCCCTGGGCCACCAGGGAAGTCCCCTTTGACCATGTCTTAATCGTGTTATTTCTTTGTACTGACTTGTAGGCATCTCTTATCATTTTTCTATATTAACCCCTTTTTGGGTATTTGGTTTTGCAGACAGATATCCTCTCCCGCCCCGCAAGCTGGCTTTTCACTCTGTTGCTGCTTTTGCTGGGCAGAAGCCTTGCAGCTTGATGTAGTCCCCCTTGTCTATATTCGCTTTGGTCGCCTGTCCTTTCAGTGTCATACCTAAGGAATCAAGAAGGTTTCCATACATAAAAACGCGAAATGGATCAAAGACTTGAATGTAACACCTGAAACTGTAATAATCCTATATGAAAACACGAGGGAAAAGCTTCTTGACATTGGTCTCCTTGAAGGAAGACCAAAAAAAATGGAAAAGAGGACATATGAAAAATAATAATAATAATTGTAGCAGTTTCCTAAGGCTTCTGTAACTAATTACTACAGACTTGTGTGTGTTAGTCACTCAGTCGTGTCTGACTCTTGGTGACCCCCTTGGACTTTAGCCCACCAGGCTCCCCTGTCCATGGAATTCTCCAGGCAAGAATAATGGAGTAGGTTGACAGTCCCTTCTCCAAGGGATCTTCCCAACCCAGGGATCAAACCCAGGTCTCCTGCATTGCAGGTGGATTCTTTGCCATCTAAGCCAGCAGGGAAGCTGTGGTTTTAAACAACAGGAATGTATTCCCCTATGGTTCTGGAAATCACAAACCTCAGGGAGTGTTTGGGGAGCTAGAGGTGATGGCGTTGCAGGGGTGGGAAGTGGCTGGGTCACAGAGGGCTTTCTCTAGGTCAGGGGTTCCAGATGTTCAGCAGTATGGTGGGCAGCATCCCCACAGGCAGCGCAGCCTGGGCAGGCACCCCGCATCCCAGACTCACTCTGACCACATCACCCCTTCTCCTCATCCCCCCCAAAAGCGTCTCAGAATGCAACCGAGAGTGATGTGATGGTTAATATGCGGGTCAGTGCGATCCTACTGTTTCTACAGGGCTACAAAGCTCCAAGCTTAAACCTACAATCCATAGTTTTCCACACACGCCTGTGTAATCCATTCCAATAAAAATACAGAGCTTTCCTGACATCTGAGAAGACTCCCATCCCAGGGAATACAGACACACACACCCCACCGTCACTGCTGTGACCCCTGTTTTGACTTCTGTTGCCATCGATTAGATCTTCCTGATCTTTCATTTATTTCATTGATATAAATGGAATATTCATCACACAGTCATTGTGTCTGGGTTTTTTTACCCATTGATTTGTAACTTTTAAATTTTTTATTTATTTTTGAAATTATTCTTGGCTGTTCTGGGTCTTCATTGTCACGGCATTTTCTCTAGTTGCTGCGCGTGAGCTTCTCATTGTGGCGGCCTCTCTTGTTGTGGAGCGCAGGCTCGAGGGATTTCAGGCCGCAGTAGTTGCGGCTCCCAGGCTCCAGAGACGCTCAATAGTTATGGCCCGCGGGCTTAGTTGCCCCAAAGCATGTGGGATCTTCCTGGAGCAGGAATCGAACCCATGTCTCCTACATTGGCAGGTGGATTCTTTCCCACCGGGCTACCAGGGAGGCCCCTGTAACATGTTTTTTTTGTGTGTGCTGAGTAGTATTCCATTGTATGAATAGATTGCAGCTTATCACTCCCATGCTGATGAATATTTGGGCTATTTACAGTTTGTGCTATTATAAACACTTTTATATATATATATATATATATAATTTTATTTATATATTTTTAGCTGCGCTGGGTCTTCATTGCTGCACAGACTTTCTCTAGTCCCAGCAAGCAGGGCCTGTTCTTTAGTTGTGGTGTACGGGCTTCTCACTGTGGGGGCTCCTCTCGCTGTGGGGCACAGGCTCTAGGGCGTGCGGGCTTCAGCAGTTGTGGGTTGTGGGCTCGGTATTTCCAGCTCCCGGGCTTTAGAGCACTGGCTCAGCAGTTGTGGCACACGGGCTTAGTGGCTCTGTAGTACGTGGAATCTTCCTGGATCAGGGATCCAACCCTTGTCTCCTGCATTGACAGGCAGATTCTTTACCACTGAGCTACCCGGGAAGCCCTGTAAACATTCTTATATAGACCTTTCAGAAATTTCTAATTAAAAAAAATGTTTTTAAGTCATACGAAAACAGCCATGTTTTAACGTTTCATGGTAACACGTGATTTGGAATACGACTTGCAACTGCTCCAAACTGCAAATACCGTAACTCTGAACCGGTGCTGAAAAATCTGTTTTGTGTGACTGAGAGTGTTGACAGGCTCTGAGCTTGAGAGCAATGGAGTCATTTAGAACTTCAGAACAATCCTTCTGGTGGCTGCACACCAGCATTTCTGTGACTGAATCGATGCCCTGGGTTAGGGCAGCCCTGTGCTTGGCAGCTGAAAACACAGAGTGTGATATTGAGAAAAGAGAATGCCCACTATCGTTCATTCGCTTGCTTTGCTTTTCACTCCTGTCATTTCTCACCCCGTTTTGGCAAAGCCTACAGCTGGAATGAAACTTTCAGCTCAAGGAGCAGATTTGTTTCTCTTTGCCCCACATCCATCAGAAAGGATATTGACTCAGAAAACTTATGTCCCGTCCCACGGTGACAGCGCTCCCCTTTCATGCACACAGCCAGGTGCTGGGGAGAGCGTGGAGCAGAGTCCTTGCTGCCGGCAGGCTGAACTGGGTACCGGCCACCTGTCACTGCCTCCTGGCAGGAGAAGACACACGGAGCAATGCCGGTTTGGCCCAAGACACCCAATCTGGAAAGGGAGGCAAGGGGTTGGCTCAGGCTCAGAGGATGAAGAACATGTCATGGGAGGTTTAGGGGAGATGTCCTTGGAGCCATTTCTATATCTCCTTCCACTGCTTTCGGAAAGCAGTGCTTTGCGGCCCAGCTCGTCTGGCCGTGGCTGATGGGTTGAGGGCTGCTCCCAGGCTTCAGCCTCTGGAAATGGCTCAGAGATGCCGTTCAGCCTCTGCTGGTGTCTCTCTCATGGGACACATGAGCTGGAAGAGGACTGCATGTTGCCAACAAATGCCACAGGCCAGGCAGAAAGCCAAGACACGTGTGGTCCCTGCTTTGTGGAGCTGACGTCCAAGTAGGGGAGAGAGACAAAAGTCAAATTGAAAACAAATCAATCGCATAACTGCGCACTTGTGATAGGTGTGCTATAGTGGAAACGAACGGCTTCAAGGAGATGGTTTCGATAAGGATGGGCCTCTGGGAGATGAAAGGCTGTGATGGAGCCAGCCGTCTGACAAGTGGGGAGGCATGGTCCAGGCAGGGGAGGAGACACATCGCCATGAGTGTGCTTCATGCCCATGACCTCACCCCTGTAGCCAGTATCCAGGCCGAGAAACAACACGACCCGCCACCCCGCCCCCGCCAAAGCCCCAGGCACATCTCATCCCAGTCGTCCATCTTCCTTCACCCCCGGGTGACTGCCGTCCTGGCTTCTGACAGTAGTGGTTGGTTTTGACAGTTATTGAACTTTATACAACGCAGTCTAAACCACACAACTCAGATGGGACCTGAACCCACAGTCTTTTAGCTGAGATCACACCTGATCTCAAGGCCTACTGAAGCTCATGTTCCCGATGTCTCGTCGTAGAGAGAATTCAGCGAGAGACAAAGTGAGAGATAAGAAATAGATTTGTTTAGAGACAAACACTCCACAGACAGAGTATGGGCCGTCTTGGAGAGTGAGAGGCCCTGAAATACGGGGTATCTAGTGTTTATGGGTTGAATAATTTCATAAGCTAATGAGTGGGAGGATTATTCCAACTATTTGAGGGGAAGGGGTGGCAATTTCCAGGAACTTGGGCCACCCCCTACTTTTCGGCCCTTTATGGTCAGGCCTTGGAACTGTGCCGATGCCTGTATGTCATTTAGTTTATGTGTTACAGTGAGCATACAGTGAGGCTCAAAGTCCCCTGGAAAGCGAGTCTTCCACCATCCTGTGCCTAGTCGGTTCTAATCAGTTTTATGTCATATGCTCAGTGACGCTATGCCCCTTCCTTCCTGTTCCATCGTCACTCATTGGTGTCTGGCTTCTTTCACTCCATACTGTATTTGGATATTTCTCCATATTGTTGCATGAGGCCGAATCTGCTCATTCTCATCGCTGTGGAGTATCCCACTGTGTGACATTCCACGCTTCATGTATCCATTCTGCTGTTGATAGGAGTGATGGACAGACTCTAACCCCCTCCCCTTAATAGTGGGCAGGGGGTCTGACTCAATTGTTGTTGTTGTTCAGCCGCCCGGTCATGTCCAACTCTTTGTGACCCCATGGATTGCAGCACGCCAGGCCTCCCTGTCCCTCACCATCTCCTGAGTTTACCCAAGTTCATGTCCATTGCATCAGTGATGCCACACAACCATCTCCTCCTCTGACACGCCCTTCTCCTTCTGCCCTCAATCTTTCCTAGAATCAGAGACTTTTCCAATGAGTCGACTGTTCACATCAGATGACCAAAATACTGGAGCTTCAGCTTCAGCATCAGTCCTTCCAACAGGTATTTGGGGTTGATTTCCCTTGAGATTGACCGGTTTGATCTCCCTGCTGTCCGAGGGACTTTCAGGAGTCTTCTCCAGCACTGCAGTTGGAAGGCATCAATTCTCTGACTCAGTTGTAGCCAATAGAATACAAGACTTTCCTCACATCTGTAGGTTATGTAGGATGGCGCCTGCCATCTTGCAAGGAGACTCTGTCTCTTGCTGGCTCTGCAGAGGCCTGTGTGACAAGGAACTGAGGACACCCTCCAGCTAACAGCCCGTGAGAAACGGAAGCCTCAGGGTTATGGCCACAAAGATCTAAACTCTGGCAATGACCACGTTGGAAGCACTTGAGCTCAGAGGTAAACCCTTCCCCAGATGAACCTTGGAATGAGACCACTGCCCAGCAGATACCTGACTGAGCTTGCTGAGGTTCTGAAGCAAAGCCCAAATTCCTGACTCAGAAGCTGTAGATCAATAATGTGTTGTTTTGCGCCACTAATTTTGTGGCCATTCATTATGCAGCAGGAGAAGGCAACTACAATGTATGTTTGGGTCGCATCCAGGTCTGGGCTCTTAAACTGCCAGGCTGCGGTGCACATTCTAGGATGTGCCTTTTGGTGAACACGCTGAGCACGTCTGTTTGGTACATACCAGGCAGGGAATTTCCAGGTCATATGCATACATTCAGCTCTAGTAGATTCTGCCAACAGGTTTACCAACAACGTTACATTTACATCACTGAAGATGGCATTCAAACCCAGGCGTGCCCAGCTCAGAAACCTTCATGTTTTCCTACAGTCTCTGTTTGCTAAGCTCCCTGACAAGTGATCCTTACAACAGGAAGACAAACGTCTCCTCTTAGTTTTAAGTGAGCAAAACTTCCATGTGTAAAGTACTTTACAGGCAACATATCTCTTCACATGCAAATCTCATTAAATTCCCACAACTTTCCATTAAAGGAGGTATTGATGTTTTTATTCCCCACTTACAGGTGGGGAAACTGAACCCAGTAAAGGTTAAGAATTTCCCTGAAACCAGACAAATCACAAGTGTCTAAAGCCATGTGTTCTGCGCCCAGAACTTTCCACTACATCATACCTATTTCTTTCTTCTCTCTTCCCTTCTTTTTGTCCCTTCCTTTTTAAAGATATCACAGCCTATGTCAGGATTTGGGATGGGCCATACCCAAGAGCTTCCCTGGTGGTTCAGAGGTCAAAGTGTCTGCCTGCAATGTGGGAAACCTGGGTTCAATCCCTGGGTTGGGAAGATCCCCTGGAGAAGGAAATGGCAACCCACTCCAGTACTCTTGCCTGGAGAATCCCATGGATGGAGGAGCCTGGTGGGCTACAGTCCACAGGGTTGCAAAGAGTCAGACATGACTGAGCGACTTCACTCGTACCCAAGAACAACTTTTGTTTCCTTATTTCAATTGCATTCATCTGCATAGAGACATTGGTCAGGTTCTACTTGTTTGACATTAGAAATTTCATAATTCTGAGTCTCAGTCTCATCATTTAATCCCAATTCTCTGAAGCATCTTCTGTTTCTCTAATTAACAAATGTTTGGAGGGCGTCTTAGAATGGATCCTCATCACAATTTAATTAGGAAGTGTTTTCAAAGCTACACATGTATTTCTAGGCAGCTTGGATCTAGTCCATATTTATAGTCTTATTGAACATGCAAAGCAGTAGCAGATGTGTGCTGGACACCTACGGTGTGCCAAGCTGTCAGCAGCAAAGGTGCTTAAGTATTCTGGAAAGTGACAGGCCTCAGCCTCACACACCTCTGTCCACGGAGTGCTCGTACCAGTTATCTACGGCTGCATAACAAAGGAGTCTAAGCTTTGTGGCTTGAAACCACCAATGACAATTTGCCTCTCGCTGTCTGAGTGGGTCAGGAGCTGGGGAAGGGCTTGTCTGAGCAGGTGGCTCTTGTGTGGTTTTAATCTAGTGATGGCTAGAACTAGAACAGCAGGTGTGCCAAGTCGCTTCAGTCGTGTCTGACTCTCTGCGACCCTATGGATGATAGCCCGCCAGGCTCCTCTGTGCATGGGATTTCCCAGGCAAGAATACTGGAGTGGATTGCCATTTCCTCCTCCAAGAACAGGAGATTGGAGTAAATGGTGGCTGGCCAAGCACATGAATCTCTCTGTCTCCCGCTCCTCCCTTCCCCTTCCCCTCCCTCTCTACTCCTCTCCCTTCCTCTCTCCCTCCCTCTCTCCCACCCCTTTCATGCTCTCAGCGCTTCTCCATGTGGTCCCTCCACATGGGCTGGCTTGGGCCTCCTCACAATATGGCGGCCTCATGGCCCCTGAAGGCTCCACAAGCAAGTGTTCCAGTGAACAATGAGGAGGCTGCCTGGCCTTTTGTGCCCCCGTCTTGGAAGTCATGCAGCAGCATTTCCACCGCATTCTTCTGACAGCACTACCCTGTCAGATGAGTCCTCTGGCAAGCGGCCACTGGGATGGAGCTTAGAGTCCAAGAGGTCTGCTGTGGGTGGCTTCTGAGCGAGATCAGGGGAAGAGGCAGAATGGGGCAGCAAAAGCCTTCAGACCACAGTGCAGATCTGATGCCTTTGAGGGGAAGAGGGTGGGAGTGTGCAGGATGGGGCAGGAAGAGCCACTGAGGGTGGTGCACTTGAGACAGTGTGGCCAACCCCCCGTGCCCCGACTCAGGACCGAAGGTTGTCTGCTGGGAGACGCCCGTGTTGGGCAACACCAAGCCCTGGACCTCTGCCCTGCTGAGTCGTGGGCAGGGCCGCCCAGGAAGAGTGTGGCCTTGGTTTGAAAGCTGAAGTATGCGGTGCAGGCACTAACAGTTTCAGGCATCAGCCACGGTCCTCCTTGCAGCTGAACACTGAGTTCTTTCTTGAAGGGAGATCTGAGCAGTGAACTGCATGGCTACTACACATGCCCACTCAGATTCGAGGAGAGGAAAGTTAGAGTTCAGTTCAGTTCAGTTGCTCAGCCATGTCCGACTCTTTGCAACCCCATGAGAGTTAGAGGAGGATAGGAATTATCTCCACTGTCTTTGGAGCATACAACTTGCTGCAATCCATGGGGTTATATACTGCATGTAGGAAATGATATTGGGAAGAGATGGGAATACCTTATGCCTTGGAATTGGCTGGAAATGGGGTGATTGGCACTTCACTAACTAGCTATGTGACTTTGGACACATTACCTAACCTGCCTGAGCCTCAGTTTTCTCATCTGTGAAACGGGCAAGTAATAAAGCCCCTACTTCAGGGTTATCTGAGAGTTAGATGAGACGAAACATGTGCAAGTCTTTGCACTTTTCCTAGCGTGTAGTCAGTGCTCTGAAACATGAATGTCATCACCGTCAGTTCCGACCAGCAAGAAGTGGTGACCGTCTCTGACCACTCAGTCTAAGGAGTGAGTGACCCTATATGTTGCAGAAGCCTCAGGAGCGTGATGTCCGGAGACAGGAACTGAGACCGCACCAAGTATTTCACACCAGCGTGGGTCTTGATGAGAACACTGAGTTCCCAAGAAAAGATTGAACTGAGTTTAATACAGTTACTAATATTGAAGCAGGAAACGTGAGACGTTCAGGAACACGGGAAGTGATGGCTCAGGCAGCCTGAGCTGTCTGTATGCAGTGGCTGAGCTTTATTCATCCTTGTAACAAACGTGGGGGACCAAGGGCTGGCACAGAGCCAACACCTCCAAGTGTTCACCCTGTCAAATCACACTGAATAAAGGGTAACATGTAGCTTCCTGGAAGATGCACAAGTTATGAAGCGAGATAAATATAGGTTCTTTTTTCCCATCCAGAATGGAAATGAAGAAACTGTGGCTTTTTATTACTATTAAAACTCATGCATCCTCACTGTAATTTTTTTTTTAAGTCCAGCAACTCAAAAATAGAGTTTTAAAAAATATTTTAAAGTTTTTTTTTTATAGCCATCACCCAGAAATAACTTAGCGTTAACATTTTGATGAACTTTTTTTCAGAATGCTTTGTTTTTTAAAATATATTCACGGTATAATAGTGTTTTGAAAAGAGATCTTTTTCACATGGGCAACATGTGATCCTCGTGAGGGAGGCTGCCCTGGGTGCCCACAGAATGTCATCCTCCATATATGCCCATGTCCTGACCCCTGGAACCTGTGAATATGTTACATTACATATGGCAAAGGGAGCTAAGGAGGCAGATGGAATTATGGTTGCTAATCAACTCGGCGTATGTATATGCACATCTTCTTTGTCCATTCCCCTGTCAATGGACACTTAGGTTGCTTCCATGCCTTGTCTGTTGTGCATACTGCTACTATGAACACAAGGGTGCATGTACTTTTTTGAATTATAGTTTTGTTCAGGTGTAAGGAATGGAATGTTGCTAAAGCTTCCCCCATATGATGCTGAAGTGCAGCCGTTTGAGAACCATTAGTCTAGAGCAGTGGTCCTGCACAGTGGGAAGGCAGCTGGTTCCCCCAGGGGGCATCTGGTAATGGCCAGAGACACTTTTGCTTGTTGCCACTGGAGCTGCTATTGGTATCTAGTGAGTAGAGGCCAGGATGCACAGGACGGCTCCGCGTCACACAAACACAATATGTCTGTCATGTCAAGGGTGAGAGGCTCTCCAGGGACACATGTGCCCCAGGACCTGGAGACGTGTCTGAGGGTGTTCATGGTAGCGCTGCAACAGCAAAAACAAACCCACGTGTGTGCGTGCGTGCTCAGTCGTGTCCGACTCTTTGTGGCCCCATGGACTGTAGCCCACCAGGCCCCTCTGTCCATGGGATTCTCCAGGCAAGAATGCTGGAGTGGGCTGCCATGTCCTCCTCCAGGGGGTCTTCCCGACCCAGGGA
Organism: Capra hircus; assembly: GCF_001704415.2. Taxonomy (NCBI): domain Eukaryota; kingdom Metazoa; phylum Chordata; class Mammalia; order Artiodactyla; family Bovidae; genus Capra; species Capra hircus. The sequence continues at coordinate 11,629,442 of NC_030825.1, forward strand.
TCAAACCCATGTCTCCTGCATCTCCTGCAGTGCAGGCCGATTCTTTACTGCTGAGCCAAACGCACCGGGATGCATATCAAATCACAGGAGAAACCCACATTCGCATATTCACGGCACAGACAACTCAGAGAACAGCTAGTAGGGACAGAGGCATGAACACGCCAGCAGTGAGCGGGCAGAGCCTTCCCTGGGAAGGGGTCTCCAGGAGTTGTGTCTGTCTGCCCTGGGAGCCCTGGAGAGTTTACAAGTCTCTCTCTATTCTAGGTTTCTTGGTTAGTTTGACAATTCATGGGAAATTTTATCCTATTTGGTCGTTTTTAAGTAATTTGGGCAACTCTAGTAAAGGAAAAAATCAGTATGCATGAAAATATTTCCTGCAGCAGGATCTATATATTAGCAGAAAAAAAAAATTAGAAGCTGTGTAAATATCCAGAAATGGCAGAGCGATTAAGAGATTATGGTACATCAACTCAATTGAATGTTATGCAGCCATTAAAAAGGACGATTATGAAGGTGATTTAGAAACATGGGAGATGTTTGTGATGTGATGGGAAGTAAAAAACGAACAGGAAATTAACAGCACAAACACAGTGATTACAACTCAGAAAAATGTGTTGGCCTGTGGACAAATACTGGAAGGATTTGCAGAAATAAAAACTGCCGTAATTAAGATGCTAGAATTATGGGAGATTTTTTTAACTCTTTTTTATGCTTAAAAGTAGATATCTTTCGGGCTTCCCCAGTGGCTCAGTGGTAAAGAATCGGCCTGCCAATGCAGGAGATGGAGATTCAATCCCTGGGTGGTGAAGGTCCCCTGGAGAAGGAAATGGCAGCCCACTCCAGTATTCTTGCTGGGAAATCCCACAGACAGAGGAGCCTGGCAGGCTGCAGTCCATGGGATCACAAAGAGTCGGACACGACTTAGTAACTAACAACAGATATCTTTTGGGACAGCTGCCCAGCCCATAACCCTCTCCTCTGAATACTGTGTCCCTTCCCAAAAGGGTACATCCCCCAGTCCCATTTACCTTTTATCCTAGCCTGGTCACCTAATCCAAGCTGGATCAATCAGATTCTCTGAACTGAAATTGGCTAGAGAGATACAAATCCTTCTGAGATGGTCCTTTTTTAAAAAAAAATAAAATCCACATAACATAAAATTAATTTTTATTTTAATCATTTTATTTTTTTCTTTCCACTTTCACTGAGATATTATTGACAAAAGTTTAAGGTGTACAGCGTAATGATCTGACTTACAGACATCGTGGAATGATTCCCACAATAAATTTAGTGAACATCCATCACTGCATATAAATTTTAAAAGGAGTAGGAAAAGAATTTCCCCTTATGATGAGAACTCAGGATTTACTCTTTAACAGCAGCTTTCATATGGGACACGAAACGGTGTTAATTATATTAATCATGTTGTACCTTACAGCTCTAGTACTTATTTATCTTACAAGCGGAATTTTGCACCTTTTGACTACCTCCATCCCTGCCTCAATCTGGTCTTTTTTTTCCTTTGAGTTTGTTTTTGAAGTATAATTGACCTACAACACTGTGTTCGCTCCTATTACACAATGTAGCGATGCAGTGTTTCTCTACTTTACAGGGCAAGTCTAGTTACCATCTGTCTCCACACAAAGCTATTACATAACTATTGACTATATCCCTCACGCTGTGCACTTCATACGTGTGACTCAGTCATTTCCTAACGGGAAGTTTGTGCCTCTTTAAGCCATTTTAAACTGTGCAATTTGGGAGGTTTTAGTACATTCTTGTTGTGCAGTCAGCACCACTGGATAATTCCAGATCATTTCCATCAGCCAAAACGAACTCCACACCCACGAGCTGTCACTCCCAATTCTCCCCTCCCACAGCGCTGGGCAATCATTAATTTACTTTCTGTCCGTATAGACTTTTGTAGAGACTTGTTCTAGAGATTTCACATAAATAGGATCATACAAAACGTGGCCTTTTGTATCTGGCCTTTTCACTTGGCAGACTCATCCATGTTGCAACATGTATCAGTATTCCATACCTATTGATGGCTGTTAATATTCCATTTTGTGCATATATGACATTGGGTTTATTCCATTCATCCAGTCATGGATGTTTGGGCTGTTTTTGACTTTATGAATAATGCTGCTGTGAATATTTGTAGTCACGTTTTACTGTGAACATATACTTAGCAGTGGAGTTGCTAGGCCGTATGGTAGCTCTGTGCTTAACTTCTTAAGGGGCTACCAAAATAATTTCCACAATGGCAGCACCATTTTGGGGTTCCCTGGTGGCTCAGACAGTAAGGAATCCACCTGCAATGCAGGAGACCTGGGTTTGATCCCTGGGTTGGGAAGATCCCTTGGAGAAGGGCATGGCAACCCACTCCAGTATTCTTGCCTGGAGAATCCCTGGACAGAGGAGTCCGGTGGGCTACAAGTCCATAGGGTCGCAGAGTCGGACATGACTGAGTGACTCAGCACACACGCCCAGCACCATTCTACATCCCCACCATGTGTGACAGTTCCAATTTCTCAATATCCTCACCAACTTGACTGTTGCTACTGTTTTTGTAATTATTATTATTGCCATGCCAGTGGATTTGAAGTGGTAGCTCCCTGTGGTTTTGATTTGCATTTCCCTAATGACTACTGATGTTGAGAATCTTTTCACGTGTTTATTGGTCATGTACATATCCTCTTGGGAGAAATGTTTATTCAAATTCCTGTGCCCTTTTTTTAAATTGGGTTGTTTATCTTTTTGGTGTCCAATTACAGGAATTCTAGACCCTTATCAGATATGTGATTTTCAAGTATCTCTCCCATTCTGTGGATTGTCTTTTCACTTTCTTGATCATGTCCTTTGATGCATGAAAGTTTTTAATTTTGATAAAGTGCACTTTATTTTGTTGTTTTTGCTTTTGGTGTCATATTTAAGAAACCATCACCTAATCTAATGTCATGAAGATTTACATCTATTTTCCCTTCTGAGAGATTTATATTTAGGTCATTGATACATTTTAAGTTCATTTCTGTGCATGGTGTGAGGCAGACACCTGGATTCATTCTTTTGCCTGTGGATATCCAGTTGTTCTGGTCCCATTTGTTGAAAAGTCTATTCTTTCTTCCATTCAATGATCATAGAGACCTTGTGAGAAATCAGCAGACCACAGGTGCATAGGTTTATTTCTCAATTCTCTCCCATCGATCTTTATGTCTGCCTCTTTGTCAGCACCACATTGTTCTGGATACTGTAAATTTGTGGTGAGTTTTGAAATCAGGATGTGCGAATCTTCCAACTTTGTTCTTCTTTTTAAAGAACAAACAAAGAAGTAGTTTTGGCTATTCAGGGCCTCTGGCATTTTCATTTTGAATTTTAGGCTGAACTTTTCCATTTCTGCAAAGAGGATTTGGTAGGGATTGCACTGAATCTGCATATTCATATGGGAAGTTTTACCATCTTAACAATATTAAATATTCCAACTCATGAACACAGAATATCTTTCCATTTAATTGGATCTTCTTTAATTTCAGTGTTCTGGTTTTTTCAGTGTACATGTCCTAGATGTCCTTGGTTAAGTTTATTCTTAAGTGTTTTTTTTTTATTTTGGATACTCTTGTAAATGGAATTGTTTTCTCAATTTCAGTCTTGGATTAGGGAAGTGTTTTGAACCAAGGGAATATGCAGGGAGAAGCAGAGAATGGCAGTTGACACCTAGAGAAAAATAATTATGAATACAGAGAAAAGCAGAATCAAGAAATTATATGTGTTCCAGGAGCTGCTTAATTCACTTTTTATACATTAAAACCTCCTATTTATCAGAAAAGAAGGAAATTATATGAATGGATGCAGCTAGAGATTATCATACTAAGTGAAGTAAATCAGAAAGAGACAAATACCATCTGATATCACTTATATGTGGGATCTAAAAGATAACACAAATGGACCTATCTGTGAAACAGCATCAGGAACACAGAGAACAGACTGGTGGTTGCCAAGGAGGAGGGAGCTGGGAGAGGATCAGATTGGGAGTCTGGGATTAGCAGATGCAAACTGGTATATACGGAATGGATAACAACAAAGTCCTACTGTAAAGCACCAAGAACTATATTCAATATCCTGTGCTAAACCACAATGGAAAAGAATATGAAGAAGAATGTATACATATATATAACTGAGCCACTTTGCTGTACAGCAGAAATTAACACATTATAATTCACCCATACTTCAATTTAAAAAAAAGAAAGTATGTGAAAAGGTAGGGAGATGGAAGAGGGATTGAGAACTGTACTTTAAGCGAATATTAGTAATTAAGCAGTGGACAAGGTTCCTGCAGCAAGGCCAGGGTATCCCGGATAGATGAGAGCACATGGAACAGGGAATGTGAGGCCAAGCACCACAGCAGCCTATCTGGCCTGGGCAGACTCCTTTCAGCAGCTGGAGATGCGTCTTAGCCACTTCCTTAGTGAAGGTGAACTAATGCGGGCTCAGAAGCCACTGCCAAGCCCTCAGAAGGCTTTGCGTGTCTGTGCCTCAGCAGAAGGAGCCCTGTAAGATCAGGGCAAAGACTGGCCCCATAAAGAACTACTGCTGCTGCTGCTAAGTCAAGACCTTTACACCGCAACACTTGGACCAGACAGTTCTAGGGTAGTTCTGGTATCTAGGCAGCCAGACACTGGCTTTTCTCCCTCCTTGAACAAAGGGTGCTTTGGATTTCCATCTGAGTGGAGCAAAATCCCATGTATTCCTCATGCCTCCTGCAGTTTTTGCTCCGTGGGGGACATGGCTGGTGTGTGGTATTCTCCCATGAATGCAGTATGGGGTTGGGACTAGGAGGAGGAGGAGGAGACAACAGAAGGGAGTCAGAGCCTCACTTCCTAGGGGAGGAAATCATCTCTCCTAGGAACATTAGCCCATTCAGGAGATGGAGGATTTATCTGCGCAAACTGCTGGTCCAGTTTGCAATGCTGAGAGGTATTGCAAAGGCACCCCCTCCCGCACACACAGGGGTGTAACCAAGTGGTGCTCCCTCCAGCGATCGAAGAGGGTGCTTGCATTTGGTTGTGGAGCAAGTGAGAATAGGGTTAGTAACTGATAGGGCACCCTGCGCTCCTGCTCCTGAGCTTGTGGGGAAGAGGCCTTCCTTGATGACCCTGTCCACTGGGTGAAGGGAAGTCCACGCCGGCCCAGTTATATTACTCCACACAGTTTATTTCCCTTATAGCACTTACCACAACCAGTAGTTATGCCATGGTCTGTTTTCCTTCGTTAGAATGTAAACTCCATGGGGGCATGATCAGGTCTGTCGTTCACTATTTTATCCCTGTGCCTAGTGAAGGACCTGGCACCTGCCAGGCCGTTAATAAACACTGTTGAAGGAGGGAATGAATGAATAAGGACCAAGGGAAGGGGGACAGGGTGGGGCACGAGCCGCTTGGGAGAGCCCCGTTTGCCGCATCGGTGAGAAAGCGCTCCAGCAGGCAGCTGGAAGCGTGGGTCCAGAGCTTAGGAGAGCGAAGGCCTGCAGCTCTGGAGGTCACCTGTGCAAGCGAGAGCGCCAGGCAGGGGTCGAGACAGAGGCGACCTACCTTGGCAGAAACGACCACTGGCGTACTTCGTAGGCACGCAGATAGATGCCTGCGCCCCTGCCCCAGACACTCTGAGACTCTCTGGAGTCGGGCCAGGAATCTGCGCGTGTAACACGTCCGCTGGGTGACTGTCATGTTAATTAGGACTGGAGAGCTCGGCCCTGGAGGAGACAGGGGCAGAGGAGGTGACTTTGGGCGAACAGGTGACAGGGCAGGGGCTGCCCCCGAACTCACCAAACCGAGCCGCCCCGCCGCCGCTCGGCCCTCGGATTGGTCGCGGCCGGGGTTACCTTTGGCCGCACTTGGCCTGGGGCCGCGCTCCGCCTCTCCCCTGTCGCCCCGCCCCCTTCCACCCCCGATTGGTCGCCGCCCTGGCCGTCCCTCGGCCTAGGCCAATGGGGAGGGCGCGCGCGCCGGAAGCCGGAAGCGCGGCGGCGCCGGCGTTCCCCAGGCAGCTGTCGCCGCGCACCATGCGAGTTCTCGGGCCAAGCCTGTCTGCCGGGCGCCTCCTCCGGCTGCGGCTACCCCCGTGGCAGCCGCAGCCGCCAGGACCCCGGCTGTCGAGCGGGCGGCCGGCGGCAGCCGGCGCCCTGGAGCGGGCCATGGACGAGCTGCTGCACCGCGCCGTGCCCGCGATGCCGGCCTATGAGCTGCGCGAGAAGACGCCGGCGCGGGCGGAGAACCAGTGCGCGGACTTCGTGAGCTTCTACGGCGGCCTGGCCGAGACGGCCGAGCGCGCTGAGCTGCTGAGCCGCCTGGCCCGCGGCTTCGGCGTGGACCACAGCCAAGTGGCCGAGCAGAGCGCCGGCGTGCTCCAGCTACGCCAGCAGCCGCGGGAGGCAGCCGTGCTGCTGCAGGCCGAGGACCGGCTGCGCTACGCGCTAGTGCCGCGCTACCGCAGCCTCTTCCACCACATCAGCAAGATGGAGGGCGGCGTGCGCTTCCTGGTGCGGCTGCGGGCCGACCTGCTTGAGGCGCAAGCCCTCAAGCTAGTGGAGGGGCCGCACGTCCGGGTAAGGCTCCGCCCGGGCCGTCCCCGGACCTCGTGGGGGCGGGGACCGCCCGGGCCGCGCCCCCGTCTAGTGCCCAGGTCCACTGACCCTTGGCGGCCCTCGCCCCTCAAGCCCCAAGCACTCCACCTTCGCTTGCCTGGAGCCGTGCCCACTTCTCTGAGAGTCACAGCCCCTGAACCCTGGCCCCCTTCCTTCCACGCTTTCCGAATCCTTGCCTCACTCAAGCCTCAGCTCGCTCCAGTCTTGGTAGAAACTTCTCACCCGCTTACTTTCAAGGTGACTGTCACGCCTCGCTCCTGATGCGCATGCTCTATAAAGTTCTCTTTTATTATCTTACCTGAGAGATTTCCTCTGTGCGGTATACTTGAATGAGTACCAAACGGAGCATCGGGTAACTTTCTGAAAACCTGGATGGGGTCAACAAAAGGTAACTTACTTATAGCGCCAGCTGTGTGAGCGTTTATCCTGCAAAACCCTGTGAAACGTACAGAGATGACTAGAACTCGAGGTCACCACCGTCCAGGAGTCCGGGTGCCCTCTATCGTCTCTGCCACATCTCCCGGGGCAGGGCGTTTCACCAGCCCGAGTTCAGCCCTAAAATAGGATTCTAAGTTGTCTCCTTGGGTAATCAGGCACTTAGCAAAGTGAGCCCACCTTAGATGTGAACAAATAATTTAAGATTTAAATAATGATGACTTGAAAGGTGGCTGATAGTTGAACATAGTCCTCGTATTCCATTGATATCAAGTATGGACCATTAATTTGCTCTATAGCAAACCAAAAATGCTGTAAACGTTATAGAAAGTTCTGACATTCAGAACTTATCAAGTCCAGTTGGCTTAGAAAAGAAGTGAACACTTAAAAGGATTAAGCCCTGATTCCTTTAAGAACTCCTAACACCTGGCATGATTTTCATGTTCATATCCTTACTCTTGGGGAAGTGATATATCACTTTTACAGTAAAGGAAACAGGTCAGATGAGTTCACATGACTTAACCAAGAACTCAGAGCAAATAAGAATGTCTGACCACTATCCAAATCCAAATTTCCTGGGTTGTATATGCCGCACTTTATATCCCCATCATGCTATATGAGTTCTGGTGTTTATCAGAAACTTTCTTTGCCTTAGATGCATAAAAACTGAGTGTAGTTAGGATTAATCTCAGGTTGATAATAGAGGCTATGATTTGACTGCTGTTAGTAGTTGGCTGATCTACACTGCTAAGTGTTACCTAGGGCCAAGCTGAGAACCTTGGTGGTTTATTGCATTAGCACCAAGTCAGTCTTGGATTCTGAGTGTGTTAAATTGAGTGTTCCCAACTAAATCCCCATCTGAAAGGCTGAGACCTTGTGTTCCACACCCTGCGGGCATCCTCATTCCTCCCAAGAGAGTCGGGTTTAGTCTGCAATCCAAGCAGACATTTTTTTTCCTTTGAGGCAGAGACCAGTGCTTCTGAAAGCCTTCTGAAACTAAATTCTTATTGCATAGGAGACGGGAATTAGGTGGGATGTCTGTCACCTGACCCACAGTGAAACTCCCTGCCCATCCGTCCATCCATTCAGCCATCCGTTGGCTGGCTGTATCATACCAGGCATGCTCCAGGCTCCACGGTGGCCTTCCTTCCCTTATAGGAAGAGTTAACTGCAGACACAGTAGGTGTTAAGTGCCCTCCATTCACTAGCTCATTTCATCCTCAGCGAGATGTGGGGACTGCCTGACAGATGAGGTGACTGAAGCTCGTCCCAGTGCAGCCCCCAGAGCACAGAACTGGTAAGAGCGTCTCCCTCAAGCCCTGCTGCCATGACTGCAGGTGTGTGCTCCATCATGGCACACCGACTCTCTTGGTTGATGGCCTAACCAAATCAAAGCCGGCTTATTCTCTTAGAACGTGCCTTCTATAAAACCGAAGGGAAGGTGAGACAACCCAGTCGATTAATGGCTTTGTTTTATTTGGTTTCCCTGAGGCAGGAGTTTAATGTTCTCTAGTTGTGAGTGTGTTTATCTTTCCAAGACTGTGCAAGCTTCCTTCATACCAGCCACCTCAGCACCCACTTTTTTCTGAAGCCGCAGGTCAGTCTCTACTCTTCTGTTGGAAAAAAATCATCAAACTTTGCGTGGCCGGAAGGCTGGCTCTTGGTGTCTGTCCTTTGGCATTTTTGCTGCCCACCAGCCACCCTGCACATCCCAGCTACCCCAGCATTTCTCACTCCCCTCCACGGACCCTCCTCTCCAGCCAGGCTGGCTCCTGGATGGAAAGTTCCTGAACCTGCATCCCTCATGATTCCTGTTAAGAGTAGGAGCCGCCTCCACCCTCAGCTCAATTTTTGGACTTTTCCAGCTAGTCCAGCTCAGGGTGGCCTCACCCCGTTCTGAGCTTCATAGGTATGTAACTGTCTGTACCACTCAGATGCATTAACCACAGAATCTAGCCTTTAAATGTATTGTTACCCTGCAACTAGATGATGAGCTCCTAGGAAACGGGGAACCTTGTCCTGTGTAGCCAAATGATGAAGTGTAAGTTGGACTCCTGGGTGCCCCCCCTCCAGCAAAGCTGGCAGCTAAATGCCCCCATTTGTCCCGAGGTCAGACTGCTCCATTCAAGGGTCTGAGCCTGGAACCAAGCCCTGGGGGCCGTGGAAGGTTTCTTTGCGACCAAGAGTCATCCTACACAACATTGGGACTGCCCTCGCCCTGGGCAGTTTCTGATGTCGCCTCTGGTTCTCCATTCTCTGATGCTGTGAGACGTTAGTTACTAAACTGGTTTCCTTCCTCCCCGACACAGGTTTTTTAATCCGTAGAAGTCGTCACAGGGACCTGATGCAGTAATTTGCCCCCAGAATCACCTAGTGTATGTGGTCCATCTCGATCCCATCTCTTCTGTTTGATTTGGGATTTTGCGGCCACATTTAAGAGGCAGCGCAGCTAGAGCTTTTGGCTTTTAGGAATTCAGTGTAGGCAACCAGCAGAGGTTTGGCCCTCGAAGCTTTAGAGTGGGAGCCCTGCATCCCCAGGGGCCAGCACCCCATCACACAGGTGCGCTTCTCCCCTGGGCCCTGCCGGCCTCTAGAGCTGCCAGGTAATGTCAGGTGAACAAGAGCTGCTTGGGACTCAGGCCTGGGCATTGCCCTGCTGTGGACTTGGCCTGCTGGATCTCAGAGCTTCTTGGTTACTGGATCTTGTGAGCACAGAGGCATTTTTAGAATAACTGCCAGCAAGTGGTAGGCCCAAAAGGAGGCTGACTGGGTGTCTCACACGGAATAGTGGGTACCGTGGAGGGCACACCAGGTTGGGGAGGATGAGCTAGCTCCTGGTGCTATCTGCCATCCTCTGGTTAGAAGCGTGATTTTAGGTAGCCGCTGCCCAGTCCCTTCACCGTCCTAGGCCAACAGGCTCTGCGCTGAGGTGAGAGACTGCCAGCGGCCAGTCTGCCCAAGGTCAGCCTTTTTCTCTTCTAAGGAATGCCCCGAGAGGTGCCGTGGAGCTCGGCTGAAAACATGGTTACCAGTGTTGGTCTCTGACCGAGGGCTGTGATAATTGGAAACAGAGGAAGTTTCTGGAACCCTGACATTTCCATCCCTGTGGAGCCCCAGGCGGGAGTCTAGGCCGGCGTGGATCCCCTACCTTGTTCTTATTCACTCGCTCAGTCAGCTCCGTCAACTGCAGCATGCCAGGCTTTCCTGTCCTTCACCACCTGCCAAGGCTTGCTCAAACTCATGTCCATTGAGTCGGTGATGCCATCCAACCATCTCATCCTCTGTCGTCCCCTTCTCCTCCCACCTTCAATCTTTCCCAGCATCCGGGTTTTTTCCAGTGAGTCGGCTCTTCACACCACGTGGCCAAAGTATTGGAGCGTCAGCTTCAGCGATCAGTCCTTCCAATGAGGATTCAGGGTTGACTTCCTTTAGGATTGACTGGTTTGATCAGATAAGGTTTCTTGATTCTTCTCGATAGGAAGTTCAGAGTCAGGGTCAAGTCTCTGCTGGGAAGATGCAAGTGCTATGGGGAAAGTTTGTACAAACTAGCAAAGGTGAAACGTTTGTGCTGTGGTTCTCAAGATAGCTGATCCACTGCTGAGAAGCTGGACTTTGCCACCTGTTACTTAGAAGGTCATGAGGAGCCCGAGCATCTCAGAGGGTCAGCCTGGGACTTCTTGATCCATCCCAAGTCCCCGCTCCTGTGGTCTGTCCATCTGATGCTGCTTTGTAGAACTTCTTGGATGGTAGTAAGTGAACTGATCTTAATAGAGTTATTCCAAGAGAGGCATTTTAGTTGTTTTCATAGTTAAGGATTCTGTAGGAAAGGGACTTGTCAATGTCCTTGAATTCTCTGAACACAGGACCTCCCCCTGCCCACCCCCACCGAGTTTTAACCGTAGGAAATAGAATAATAATCAGTCATCCATTGTTGGTGGTGGGGGTGGGATGGGGGGGTGATATCAAACCCACAAAGCAGCTTAATTATACCAGAAAAAGAAGTGGTGCCTTGGCTTACAAGATCAAATGTTCTTTTTGTTTTTTTTTAAAAAAAAAAAAGCTGTTCTCTATTGAAGTTCCAAGTGAGTTGAGAGGGTAATTCTGACACCTGGACGTGTGACCAGAAGCCCTAACCTGCATGCTCTTTCCTGAGGAGGGCTCTGGGCTCCGAGGCGTGAATCCAGGCCACCTGTCAGTCGCTCTCCTCCTGAAGGAGACGCCCTGTGAACTTGCAGTTGTGCGTCAGCCGCGCGCTGAGCAGGGTACACAGTGTGTGTGTTTTGCAGGGTGGAGTGTGCTCCCTGTGTGTCCTGGTTACAGGCTGTTTGATTTTCTGCAGAGTTCTTTCCAAAAGCCCTTTTAGGTTGATGAGTTAAGTTTCTTACAGATAAAACCCCCGATGAAGCCAAGGGAACTCCCATTCTAGCAGAGAGTGTAGGCACCATCAGCAATGTGCAGAGTGGGCCTGGCATTTGGGAAATGATGGGAAATGTGAACACAGAAATTACGGTGAAGGCTGTGGAAACCTTAGTAGAAGTCCAGGCAGAACACAGGAGAAGGGACCACGCTCTTCTCCAGCCAGGTCCCCACAGCACCATCGCAGCGCCCAGCCCAAGACACTTTGTCATAAATTTCCCCTGGTGGCTTGTCCTGTTTGTAATTAACCTGGTGGTCCTCATGGTTCTAGTAAGTTCTGTCAGCCAGACTAAGAGATGAGCTTATTTGTACATAAGAATGTTGTGCCAGCAGTTGGCACATTCAAGTCCTGGATTGCTGATGAAGTTTCTGAATTCCTGAGGCTGACACACACATACCCGTTCTCTCTCCTCCCGCGGTCAGAGAGCCAGCAACCTTACTGCCCTCGGCGCCTGATTGCAGCCTGAAGAGCTGCGGCCCTGGTGGCCTGAGCAGGGGAGGTGGTCACCTTTCACCTAGATTCCCAGATGTCGTGTCCAGTGTCACACTTTATAGCTGTCAGGAGCCCAGAATAGAACGACGGGACTTAGAGAGGCGGCCACTCCCATCAGCCAGACCATTCCTTTCGCAATTAAACTGAGCTCACACTGAAGCTAGATTTTTTCCCCAGCTTTTTCCTATTACATGTGTCACAGAGATGCCAATACATCCTACATGGAACTCGACTGGTCCATTCCTGACCTTTCAGAGCAGAGGTCCCCAGCCTGGGATCCAGGGACCCCTGGGGATGATCCGTAGATGAGTTTCAAAGGGGTCCATGAAACCCAGGAAATTCTAAGCAGAGTTTTACTAATATGTTTGCATTTCTCTGGGGAGAGGGTGCCGGTGTTTGGTGCACACTCTAGAGTGTGCAAGGACCCCAGGAAGACTGAACCACTGTAGTCCATGCAGGAAAGAGTTTGATAAGAGGCCATCCGTGTTGACCAGGAAGCCGTCCCTCCCTCTCCCTGCTACTTCTAGTTGCTCTTCTCCAGGGTGTCTTCTCTTTTTCATTTGCCATCAATCCATTGATCATCTTCCACATGGGAGACCCCACTGATGCTTTGAGAACCAGAGGAATGAGTCAGAAATGACCTCCACGCCTATGGAGCTGAGAGCCCAGAGAAGGCGACTAGACTGTGGGGCAAAGAGTGAAGAGGAATGAGAGGTCATATGGCCCTCTACTCAAAACGTCTCCGCCGTGTTCTTGCCCACCCTGTGCCCGTCTCATCCCATGGGGAGGGCCACTCTCTGCCAGGAGGAACTCCGTGGGCAGCCCCAGCTACATGAACGTTCTTCTTTACATGGAGTCTGACTTTTGCCTCCCCTGGTTGGTCCTAGATGACCTACCCCCGACTTCTCGCCCCCATGGGGCCTCTTCTGTGCCCCAGGCCTTCAGTGTTTAAAGATGGACCTCACTTCATTCTGAAACCCTTTCTAAGCCACCAACCCCATGCCTGCAACGTATCCTCAAGTGACAAGGTTCTGAGTCCTTTGAGCTTCTACCATGGATTAGAATGTGAAATGGCCCTATAACAGTTTCATAGCTTGTGTACAGTTTTGTAAGTGTTATCCGTCATGGTCTTTGTGATTCCTATACAGGGATTCATAAGGTCAGTTCTGTACCAGACAAACGGAGATGTTTGCTGTTATTCAGTAATAATATTTAGTGTATCTGTTAATATGTAGCTCGTCTTAAGTAACAGACTCAAGAACAATAGTGGTTTGAAGAAGAGAAGCTTGTCTCTCATTTAGAAGTCTGGAGATGGGCATCCCAGGGCTGATCCTGCTCTGTGGTGCCCAGTTGACCCAGACTTCTGTTTGTTGCTCTTCCCTGAACAACTTGCATCTTCAAAGTTACCTCATGGCCCCAGATGGCTGCTCTAGCTCTAGCCATCACATCACCTTCCAACCTGCAGTGGGAAGGACAAAGAAAAAGAGAAGCGAAGGGCTGCTCCTGCCATCTTTCAAGGTTCCCAAAAGCTGCTACAGGACCCCACCGCTTACATCTGAGTAACCAGAACTCAGTGATGTGGCTACCCTCAGTTGCCGTGCAGGCTTTGTTCTGAGCATCCTTGTGCCTGGCTAAGAAGTGAGGCTTCTGTGGATCTGGAAGGAAGGGACACAGCTATTGAGGAACAGCAGCCGTGTCTCTTGCTTTGGGTGTCCCTTCCTCTCTGGCTGTTACAAAGCTTACCACTTACTTGGCCTGAGGTTACCAGACTAAGCCATGCCCTCTCCCCCTGCACCTCTCATTCTGTTCTTCCTCAAAGTTTCAGTGTGAATGTATCTCTGATGGTGAAGTTGACTCAGATCATTTTGGGAAGCAGATTCGCTGTAAAAAAAGTGAAATTAGAATAATGTCCAATTTAAATGCACAGATTGCCAGATGCAGTATTATTCTATGGCCACTCGGGAAAGGAAAGAATGCTGCCGATTCAGCCGTGACCTGCTCTCACTCTAGAGATGGGTCCTGAGTTCCGAGACGTTAAAAATAGGAAAACACACGCACGCCTTAGAGTTGTCGAAATGTGAGGCCAGGAGCCAGTATTTATTTCTCTTAAGAAAGAAGGATGGATGTCTTGGTGAATCAAAGGATGGTCCTGAGGGGGCGTCCACATTCGCTCCACGACACACCGTTCAGCGTCAGCTTAACTCACGCGTGTAGCCATGTCCATGGTGGTGAATGAACCGGAACGTGTTATCTGACTTGGGGAACTTGGTTCGACTTGAGCACTCCAGTCGGCTGTCTGACCGGTGGGAGGAGGGAAGGAATAGCGCTGCTTTCCGTCTGTCCTGTTGTCTGAGCACACACCCCTGCCCGACTTCGTGTCTAATTCCCAGCAGCACCTCGGGGATGGGCTGGACATCTTCCCCACGGAAGGTCAGCGTTCTCTTCTCTCCGTTTCAGGAAATGAATGGGGTGCTGAAAAACATGCTCTCGGAGTGGTTCTCCTCGGGGTTCCTGAACCTGGAGCGGGTCACCTGGCATTCCCCGTGCGAAGTGCTCCAGAGAATCAGCGAGTGAGTGTGGCGCTGCCGCTCTGCTTAGGTTTCAGCTGAAAGCCAGCCTCCATTCCCCGCCTCCCCACCCGTGTACGTTTCCTCCTGAGCCTGATAAAACCCAAACACGGTATTCCCAGGGGTGGCTGTCCTAGCAGATGATGCCAAGACCACGAGGAGAAGAGGGCGCAGATAGAGACTGGCCCTTCTGCCAGTGAACCTGCATGAGGGGTCTCGGCTACGTGCTCATAGTTAAAGCCCTCAGGAGACTTCCTTGGCGGTCCAGTGGGTGAGACTCTGAGCTTCCAGTGCAGGGGGCACGGGTTTGGTCCCTGATCAGGGAGCTAAGATCCTGCATGGCACACGGCATAGCCAAAAAATAAATGATAATAATAAACGTCTAAAAGCTCTTAATCCCACTTCTGCCCAAAGACCCCCATGATCAGAGCTGCCCAGACTCACAGACCAAGAGTGGGCATTAGTCACCCAGACAGCATCGTCCCAACCAGCTGTTAAAATGTCTCCCTTGGATAAGAATCTCCAAACTCACAACACAGTGAGCGAATCCAGCCTGCCCTGGACACAGTGAAAGGCAGGTTGGCAGACAGTGCTGCTGCTGTGTCTCGTGTTGAAACAGCAGTGGTGGCCGAGGTGGCTGGACTAGCAGAACCCGCCAGGCAATGCATGTCCACGGGCAGCGATGGCTTCAGACATCGGAGATTCAGAGCAGACGCAAGACCCCCAGTGACAGGCATCTGGTCAAGCCCCTGTGTTACAATCTACCGCACAACCGCTCCCCCAGGGCCTGGTGAACTAGGCTTTAAGATCCGGGCCAAGAGCACAGTTTCGTGTGTAAGATGGTCATCAGCTCTGGCTCGTCTCAGTCGGTTCCGCTTCACGCTAAAACGATCTCTGAATTTCCTCCCGAGTCCCTCGAAGTTGTATTTACAGGGTTTCTCTGACCTGAGTGAATAGCCGAGTAGGACTCTGCCCTGGCTGTCTGACCCGTGAACTGTGACGTTTGTCTCGCTTCGTTGTCTCCTGCCCGCCAGGGCTGAGGCCGTGCACCCCGTGAAAACCTGGATGGACATGAAGCGACGCGTGGGGCCCTACCGGAGGTGCTACTTCTTCTCTCACTGCTCAACGCCAGGGGAGCCCCTGATCGTCCTGCATGTGGCCCTGACCAATGAGATCTCCAGCAGCATCCAGGTACCTGCGTGCCCTCGGTTCAGGGCAGGGAGGTGACCCAGAGTGGGGCCCCGTGGCCCCGGAGGAGGGCCAGCGTGCTTCTGCAGGGCTCAAGGGGAGCGTTTTGCACGGAGGCCCCAGAGAGGCCTGCCTAAGGGCCAGGAGTCATGATTCCACAGTTTGCATGAGAATTTGGCATGATGGAAATGATACAGCGCTGGGCACACGGCCGCAGAGGTTGTGAGACCACCGCCTCCAGAGAGATCTCAGGACGTATAGCCTCTGGAGCTGGTCTCGGGGGCCAGGGGAGACTGTCTCTCTACCCTGGGGTCCCTTGTGTTTTCCAGACAATCATAGTGAAGGAGTGCCCCCCGTCAGAGACGGAGGAGCGGAACAAGATCACCACAGCCATCTTCTACTCGCTGAGCCTGACCCAGCAGGGGCTGCAGGGCGTGGAGCTGGGCGCCTTCCTCATCAAGCGGGTGGTGAAGGAGCTGCAGGTGAGTGAGCCGGGCGCTGGTCCCGCCCTGTGTGTCCCCACCTCAGGGTGGCCGAGGAGTCCTGCCCTTGTCTCAGGGAGAAGGTGACTCTCCAGGCCAGGGTGATCAGGAGGGGTGGAAAAGTACCAGGTGCCCCGTGGCAGCTCCTGGGAGCCCCGAGACGCCTCAGCAGGTAGAAGGCATGCTGAGAAAAAGGCCCCCGAAACTAGCCTCTCATGGACCAGGAGGCTCAGATGCATCCCAAGGGCGGCGGCATCTGCAGGGGGCCTTGCACCCGGGCTGGTGGGGCCGCTTCCGCCTGGCACGCGGTCACCAGCAGGCTCCCATGGTCCAGTCCTGGCCCTGACAAGCACCGCCCAGCCACCCTCAGCCACTCGTCTGCAGGGAGCCCTGAGCTCAGGCCAGGCAGCTGGAAGGTGCTGACACGCAGTTCTCTTGGTTGCCCTGGGAAACAGAAGCATCTGGTCCACTGCTTAAAACCATCTCCTGAGGGGCTGGGGCAAACTGTGAGGCGTAGAGTCTCATTTCTTAGGTAAAGTAATTAGACGGTTAAGAACGGGCTCTGAGAGCGGTGCTCTCTGTGCCTGCGGTCTACACACGCGGCGGCCTCCGCAGCCCCTCCTCAGAGAGTGATGGGCCAGGGTGGAATTCAGATGCTTGTGTGTCTCGCGGTAGACTCGTCACGTTACGCCTGAGTTCTCGGGATGCAGTTGGGCATCAGCTTCTAGATTCAGACCCTGCCGCTCTCTCCCCAGAGGTAATCAGAGCACCTGTTCTAGTTACTCTTGAGTTCTTCTCTTCTGCTTCTCTGATGAAGGTGTTGATGACAGGGGTGGGGTTGGGGGAGCGAGCGTGAGGGTCACGAAGGCAGTCAGAGGAGGAGGCGCGTCCGGGGACCCACCCACGAGCTCTGCTCCTGAGTCCTGCGGCCCAGGAGCCGCGCCGCCCACAGACGTCCGCTCCCCATCTGGGCTAGGAGCAGGATGGCCCTCTGGGGAGTCTGGAGGGAAGCACAGCCCTGTCCCCACAGAGGCCTGCGTGGGGGGTTATGAAAGATGGGAGGAGCAGGGTTAGGAGCGGCCGGGGGTCGTCTTAACAGCATCCTGTTGTTGAAGTTGTGGTTCTGGATCCTGAGTGACGACGAGGACTGTAAATCCTCGTCATGTATGTAAATCCAGACAGCAGGATGTGAGAGAGCTGTCTCCGCCTTGTAAACACCGCCAGGAGGCAGAGGAGATCCTCTCTGTCCGCCCAGAGAGCACTCAGCTCAGAGTGCTGGAGGGTGCTGCTTCCTTTTCTTCTGTCCTGAACTTTAAGATGTTTCTTCTGTAGTGAGCGTATGTGATATTTTCAGTTGGAAAATTCTGGCTTCTGTGAAACGAGCTTGAGGTCGCTGTGCGATTTGAATAGCAGTGATTGAACCGTGTTATCTGATGTGGAGACCTACCCTTGCCCCCCGCCCCCGTCCCGTCCCTCCCATCCTCCACCCTCATTGGTATTGTTAGGTGATCAGTTACTCATTCAACAGACGGTCACTGGGTACTCGTGTGCCGAGCACCAAACCCAATTACAAGGCCTCAGCAGCGTCCCTAAGAGGGGCCTGGTGGGCTCTATCAGGCCCCCCCACTCCGTAGCGACCCACCCCTCCAATTCAGGCAAGTCCCCCAGCTTGCCTGCTCAGATGGCGTTGCAGGTGGACACATCACAAGGGGAGGCTTATCCTGGGGCCACAGGACACCTCCAGGACCCCTGCAGGCCGCAGATTCTTGCTAACTGTCCCTGGAGAGAAGAAAGAGTAGCCCACTGCACGTGGTGCCCTGTCTGCCACGCGGCGGCACCCGGAGGCTCGCAACACGTAGGCCGTAAACACGGGGGTGTCTGTGTCCCGTGCCTCAGCCCTGAAGCGTGTGTGTGTTCTCTCCCCCCTCCTCCCCCGCCCCCCACGCCTGCAGAAGGAATTCCCCCCACTGGACGCCTTTTCCAGCCTGTCTCCCATCCCTGGCTTCACCAAGTGGCTCCTGGGGCTGCTCAAGTCCAAAGCCAAGGAGCACGGGCGGAGTGGACTGTTGACGGACTCTGAGAGTCAGGAGATCGCCGAGCTCACGGGCGGCCCCGCGCTTGAGACACTGCAGACGCTGCTGAGCAGCAGCGAGTGGGCGCAGTCGGAGCAGCTGGTGCGGGCACTGCAGGCCCCGCTGATGCGGCTGTGCGCCTGGTACCTGTACGGGGAGAAGCACCGGGGCTACGCGCTCAACCCCGTGGCCCACTTCCACCTGCAGAACGGGGCCGTGCTCTGGCGCATCAACTGGCTGGCCGACGTCAGCCTCAAGGGCGTCACGGGCGCCTGCGGCCTGATGGTCAACTACCGCTACTTCCTAGAGGACACGGCCGCCAACAGCACCGCCTACCTCGGCTCCAGGAGCATCAAGGCCTCCGAGCAGGTCCTCAGCCTGGTGGCGCAGTTCCAGAAGAACAGCAAACTCTAGCGTCACGCTCGCCGAAGCCGCTGGACGTCCCCTGGCCCAGGAAACGACGATTTCCTGGGGGTGGGGATGTGGGGTTGTGCACCCAGAGGCACTTCTAGAGTAAAGCGGAATTGAACTGTGGTCTCTGGCCTGTAGCGGGCTCACACTGGGAGGCCGGGCCCCAGCTTCCATGGCGAGAGGGAAAGCGCATTACCGCCGGGTGGTGGTGGGTATCGGTGGCTGTGGGCTGGGTGGGGATGCGGGGCCCTCCCCCAGGGATTCCGTCATGACCTTGGCCTGGCCCACTGCCCTGGCACAGCCTTCAGAAGCCACCTCTCATCCTAGGGTGGGGTGGGTGCCAGGCCCTGGGCAGATGGCCCAGATGACAACGGATGCTCCTCCGAGCTTAGAACACAGTTCAGCCGTGGTCACCTTAGCCAACTGTCTCCACAGATGGCGAAATGGTTTGCAAATCTGCACAAACTTCACTTGGTTAAATTACTGGACACAAGAGTTGTCATCGCCCGGGATTTAACCTGGATTATAGACTTGATTCAAGTTCATAATGAACTTCATAGCAGAGAACAAGTTTGTTCTGTGAGGCATTAAACGCATGGTTATTCACTGTCGCGTGGTGGTTGTCTTTGAGATCTGAGGCCTCAATAGCTGTGCCCTTGATCCCCAGCCAGCCCGCAGGCACGTCTGGTCTCTGTGAAACCGGCCCGGAGCAGGTGGCCTGAGGACAGAGGGGAAGGGGGTTGTGGGGGGCGCAGGGGGTGTGGTGTTGAATCAGGCAGCAGGTCCCCCACTTTGCTTGCCTTTCACCTTCCAGACCCATCCCTGGGCCTTCTCTGTGGCTTCAGTGTGCCGCTTGGGGCCTGGTAACACATAACGTGACCTCGGTCACAGCTAGAACCTGTGCTTTTTCTGTGTCCTGGTGGAAGCAGGGTCCTCCTTCTGGGTGCTGCTTGGAGCTGATGCTGGAGGCACTGGGGCTCTGCAGGCCTAATGTCACCGCCCTCCAGAGCTTGGAAAGAGTTCAGACACCGACTGCTTGCATGTGGCAGGCGGGGCCTGAGATTACAGTCCCCAGTTCCCGCACTCTGCACCTTATCTCTGTTCAACCTCGTATGTGAGAATCTTCAAACAGACACAAAGGTGGGCAAGTAATATAATTGTGTGCTTGTATAACCCTGTAGTATAACCCTGTGTGCTGATCACCCAGCTTCCATAGTCATCGATAATTTTCCATTTCTGTCACACCTTATTTCTTATAATGCCTCACATGTAGGTGCTCTGTGAAGACTATGCTGGATGGGTGCTGTGCAAATGGGATGGATGGATGGGATGGATGGGTGGATGATGGGATGAATGGGTGGGTGGATGGATGGATGGGATGGATGGATGATGGGATGGATGGATGGGTGGATGATGGGATGGATGGATGGGTAGATGGATGGATGGGTGGATGATGGGATGGGTGGATGGGTGGATGATGGGATGGATGGGTGGATGATGGGATGGATGGATGGGTGGATGATGGGATGGATGGGTAGATGATAGGATGAATGGGTGGGTGGATGATGGGATGGATGGATGGGTAGATGATGGGATAAATGGGTGGGTGGATGATGGGATGGATGGATGGGTGGATGATGGGATGGATGGTTGGGTGGATGATGGGATGGATGGATGGGTGGATGATGGGATGGATGGTTGGGTGGATGATGGGATGGATGGGTGGATGATGGGATGGATGGGTGGATGATGGGATGGATGGTTGGGTGGATGATGGGATGGATGGGTGGATGATGGGATGAATGGGTGGGTGGATGATGGGATGGATGTATGGATGATGGGATGGATGGATGGGTAGATGGATGGATGGGTGGATGATGGGATGGGTGGATGGTGGGATGGATGGGTGGGTGGATGGAATGGATGGGTGGATGATGGCTGGATGACAGGTTGATGATGCTGGATGGGTGGGTAGGAAGGCTGCTATGCTCTGAGTGTTCGTGCCCCACCGGGTCTCACATCTGGACTCTGGGACCACCATCACACTCACCTGGGTGTAGGTCTATCTGGAAATTAGTGTCATGAGGGTTTCCTGGCTTCTGTCCTACGAGGTGACTGACTCAGTAGACTAGTTTGTTCCCAGGAGCTTCTGTGCACTGAGGCATCCTCGCCGCCCCAGTAACTAAGCAGCACCCCACTGTCAGGTAAGGGGCCGGGGCCTCAGCAGCTAGGCCCGAGCTCAGAGCTCTCCAGCCGGAACCTTGTTTAACAGGCCCTGAGCCTGCTCCTCAGTGCTGACTGGAGTCACTCCGGTACCAGCCCCCCACTTCTCTCCTGCATGCCCCCGCCCCTCCCCAGCCCCACCTCGCATCTTTCATCTCAGAGGGCTGGACCTTCTCTGCCTCCAGATCTTGGGAGCTCAGAGTTGCACAACTCTGCCCTCTTTCCGTCACCTAGGGGCTTTACACTTCTGCAGAAGGGGGCCACCTTCTTCTCTACGTGGCTTAAAAGGGTGGAGGATCTCTTAGCCCTTTTGCGACCAACAGCTTACTCTGAGCTTTGTTCTAAATTAGGCATAAGGTACATTTAAGATTTAAATGGAGCTAACTGTCTCTTTCTGATTTTTAACTGAGTTGTAGGCATTCATTGGGATAATAACGTGCATCTTGATCTCTTCTCAGATAGAAACAGAAGCATCCCCATTATTTCTCATCATCACACACAGCTGCTGCGTTCTTTGCAGTTTAGAAAAAGTGGGAGAGGTGACCCCAGGTCTCTTTTATTTTTTTCTTTTCAAATTGCATTTCTCGACTAGCTAAATTTTTTTAATATTTTTTTTTAATGTGGACCATTTTTAAAGTCTTCCTTGAATGTGTTATATTCAGTGTTGCATCTGCGTTATACCCTGGTTTCTTGGCTGTGAGGCATGTGTTATCCTAGCTCCCCGACCAGGGGTCAAACCCGCACACAACCCCCCACCTCAGCCCCCCGCACCGAAAGGTGAAGTCCCAACCAGGAAGACCGCCAGGAAAGTCCCTTGACTCGACAGTTCTTCATCACTGAGAAAAGGAGGAAGAAACTGCATTGACCCCTGCTCTGGGCCAGATGCTCCCTGTGCCTCCCACCCTGAAGTCTGAGGGAATGACTCTCATTTGCAGACGAGGACACCAAGCCTCGGGGAGGGCCGAGCAGCTGCCCAGGCAGGAACTGGGCCCGAGCCAGACCTGCCCCTCGCTGTCCACACCACCCTGCCTCCCGACCCCACCGGCCAAGCAAAGCCCTGGAGCCGGAGGCCAGCACTCAGCAAGCGCGAGGGGGGTGCAGGGAGGCAGCCTGGCTGGGAATGGGCACGTCCTGTGACAGTAACATTCCAGCAAGAGGGAGGCTCCCGGGAAGGTGTCAGCCAAGCGGCTTCTCTAAAATCTGAGCAGTCAGGGTGTTCTGGGTCAGGCTCAGACAGTTCAGGGCAAACAGAGAGAATCGGCATCGGCCCAGAAGACCCCCGTCCCCTCGGATGCAGGGCAGCTGAGCACGTGGGCAGAGGCAGCATGGACCACCGAGGGGGGAGGAGCAGAGCACGCTCTGGGGTCCTGACTCGGACCCCACTCCTCTCCAAGGCCTCGGGCTACTCACTGGGGACCCTCTTCTGCCCTGGGGTCTGCCCATAGCTCCACCACTGCAGGGACCACCTCTCGGGGTCACACCACCTCTAATCACCCTGGCAGCCCTGGCCAGGGTGGAGCAGTCGTCCAGCAGGAAGATGATGTCATCTCCCCACCTGTCGAGTGGAGCCACGTCCACGGTTCTCATGGCGACGAGAGGTGACCAGTGGCGGGGGCCGTTCCCAGGAGAAGGGAGGGCAGGGGTGGGCCGTAACCCACCTGCCACGGAGCCTGCCATGTGTGGGTGACAGAGGCTGGAACCTCCAGGCTTGTCCATTTCAAGTAAATTCCTGAGAGTCTGCTGGGTCGTAGCCAGGGCTCAGGAGGAATTTTCTGTCCACCGGAGAAACGGCTGTCCTCATTCACGTGCCTCAGGCGGTGAGCCCCAGGCATAACGTAGTCCCACCTTGATAACTGTGGCAGGGAAGGAGACCAGAGAGCTGCCTTAAGTATTCCAAACGCTGTTTTCCTGGGAGAGAAGAGGCTTCGCACTGCCCCAGAGAGGACCCCACAGGCCTCACCCCCTCTGGGTCCACCTCTCAGCAGCTTGGCCAGCACCTGCAGCAGCCCTCGCAGAGCAGACCCAGCAGGCACCCTCCGGCAGTGGTCAGGGCTGGGCAGCCCACTCTGCCCAACATTCAGCGCCCCAGCAGGTGCGCCCCCGGCCGTCCTGCTGCCTCCCACCCACCCCCAAGTCTTGGCCTCAAGGCCTGATCCTAGGAGCCCTCTTCTCTTCCCCAGAGAACCTCATCTCTCTCCATGTCTCTCCTTGGCACCTGCACACCCGATGACAGGCATGACCATCGTCCCTGCCTGCCTGGGGCAGCCCCCGTCCCAGGTGCCCCTGTGCTGGGCATCGTCATTCCAAGAGGGTCTCTTCCCTCTCAGAAGTGTCCCAGTTTGGCAGGCCGGTCTGAGGACGCACATGTGGGTATTGACAATAACACCTGCAGAAGGGCGTCTGGCTTTCACCCTGGGCGCCTCGCACCCTGAGCCTCGCAGCCCTCTTAGGGGCAGGGTCTCCTGGCCAGGCGTGACCCCCGGCCCTGGCTCTCCCCACAGAGTCCTGCCCCCTGGGGCTGCTGCATGGGGACAGGGCATTGTCCCTCCCCCTGCAGGAACCCACAGAACCTCATTTCCTCTAAATCCACCCAAGAAGCATGGTCTCAGCTGCCTTCGTGGAAGGCTGTGGGTGCAGGCGCAGCCTGGGCAATGCCGTGCATTCAGTGTGAGACCCCGCGGGGGCTGCGACGGGAGTCTTGTCCCCACTGACGGCTGAAGACATGGAGGGAGGCCCAGGGGGACGGGCTAGGGGCCGCTCTAACAGCCCTGCCCCATGACCTGAGACCCGTCAGGCCTGGCTCCCTTCAAACACAGAAAGGGGAAGTTCAAGGACATGCTTCTCCTCCGCACAGCCCCACTTCCCCCTCCCCTGAGCTGCACAGTGTCCCCGAGGCCCCCGCCTGGCGGTGAACGCAGTCTGCATGGGGTGCCAGGGCTGTGCAGGGGGGTTTGGCAGGCAGGTCTGGAGCCCAGCATGGCGTCCGCCACACGCAAGCCCTTAGGTGCAGTAGCCCCATGGTGGTGACTCGCAGTGGCCAGAAGGGGAAGAAGCCCACAAATCCCCCTTTGCCATTGTCATGCAGGGTCAGAGGCCAATCTGATGTTGAAAATGATTCCTAGCCTGGATCCCAATCGCGGGCATCATGGGTGCTGTGCACACCACTCACCACTAGATGGAGGTGTTGCCCCTTCCTTTCCTGAACGTGGGCCCTTTAACCACAACTTGTGGGCTTCCCTAATGGCTCAGCCCTAAGAATCCACTTTCAAGGCAGGAGATCCCTGGGTCAGGAAGATCCCCTGGAGAGGGAAATGGCAACCCATTCCAGTATTCTTGCCTGGAAAATCCCACAGACAGAGGAGCCCACACCTTAGCAACTAAACAACAACAAAGTAACAAACCCCCGGAATCCCGCAGTCGCTGAAACCTGCCCCCAGATGCTGCAGGCGCCCCATCCTCTCACAGGAGCTAAGTGACGCGAGCTGTGCCAGCCTGCTGCTCCACTGGCTTTCCCCAAAGCTTCACCTACCCCTGGCCCCCACCCCAGGGCTCTCAGGGCCCCCAGCTGGAGCTGGTGGTCTGTCTCCAGTGGAGAAGAGTGGAGATGTTCCCCAGAGTCCCAGGGCACCCCCTCCCCAGGCCTGCAGGTGGGTCTCCATGCAGGCTGACTCAAGACTGACTTTCTGGTTCAAGCACGGAGCCCAGATCACAAATCCTACTAAATGTAGAAGCCGTGGCCCCAAAATTACAGGCATTTGGTAACCAGAGCGATGTTTACATCATGGCCCTAATGAACACTCAGTATCTCGTGTCAGTAAATAGCATGTTAAAAACAAAGCAGTATTATAAAATTCTGGATAAACGTGGTTGCCATGTGTGATGCATGTTAGTGGGAAAACTGGACAAAGCATCAGACAGATCTACAGACGTTCCCCTTGAGGATCTGGTAAGAACTCAGAAGCCTTTGGAAGAGTGGGAATCGGAAGAGGGTTCAGTGAGGCCCTGGCCTTGTCCGAGAGCCACCAGGCTGGCACATGCCTCTCACTCCAGGGACCTTCCTTCTGAAGGGTCCTGTCTCTGGACTCACATGGTGGACTTCTGCCTTGGGCGTGTCCACGGGAGCTCCTGCAGCTCTGCTCCCCAGGGCCCCACGGTCAGGACAAGGACCAGAAGGAAAGCCACCTGCAGGCAGAACTCAGAACCCGGCATTTCAGCCCATTCAGGCCAGGAGGTGGGCGGCTCCCCATTCCACCTGGCGAGGACTTGGCACCCTGATGCTGGGGGCTGCCCGGGCTCTGTGGGCCTTCCTGAGCTCTGCAAATGCTTTATAAACCTTCACTTGAAAACCTGCACACAGGACCTCCCCTGGCGGTCCAGTGGCTAAGATGCCGCCCTCCCAGTGCCGGAGGCTGGGTTCAGTCCGTGGTCAGGGAGCTAGATCGCACGTGCCGCAACTGAAATAGATCCTGCGTGCTATGATCTAAGACTTGGTACAGCTGAATAAACATGTCAAATTTTTCTAATAAAAATCCGTACACAGGTCCGCACATGACCTCCCTGCATGGATGCTAGTGTTAGCGGCCCTCCCGGGGCTGAGATATTTGCTGTGGAGGCTCTGTACCTGCAGAGAAACAGCCCTTCCATCAGTGCAATGCTCAGAGGCCAGCACACGGTAGCTTGGGGCCCCAGGTCCTCTCAACCTCTTCATGCCCTCAGATACCCAGGCTGGTCCCCAAACCCACTGACCCAAGTGAAGCCCACACCAAGTGTCTAAAACTGACCATTTACACCTTTCTATCTGCACGACTCAACACTCCCCAGGGCTCTGGGCAGTCATGGAGACGGAGCTTGTAGAAACAAGTGCCAGACACCCCTAACCTTTCAGTTCCAGTTTCTGCAATTCTCAAAACAGCCTTGTCACTGAGAGATTTTTACCCATGACCTCAGGATCACGAGGCTGCCACCCTGCAAGACAGCGGCCGATAGCTGACCTTCTGAAAAGGAAGGTCGTGCACTGAGGCAGCAGTGGGGATCATCAGCCAGGCAGGAGGGCACTACCAGGGGCATGGACTTTGGAGGGTCTCACACACACGCACGCGCACACACACACACAGGGAAAATTTACTGATGGACACCTCTGCCCCTCCAACCTACACCTCCTGCAGTGACAGTAGTCAAGCCCAGAGAAACACTCTCCATGTTCCTTTATGTCCTGAATCAAAAGGCCACCATGCCTGTCACTGGGTGGTGGGCGGGTGGGTTGTGCTGCCGCTCCAGAGCAGAGGGGCATGGGAACGGCAGGAGAGAGCAGGTGAGAAGGAAGACACAGCGTCCCAGCGTGAGGTCCTGCCTTTCCGATGGCAGAAACCCAGGGGGTTCCGGCAGGAACAGGGGTAGCCACCCAGAGTGACAGAATGGTCCCTGAGTTAGATGCGCCTGTACCTCCTCACCATCCAACCCACCACCCCATCCACAGAACACCCACACGTACTCTGTGTGGCCGTCTTTGCTCTACGGGTGACCTTCAGGCACATAAAACCTCTCTTTACAGTGGTTCCCCCCCCCCCCCCCGCTTTTTGTCATTACAAAAGACTACTTGCAACAACAGAGGCTAGGATGTGTTTTATTTGAACCCAGATATGGGTTCTCTAACCCTGCATCATCACTTACAAGCTGTGGGGCCATTACTGGGTTTACAATAAGTAATTGTCACCATTTTTGTTTGTAAAACAGAGGTAAGCGGTAAAATGGTTCCCCACCCCCCTCCACTTGGCACCTGAAGAGGGCTTTTTAAAAATGTATCTTTTTTTGTTGAAGGATAGTTGATTTTCAGCGTTGAGTTCATCTCTGCTGTACAGCAAAGTGGTCCGGTTATACATACACCCAGTGTTTATTTATCTGCTTTTCCGTGATGGTTTATCACAGGACATTGAATACAGTTCCGTGCGCTACAGCGGGAGCCTGTTGCTTGTGCGTTCTAGTTAGAATAGTTTGCATCTGCTAACCCCAGCCTCCCACTCCTTCCCTCCCCCTTGGCAGCCACCAGCCTCTTCTCTGTCTGTGAGTCTGTTTCGGCCTCATGGACTGTGTCCTGTGTTAGATTCCAAGGGTAAGTGATGCCACATGAGGCTCGCCTCTCTCTGCCTGACTCACCTCACTTAGTAGGATCATCTCCAGCTCCATCCACGCTGCTGCACGTGGCCTGGTTTCATTCTTTTTTACGGCCGAGTAGTGTTCCGTTGTGTTCAGGGATCTTCTGTAAAGTGGACGTTTAGGTGGCTTCCACCTCTTGGCTGTGTGACAAGGTGTGCCCATTTTTGAGGTGCCCCCCAAGGCTGAGGATGGTGGAGGTGCTGCTAAGGGTGGGAGCTGGCCTGGGAGCAGGGTCCTGAGGGCAGAGGCTCTCCCAGGACCCCCTGCAGAGCCCCGGCCAGCCCAGAGCAGGACTTTGTGATGCGACAAAGAGACCAGCCCAGCCTCCGGTCCCCCTGCTCCCCTGATGCCACATCCAAGTGGGGGGGGTCCCCCAGGGGAGGGCCAGGTCCGTGGTGCCCACTCCTCCCCAGCCAGCACTGGTCCCCTGTCCGCCCTACAGACCCAGCCCTCCCGTCATCAGGTAAGGAAGGCGGCCTTGCGGAGAGGAGGGACCGGGGAGGAGGCGGGCCTCCAGAGAGGCGGTGTCCAGGCCCTGTGGCCCCGGAGTGTGGAGGGCAAAGCCTGGGGCCTGTGGAGTCCGGGGCCCAGGAGGGAGCCCTGGGATCTGCTCGCACAGTCGAGGGTGGTGTCGTGACCCCTGAGATTCAGTCTCCCCAGCAGTAAAATGGGGTAACTGGCCAAGAAAGCCCTCACGAGGAGGCCCTGGAGCACGCCTCCCTCCCCCACCACATGCAGAAGGTGCCAAAGCATGTCATCAGCCTCGTAAGGGACCGCCATCTCTCCCGTCTCCACCCGGAGCCGACCCCCGTGGGCCCTCTATAAGAAGCAGCTCCAGCCAGCGTCCCACCCTGTGCTGCTCCAGGGCCTGGGGAGAGGGAGTGGCTGGACCCCCGCTCCCGCCGCTGTTCCCCTGGATCTCTGGCACCCACCTTGGTGCTGGTCAGGCTGACTGAGCCCGGCCCAAGTGCCCTGATTCAGGGTCCCTGGCCAACGAGCCCCGCAGGAGGCCTAGGGCTTCCTGGGGGTGCGGGTCCCCCTGAGTCCTGCAGAGGAACCTCAGCTGCCCCCGGACGGGGACTCTGTGGCCACACTAGGTGGCGATCCCAGCCCTGCACTTCCTGGGCGCAGGGGTCCCCCTGGGGAGCTGTGCAAGCCTCTCGCTCCTCATCTGTAACCCCAGCTCCCCGAGGAGCCCGTGATGTGAGGCAGGTGCAGTGCCGTCCCCGTGGTGGGGAGTGGTCCGTCCACGGCACCCCCCGTCCTGAGGAGCACCTGCCTCCGTGCGGAGGGCCCATGGTAGGTAGAATGCGACTCTCACCATCTGTTCTCGCGTGTTAAAAGGCCTCCAGGGTTGACAGCTGGGTTGACTGGGGCTTCAAGGCTGCAGTCACGGGCAGCCAAGGTCAGGCCGCACCCCCCACGCTGCCCCATGTTCCTGGAGCAAACACCACGCCTCTGTAGGTCCTGCACCGGGAACCTTCCCTGCCCCGATGTGCCACACCCCACCTCTGGGACGCAGCGGAGCCGGGTGGGGCCGAGCTTAAAGCCCAGACCTGAAACTTGGAAGGAAAGGTGATCTCAATAAGGTCGCCTTCCCGGCAGGTTCTAATCCCCTGCAGTCCTCCTGGGGACTCCTGGGGCGGCCAAAGCCCCAAGTCAGGTGTGGTCAGGCCCTACCCCAAGGCTCTGGAAGGGTCCTTCCTGCCTCTTCCAGCCCTGGGGGCTCCCTTAGCTGTGACCCTATCCCTCCAGGCCCTGCCCCCGGGGTCACACGGCCTTCCCTGTCCCCATGAGAACTCCCTCTGTGACACGCGTCATTGGATTTAGGCCCCACTCAATCCGGAAGATCTCGGCATTCTTAGCATGATTGCTTGTGATCTGCAAAGACCCGATTTTCTCAACGAGGCTGTGTTCAGAGGTTTCTGGGGTTAGGACTCGGATGTCTCTTTCGTGGGGCCGCCATTCACCCTCTTGTCCAGGCTCCTTTCCCCAGGATGTGATGATGTCTGGACTCTGACACAAGGGATTTGCCTTATAGCCGTTCTTGTGGCTAAGCTTGCATCTCCACTGACAATTTCTGTTAGCCATTCCCCGGCCCGGAACATGGGCCCTGATATAGAATGTGGGGGTGGAACAGACATCCAGAATGAATGAGGTGGAGAGTCCCGGGGAGGACCCCGGTGGACCCGCTCACTTACAGATGAGAAAGCGGGGAGCCAGGGGTCTGCAGTTGTCCTGGGAGAGCTGACCCCTCCCATGTCGTGTCTCCAGGGCCCGAAAGGTCAGCCCCAGAGGACGGAGCCCCAGAGGAGTGTCTTTAATTGTCTGTCATTGAAGGAGTGTTTGTGGGTTCAATTCATGCAGTAGTATTCAGGGAACACACCTGTGTGCCGGGCCCTGTCCTGGGCGTTTGCCACCTACCTGGGAACAGAGCAGAAAACTCCCTGCCCTCTGGGAAGCTGCGTCCCCAGGTGGATTCAGACAAACAAATGAGCAAGTAAGCGTGTGGTGCGTAAGTGGTGGTGAGAGCCGTGTAGACAGAGGGTTGAGGAGGGCAGGGGGTGCTGTTTTATCCCAGGCTCTGGCCTCTGAGAAGACATCTGAGCAGAGCCCTGGATGAATTAGGGAACAAGGCCCAGGGATGTCTGGGGGAAGAGCATTCTCGAAGCAAGTGCAAAGGCCCTGTGGTGGGAGCAAGCCCAGGAGAGGCCCAGGGAGGCAGGTAGAGGTCAGGCAGGTGGCGCCAGGTCAGAAAGGACAGTTTACACCCGGATGAGAGGGAAGTCGCCAGAGGGCTCTGGCCCCACCTGGCCTTGTTTGGTGTGGTTGTCCCAGCGACTGCGTGGAGGACCGGTCATGCATGGTCAGACCCAGCACGCCGTGCGGACAGAAGGCTTTGCAGCAACACAGGGCAGAGATGTGGCAGCAACCAGGGGAGGGTGCCAGGTGGTCAAACTGCAAATATGTTTGCAGGCACAGTTGGTGGGGTCTGCTGACCAGGTGGGCATGTAAAGGTTGACTCTGAGCAGCTGGGAGAACAAAGAACACTGCTCTGGGGAAGGGTTGGCGGGCAGTGGGGGCACCCACTCTGGCCCCCCAGGTAGGTCTGGCCTCCCGGGCAGGGAGCTGAGGTGGCCAGGCAGGTCCTGCCTCCAGGCCCCCCTTCTTTGTCTGGTTGTATCTCTCTCTGCCAGTCGCTGCCTGCCCCGGGGCGGGGGGAGGGGACAGGCCTGGCACAGGGAGTCAGGCCCTCATCCAGGCCGCGGCCCCACCCAGTCTCCACCGGAGCCAGGAGGATCCCTAGCTCTGCCCTCAGAGCTCCAGCAAGGCCCCCGTGACCGTGACCCCGTAGCATCGCCCATCACTGCACAGCCCGTGGCCGCACCCCAGCTCCTCCACTTCGGAGCAGGAGGCCAGGCTGGCCAGGGGTGGGCGGGGCACCAGGCCTCCCCAGGGATGTGGTCACAGCTTAGAGACACAGAAGCTCCCAGTTAGGGGTCTAGACGGGCTCCAGCCCCTGGGCCCCTGCCAACTGCAGACGCTTCCAGATC
Organism: Capra hircus; assembly: GCF_001704415.2. Lineage (NCBI taxonomy): Eukaryota > Metazoa > Chordata > Mammalia > Artiodactyla > Bovidae > Capra > Capra hircus. Next base: position 11,660,076 of record NC_030825.1, read on the forward strand.
GGGGGGTGTGTGCAAGGAGAGGTGGGAGCAGTCTGAATGGAAAAGACCCGGAGCCCCAGACCCGGCTCTGCCTCCTGGGCTCCCCCGGTAACAGCGGTGACGGTGATGCTGGTGGTGGCAGTGGCAGCTGGCGTTTCTGTCGCGCTCACTCTGGTCAGGAAGAGTTCTCGGCGCTGCCATCCCCATTGCTGTGTTGTTGCTGTTGTCCAATCACTAAGTCGTGTCTGACTCTTTGCCACCCCCATGGACTGCAGCACGCCAGGCTTCCCTGTCCTTCACCGTCTCCCGGAGCTTGCTCAAACTCATGTCCATCAAGTCGGTGATGCCAACCAGCCCTCTCATCCTCTGTCGCCCCCTTCTCCTCCTGCCCTCCATCTTTCCCAGCATCAAGGTCTTTTCCAATGAGTAGGCTCTTTGCGTCAGGTGGCCAAAGTATTGGAGCTTCAGTTTCAGCATCAGCCTTTCCATTGAACATTCAGGGTTGATTTGCTTTGGGATGGACTGGTTTGACCTCCTTGCTGTCCAAGGGACTCTCAAGAGTCTTCTCCAGTCCTGTGTAGTGCTGATTATTTTTATCCTCATTTCACCTGTAGGGAAACTGAGGCCCAGAGTGGTTAAGTCACTTGGCCCAAGCCACACAGCAGGGAACCAAGCCCTGAGGCTAGCTCGTGCCGTGCCGCACTGCCTCTCAGAGCCCCGTGTGGCCGGCCCTGTGCCTCCCCTACGGCATCCCCACCCTTCACCCCAGCGCTCAGCACCCTGGGTCCTAAGGCCGCCCTTGCACCTACCACCGCCCTCCCAGCCCCAGGTCTTCTTTGCCTGGAGGCTCCTCCCCATCCTTCCAGTCTCAGTGGAGGCATCACTTCCTCAGCAAGCCCACTCCCTTTCCACTGCCTGCCCACTGGTTGGTTGTTGATTAAGCAGGACATCACCCCCCACATTCTGTAGGTGATGCCATTATTAATGTGACCAAGATTGCCCCACCCGCTGAGCCTGGCTCTGGAGCAGTGGTTCTTAAGCCATGTTGCACACGGAAATCACCTGGGGAATAAAACCCCAGTGCCTGGGCCACACCCTACACCAGTTAAACCCACATGTCTGGATCTGGCCCCGGGTGAGTACACTAGACGGGCCAGGCTGAGAGGTGGAGGCCCTGGTGTCCTCTGGCCTCCCAGTTGGGACTCGACCATCCTTCTCCACTCACTGAGTCCCTGGACTCCAGACCTCCATGGGTGACAAGGGTTATTTATGTAAATGACTAACCCGAGGATCCCAATGTGTGTTCCAAGGAACATGTTCTGCAAAATACACCTTGAAGAATGGCTGCATGGTCAGTAAGTTTGGGAAATGCTGCTGTAAACACCCACACCCATACACTCAGCCACCAGATATGTCAGCGTGGAAACCCCGTCCCCCGAGAAAGGAAGGCAAAAACACCTGAAATCAGGCTTCCTCCGTTGGAAGGAGGTGTCAGTCGAGAGCAGCTGGGTCCTGGTGCAGTGGTCAGGCAATTATAGACGTGGCTGGTGTGCCCTGATTCGGACACAGAGGCTGCAGGGTGTACAGGGGTGTGGTCCCCACCTGCAACCCCCAGGCAAGGCCGTGGGCTCCTCACTGCACACCCAGCTCTCACGTCCCTCTTCTCAAGTGGGTGTAACCACCCTCGGCCCACGGAGCTGTACAGAGCGAGGGCGGGATGAGAGGATGGACGTGAAACCCTCAGACGAGAGAGACGCAGGGCCCTGCCTGACAAATCGGGGTCCTGCCAAGCGGGTGCCCCCACCCTGGTTAGCCAGCAGGGGGCTGGGGGGCTGGCCTCACTCGAGTTCAGGGGTTGAAGGTGATGAGGCTGAGTTGACAGTGAACAGGAGGAGGCTTTTGTTAAGTACCAGGAGTGTGTGTATTCATTTGCGTTTGAATTGTATCTCTTTATTGACCAGACAGTATGATGTGTGAAAATGGCCCACTTCCAGAAAGCGCCAGTGAGTTTCTCGTGAGAAGTTCGGTCCCCAGCCAGCCGAGTCCCCACCCAGAGACACCTGCTGCCAGGCCCCTGTGTGTCCCCCCAGACCGCACACCTGTCCTCCCCCCTCCACCGCCTTTCTTCATTTCCTGCAAATGGAAGCAAAGTCTAGCCGCCACCCCGACGTAATGTTTTAACTCGCAGTCATGGAGAACCTTTCACGTCACCCCAGAAAGAATGGCTGTGCAGTATTCCACAGTGAGAAGGCGCCAGAATCTTCTCTATATGTAACGCGTCTCTTGCTGAGCGGCACTTGGGCTGTGTGTCCCGTTTTCGTGGGAACAATGGTGTAACGAGTAACTCGAGGCCAACGGCGTCTCGCACAGGTGCCAGTCCGTCTCTGAGACAAACACTTCAGAGGCATTGCCAGGTCGAAGGTCATGTGCACTGTCATCGTGACAGAAAGGGCGCGGTCGCCCCGCCCACCCACATGCCCGAGGGATGCAGCCACTTTCTCGTGTGTGTGTGTGTGTGTGTGTGTGTGTGTGTGTGTGTATGTTAGCTCATTTAATTTTCAAACTACTTTGCAAGTTGCTGCAAAGTATTACATATTAGGTCCAGGGATAGGGATCAGAGAACTGGAGGGCTGCAGGGGAGGGACTTGAAGGCAGGCTCTCCTGACTCTGCTGTTCAAGGTCCATCCCTGTGTCCGGCGCATGCAGACACTTTCACGGGGAGCTTTTCTGTCCTCCAGAAGCTCGCCCCGGGTTTCTGGTCTCTGGTCTCAGAATCATTCCTTCCACTGCGTTGCTGTTGTTCAGTCACTAAGGCGCGTCCAACTCTTTGCGACCTCACGGACTGCTGCACGCCAGGGCTTCTCTGTCCTTCCCCATCTCCCCGAGTCTGCTCAAACTCACGTCCACTGAGTCGGTGATGCCATCCAACCATCTCATCCTCTGCAGAAGACTGATAACTAAAAGAAGTGGAGGGGAGCTGGGGTCCAGGCAGGGGTGGGCTTCTGCTTCATTGTCCCCCACCCCTAGGACACCACGTTTGGGGTCCCCCACCAGGGCACAAGGAGAGACATTGAGTTCTGCCCGGGCTAAAGGGGCAAGAGGAGAAAGTGTCCCTGGAGCTGGGTGAGAGGCAGACCAGGAGGAGGCACCATGGATCTGGAGTGCACCCCCAGGAGGACGCTGCCAACCAGCAGACAGCCAGTGTCACTCAGCCCAGGGGCCTGCCCGCCTACAGGAGCCAACTCTTAGAGCTTCAGGGATGTGTGAGCCAGTTTCTAAGCACACCCATTCTGAAGAATTAAATTATGTGAACTTACAATTAACACATCATACTGCATCAAAGATAATACCTACTCAGAGCTTATCACTCCCTAATGACCTCGCTCCATTTCGCTGCAAGCAACAGTCGTGAGGCTGCCCACATCGATGTGTCTGGAAATGCTCCTGCATGTCTCTTCCCAGCTCTGTGTGCAAGGCCATGGTGGGAAATGGGAAATCGCCCATGACGGGAGTATTTACACTGCGGAAATCGGCAGACACTGCGAACCGGGGCTGGTCCACCCCCTGGGGCTGGCTGGTCTGTGTTCGCCAGCACAGCACAGCCTGACCTCTCTCTCTTCCTGCCCTCTGACCTGCCTCCTGCCCACCTCTCCCTTTGAAACACAGCAAAAGACACCCGGTTCTGATCCGCATCACCTGTGGTGTGGGGCAGGCGTCTGTGCCCGAGGAGGTGGGGTCTGGTGCTCCGATGACACGGCAGACCGCATCAGCCCTGAGCACCAGGACCCCCTTGGCAGTGTTTAGAGAAACGATAACACATTTCTACTCCAGAGAAGTTGTGTTCTCATTTTGATGGATTCATGGCCAGCATGTTCCCACCCCAAGGATCCGTACTTCTCGTCTTGAGCTGCACCAGGACCCCGGAGGGCTTGTGAGAACCCAGACTGCCAAGCCTGACCCCCAAGTCTCGGATTCGGTGAGCGTGATATTGGGATACAATATGTATTTGGTCCACATCCCCGCTCCTAGCCAGAGCACATAAAACCTTTGTCATTTCCCATATGATTATACTAATTGTTGATCATTGACCCTGGCTCCGGACACAGGGCTCCTGAGTCCTTGGGATTTCCTGGGTGAGGGGAGCATCTTCTGCAGTAATGAGGTGACTCTGGGAGGGCTCAGTGACACCTTCAGGATGGGGCTGGTCACCACCACGGGGATGGGTAGCTCGGAGATTTCAGCCCCCCTCCCGCCCTCCAGGGAGGGGTGAAAGGCTGGAGAATGAGTTAATAATTGATCATGCCTACCTGATGAAGCCTCATAAATGGCCCTAAAGTATGGGGTTTGGAGAGCTGCCAGGTGGGTGTACATGACCCCATGCCAGGATGGTGACGCATACCAGCTCCACAGGGGACAGAAATGCCTGTGTTCTGGACCCTTCCAGACCTCCCCTGTCTCTCTCTTCATCTGCCTGTTTATTTGCATCTGTTAAAACATCATTTGTAGTTAGTAAATTGGCAATTGTATTTAAAAGTGTTTTCTGGTTTCCCTCCACCAAATTAGCTAAGGGAGGGGGTGGTTCATGGGAACCTCTGATTTGTGGCCACATAGGACAGAACTGTGGGTCATCTGAAGTGGGGTCACCTGGTGAGACTGAGCCTTTAACTTGTGAGGTCTGTGCAGTCTCTGGCTAGTGGCAGAACTGAACTGTAGGACCCCTGGCTGGGGTCTGGCACGCGGTTGCTGTGGGCAGACACCCACACATCTGGGGTCAGAAGTTCTGGGAGAATGAGACCAAAGGAAAGAAAAAGAGGGTTTTCTCCCAGACAGTGAGTCTGGGGTGAACTTGCTTCTCTGAGTTCCCAATGGATGCTGATGCTGCTGGTCTAGGGGTCCCACCTTGAGGATTCAGGTTTGGAGGTGTGGCCAGGTGGACCAGGGTCACGGGCCTGGACCAGACGTCACGGGGTTGCAAACAGGGGATGCAGTGAGGCACAGGGAGCTTGACGGTCACCCCTGAGTGGGACCAGGGTCCGCCACGGCTTGGGTCCCTGGATTTCAAGGGTAACTTGCTGGCAAAGCCCCCACCCGGGCTGCGGATGGAAGGAGAAGCAAGAAGAGAAATCTTGGGAGAGGAAGGAGCTGCATCAGGCAGGGATGCCCAGGCCGCCGGTCCCCGAGGCGGCGGGATTCACGCCCGGGAAGGTGCCTCTCAGGGCTGCAGTCTGGAGTGAGCAGGGGCAGGCAGACGCAGAGCCAACATTCTGCGTGGTTCCTTATGTCAGGTTCAAGAAGAGGCAGCACCGACCTGTGGGGTAAGAGTCAGACGGAGGTCCCCGAGTGCTCCATGTCTCGGCCTGGGTGGTCCCTCGGGGGTCACGGATGTGCACTGATTCCCAGGGCTGCACACTCTGGACGTGTGGACGCTACCACGAGCAGATGTGTCTTTACTGCACGTTCACCGAGGCCTCCCATATGCCAGACCTCCTGCTGGGCTCTGAGGACACAGCTGGGAGGAAGGAGCTGCCCTGACTGTGGGGCAGCCCCCTTGACAGTGCAAGCCAGGGTGCTCAGCAGAGCCCTCGAGCCAACGTGGCCTCGAGCAGGCAGGTGGACGTGGCCGGAAGATGCAGGTCAGGGCCCGAGAGATGTCAGCAGGCCTCTAAGACACTCTGGTCAGATCTCAGATCTCAGAAAACAAGGCAGCTGCCCTGCCGGGGAGGGCGAAGGAGCGGAAAGGACAGTCCGTGCAGGACAGAAGTGACGTGTGTATTCGACACGGCTGGAATGTGAGGTCCATGCTGGGCCAGAGCCAGAGATACGGCTGGGGAGGTGAGCAGGGCCAGTGATGGAGGGCCTGGCGAGGCTGCCCGGTTGGGCCTCCGCCCTCCCGCCACGCGTGAGTGGATCCCAGAGCCAGACATCCAGACGTGATTCTGTGAGATTCCATTGATGGCAAGATCTCGAGCAGGCGACACCAACGCGTGGGGACCATGGTCAGAAGGGGGGGCATTCCTGGAGGCTGGCTGTGTCCCGTGTCATGACCAGTGGCGGGGGCACTCAGGTGCACACGTCTGCACACTTCGTAAGCATGCACTGCGCTGGGAGTTATGTTACACCCACTGTGTGGAGTGAACAGTGAGGGCAGATCAGTGCAATGCAGGCGAGAGACAGAGGGGCCAGAGGACACGCTCAGATGGGGAGGTGACGGTGGAGAAGCGACGGGATGCCATGCCCCGCTGGCTCTGGGGACCCCTCCCAGGGATCGGGGTGCGTTCAGCTCTCCAGCCCTGGGCGCCTGACTGTGCAGAGGAGAAGCCCACCAGGAGCTCCGGGCTGGTGGGTGTTGGGAGGCCTGGGGAGGAGGGGCCGTGGAGACCTGGGGCGCGGGGCGCTTGCTCCTCCAAGGCCGGTGGCAGGACCAGCCTCCAGTCTCGGGCTCTCTGTAGTAGGACGCGGGATCTGGTGGGAGCTCAGAGCTTGATGACGGCGTGAACAACTGAGAGAAAGTGCTCAGGACCACACTCAGGCGTTGCTAAATTCCTTTGCTGTGAGGCGTCTCTTACCCTGAAAACGACTGGCTGGCGGACCCTCCCCACTGCGCCTCAGACCGGCGCCACTGCTCAGGCCTCCGGGGCTGAGAAGGGCTCTCGCCAGGCTTCAGGTCTGCCGTCGCTGCCTGGATGTCCCTTTTTTTAATTGGAGTTTCATTGATTTCCAACGTTGTGCTGGTTTCAGGTGGACAGCAAAGTGAGTCTCTTTTTCAGACTCCTGCTACACATCATTACAAGATACGGAGTACAGTTCCCTGCGCGGTTCAGTAGGCCATCATCGTCCATCCAGTTAGTGTGTGACAGTGTGCATCTGTTAGCCCCAAACTCCTAATTTGCCCCTCCCCCTCCCCCCTGGGTAACCATAAGTTTGTTTTCTGCGCCTGTGAATCTATTTCTCGGGCTCGTCGGCCCGCCTCCCTGCAGGTCTTTGTCTCCTGAGGGTGAGTGAGGTCTGTCTTCCTTCATGGCCTTTGTAGAGGAAGCAGCCTGGTGGCCCCTTGAGGCACCCTTTCCCCTTGTGGACCCCAGCTTCTCCCCCTGGGAGGTGAGGCGCTGGGCTCCTGGGGCAGCCCCCTCTGAGTGCTGAGTCCCGGTGCCCGGGCAGGAGGCACCCGAGCAGAGAGCCAAGTGCTCCTGCCCCCAGGCTGGGGGGACACGTCTGCCCACCCTCTTCAAAGAGGGAGGAAGAAGGCCGCGGTGCCCCGGGGTCAGGTCCAGAATCCCTGACGGCCAGAGCCGGACAAGCCCGTCTCCGCCCAGACTTGCAGAGAGCGCAGAGCCGGGCCCAGCCCCCTGATGGTTTAGCCCCAGTGCCTCGGGTTCCCCTGTCAGAGCGTTGTCACCAAAAGTACAGGCACCATCCGGCGGTGAGGGGAGCCGGGCGCCCCGCTCATGCGGGAGACACCCCTCCCCTCCAATCCGGGACAGCCAGGCTGCCCCCCACCTCCCGCAGGGCACCAAACACATGGAGCCTCCGAGGCCCGGCCCCGACTTGTCTGTGCCTGAGGGTGGTGGCCCAGCACCGCAGTGGGCAGGCAGCAGGTGGCCCAGGCTCCCCCGTGAGTCCAAGGAGCCCAGGGCCTGTCGGGTCCTGCTGGATGCAGCGCTGTGAACAAGGCGGGGCTCTCGTCCGTTCAGACACTCCCTTGTCCCAACCGTCTCCTTATTCCCAGCTCGGCGCCACCACGGGATCCTGTTAGTGTTAGTCGCTCGGTCGTGTCGGACTCTTTGCGACCCCATGGGCTGTAGTCCGCCAGGCTCCTCTGTCCATGGGATTCTCGAGGCAAGAATACTGGAGTGGGTTGCCAGTTCCTTCTCCACCACGGGATTGCCCCCTAGTTTAAAACGGGGAAGTAGGACACAGTCATGGCCGAAGATTTGAAACTTCGGGTAAGGAGCAGTCCTCTTCTCCCTCAGCCCAGCGATGCTGCTGATGGAGGGATGGTGATAAAGAAAGTGACGGCGGTGACGATGAAGACGGTGGAGATGATGGTGATGGTGGAGACGGTGGCTGCAGTGACAATGAAGGCAAACGGAAACGGGGATAAGGACGAAGACGGAGACCACGGGGAAGCAGGAGCCAGCTGGGGTTCGTGTGGACTCAACTCCAGCCATGGTGGGAATATTTCAGCCGTAGGAATTGGCAGGTTGCACCGATCCGGGCTTTTCTTTCAGGGAGAGCCAATAGCTGCTCCACCTTGAGCGGAACGGCGTCCCTCACTCGGATGATAACCCATCCCTGAGTCACACTGACTCCAAAATGGACCGAGCGCCCATGTCCACTGTCGGCCTGAACTGCCAGCATCCTGGCCCGAGGCCTGCCAGCTCTCGCCAGTCAGCCGCTGCAGCCTACACACTGCTCCGGAGCTCCGGTGGCCAGGCAGCGGCTCGCCCTGCAGCCCAGCTCGTATCCCGGCTGGTTCTCTGCAGGGATCGGCCTCGACCAGCCCCTGGGCTCCCCTGAACCCTTCCCTCCTTCCCCCAGTTCCTCCAGCAAAGCCTCCTGGTTCCATCCTGGGGGCTCCCGTCTTCCCTCTGCCTCTCCGCCTGCCCCCATGACCAGGCCACCTCAGTGGAAGTGCGGCCACCCCCGTGACCCCCCCACCCTCAACCCCATTCCCTCCGAAGCCCCCCACGCGGTCTTCTCCTTAACTCAGGACACTTGGGCATGAAGCGCGGGTGGTCTTGCCTGGTCTCGTTGGTGAGGCGGGGGCCACCCGGGTTATAAAGCCCGAGCGCAGGGGGCTTGGCACATGCCAGCTGCGGTCATCCCCACCCCCTCTGAGCAGCAGGATCTGGAGAGGCTTGTCCAGAACGAGAGGAAAGCGGGGCAGGGCAGCCTGCGGAGGACAGCGTGGGCGCGAGGGGGGACCCCTTGACCGGGAGCCCTGGAGAGACCCAGCAGGGAGGGGTGAGGCCTAAGGCACAGCTTGTCAGAGACTCTGGAGGGAGCAGGGCCTCAGCGGGGAGGGGCCTCTAGAATCCTGCTTCCTGCGCCCACAGGATCGGAAAGCACACAGGCCTCCCCTGGGCCCTCACAGCACTCCGCAGAGAAACGGAGTTACCCCTGGGCTGTGCCCCCAGCCCAGCCGGACCCTGGGGAAACGCCCAGCTCGCAGGACCTTGAACTCGGGCCCAAGGCCCTGACCCCACTGCTGTCCACGAAGGCCAGGCCCGAAGGCTATGTGAAATCCAATAAGGATAGCAAACAGGGCTTTTTTTTTTTTAAGCAGCAAGTGGGGCAAAAGAAACAAGGAAAGCGATGCTGCTGTTCCCCTGGGCCGATGGGTGACAGCCGCCGACTTCCCCAGGGCTGCTTATCCACCTGGACAGTGAACTTGGGCTGGAAGGAGCCGTGTACCTGCCAGGCAGGCCCGGAAGCTCGGAGGAGGGGCAGGTCACAGCCCTTGGCCAAACCACCGCTCAGGGTGCTGGGGGCCTGGGACGCGGCCCAGGAGGACGCACGGGACACCGGCTGGAGCTCAGGGTCAGGGACAAGCAGAGGGGCACCAGGCGTCTGAGCGGCGAGGGGGCACCTGCTCACAGCCCCGCCCCAGATGGTGCACTGCTTTCTGATTGCCAGCCGGGGGGAGAAGGGCGCGGGGGCCCCGGAACGAAGCCTGGCCCCTCCAGGAGCGGTCAAGTCAGAGAGGATTGTCATTCCTCCATCTTGCGGGGCCAGCGGACGAGTCTGGAGGACGGTGTGGACGGCCAGGGTTCTCAGAGTCACCCAGAGGCCTTGTGACCAGAGAGACCACTGGGCTCACCCCTAGAATTTCTGACAGTGACTCTCAGGTGGCCTGAGAACCTGCATTTCTAATAAGGTCCCAGGTGCTGCTGCTGCTGCTGCTGCTGGTCCAGGGACCACACTTTGAGAACCACTGGCCTACGGGATGTTTAGGGGGGTCAGGGTGGAAATGGGGACTGGATGATCCAGAAAATGACTTTGCTGAGTGAAGATGTCCGGATGGTGGAGGCAGAGGTGGGGTGTCCACAGTTCACTGAGAACCCGCGACGTGCCAAGCAACAAGCCACCCTGAGAGAGAGGCACCCCTGTTTCGCAGACAAGGAAACGGCGGCTCAGAGACGCGAAGCAACTTGCCCAAGGAGGCACAGCTCGTGAAGTTCCAGAGACGCAGCCCAGTCTCTGACTCCACGGATAGGGCCCTTCTCACTCATCCCTCTGCTGTGCCAGTGATAGAATCATGGCTGGAAGGCTCTCTAATGGCATGGCACAGGGCTCCATCCTCAACTTTGGCCAAGTCATGCCAACCTATATGTACATTATATAAAGTGGAGGGTGGCCATTTGTGCTCAAAATATTTAAGGATCTATCGGAGGAACTCGCCTGTCGGTCCCCAGTGCCTAAGACTCCATGTCCCAGCGCAGGGGGCCCAGGTTCAATCCCTGGTCAGGGAACTAGATCCCACATAGTGTAACTAAGACCCAGTGCAGCCAAATAATTTTTTTTTAATGTATCAGGAAAACATGGAAACAAGATTCATTCATTCATTCAATTAGTGTTTATCAGCCTCTTGATGAAAGTGAAAGAGGAGAGTGAAAAAGTTGGCTTAAAGCTCACCATTCAGAAAACTAAGATCATGGCATCTGGTCCCATCATTTCATGGCAAATAGATGGGGAAACAGTGGAAACACTGTCAGACTTTATTTTGGGGGGGTTCCAAAATCACTGCAGATGGTGACTGCAGCCATGAAATTAAAAGACACTTGCTCCTTGGAAGAAAAGCTATGACCAACCTAGACAGCATATTAAAAAGCAGAGACATTACTTTAACAAAGGTCCGTCTAGTCAAAGCTATGGTTTTTCCAGTAGTCATGTATAGATGTGAGAGTTGGACTGTAAAGAAAGCTGAGCCCCAAAGAACTGATGCTTTTGAACTGTGGTGTTGGAGAAGACTCTTGAGAGTCCCTTGGACTGCACGGAGATCCAACCAGTCCACTCTGAAGGAGATCAGTCTTGGGTGTTCATTGGAAGGACTGATGCTGAAGCTGAAACTCCAATACTTTGGCCACCTCATGCGAAGAACTGACTCATTGGAAAAGACCCTGATGCTGGGAAAGATTGAGGGCAGGAGGAGAAGGGGATGACAGAGGATGAGATGGTTGGATGGCATCACTAATGTGATGGACATGGGTTTGAGTAAACTCCAGGAGTTGGTGATGGATAGGGAGGCCTGGTGTGACCCATGGGGTCACAAAGAGTCGGACACGACTGAGTGACTAAACTGAACTGATGATAATTTATTATTGATTATACAAAGATAATGAAAATTCAGACTCTAAAAATCCATCTGCAGGAGTTCCCTGGCAGTCCAGCGGTTAGGACTCTGCGCTCTCAATGCAGTGGGGCACAGGCTTGATCCCTGGTCAGGGAACTAAGATCCCACATGCATCATGAGGAAGCCAAAAGAGAAAAAAGTCCGTCTGCAATTCCATGGCCCTGGCAAACATTTTAGCTTCCGCCCCCTCCCCCCGCCCCCATGATTCCTCTCCAGTACCTGCCTACAGGCCCACGACTTTTTTTAAAACAAATATTTTTTTAGATTTTATTTATTTAACTTGGCTGCGCTGGGTCTGCTGTGCAGACTTTTCTCTAGCTGTGGCGAGCAGCGGCTACTCTCTAGTTGTGGTTCACGGGCCTCTCACCGCAGTGTCTTCTCTGGTGCAGAGCGCGGGCCCAGGCGCACAGGCCGTGGTAGCTGCAGCTCGCGGGCTCTAGAGCTCAGGCTCAGCGGTGGTGTACGGGCTTAGCTGCTCCGCGTAACGTGGGACCTTCCCAGGCCAGCATTTGGCCCCGTGTCTCCTGCGCTGGCAGGCAGATTCTTTACCACTGAGCCACTAGGGAAACGCCCCTTGTTTCTACCGTAAAGGGTCTGCACGCTGCCTCCCGGCTCTGTAGCTGCCATTTCCAAAGGCTGAAGCATGGTCCTCTCTGAGCACTGGCCACACCGGCTGGAAGTCGCCTCGTTTTTGTTCTGAACACCAGCGCTTGGCGGGCGCCTCCTTGTCTGTCATGGCCAGGGTTTGTCTGTTGCTTTGGGTTTCTGCTTAGGATTAGGATTCAGGCTCTGGGGATAGCTGTGCAAAGAGAATGAGAGGCAAAGCCACTGGTAGGGGTCGGGGGGTGGAGTCAACATCAAGTTTTCCCATTGGATTCAAATGTCAGAGTCGGGGAAACCGAGTCTCAGTAGATGAGCAAGGTGACGTGCAGTTCTGGCCGGTTGGTGGAGGTCCCACCTGGGTCACCGGTTGGCCCCTGCTGTCCTGGTGGCCTGGCTATTCCAAACACTTACCTCTCTTTCAGACCTCACAGCTCTTCTGGCAACAGTGTCAAGAACGTGGTTTACAAAGAGAAGGGCTGTCAGTCTGGAAGGGAGTCCAGTGTATTGGGTACCTCCAGCGCCCAGGAGGTTCCTGGGTTGTATCTCAGCTCACCTCCCAGCAGCGGCAGGGACAGAAGCCCCAGCCCCGCTGCACGTGGCCATCACCGGTGGTACAGGCCGTGTCCCTCTGCATTCCAGCCCCGGGACATCAGAGCCTGTGGGACCGGGACCTGAGTGTCAATGTGTTTTTAAATCCACCCCCTCCCAAGTGATTCTGACGTGCGGCAGGGATGAGAGGCATGGCTCTGCTGTCTGCAGCTCACAGACAAGACAACGGAAGCCCAGAGAGGTTAAGTCACTCGCCTAAAATCACACAGCTAAAAGCGACGGAGCCAGAATCCTGGTTGGTCTGACTCCAGAGTGGAAGTCTGTTACCCGCTAGCCTGGACCCCTGTCCACCCTGAGTGGCCGGCAGACACAGTCATTCCCCTGCCAAGACTCCCACGTTGGTGTTTTTTGGCCACATGGGTCTTCTCTGGCTGCAGAGGAGCTCTCCAGCTGCAGTGTGTGGGCTTGTCATCGCGGTCCTTCTCTTGCTGCCGAGCACGGACTCCGGGCCCAGGGCCTCAGTGGTTGTGGCACTCAGGCTTAGCTGCTCCGTGACGTGTAGGATCTTCCCAGACCGGGGGTCAAACCCGTGTCCCCTGCCTCACCCGGCAGACTCTTAACCACTGGACCACCAGGGAAGTCCCTTTCCCTCCAGTTTTTTAAGAAAAGAGGGGGCGATCAGGAAGCAGAGAAGGTAGCTGGAGACCCCCAGCTCCTCCTCTGGACCCTCTGGGGTCTCTCCATGGCGGGGGGCGGGGTGCAGGGCACGGGCTCCCCCAGCTTTGAACCCATCTACCCCGGGGTCCACGGTGACGACAGGGGCCGTGAACCCGCGCTGAGCCCTGGCGCCTCACCCGGGGCGCCTCATCCCAGGGCCACCAGACTGAAGTCTGAATTCCCTCCCCTTTCTCTGCCCCACGGCCTTGGGCAAGCCCCTCCAGGTTTCCTCATCTGTAAACTAAACTGGTTATTGAAAATATTTGCCCACCTCCGCGGGTTATCAGGAGAATCGATGGAATGTGGTAGATGGCATGACAGGACTCTGTAAGTGGCCAGGGCAAATATTAGCTCTCCGGTCACGCGCCGGCCAGGCCTGGCCTGGTCACGCCAGGATGCCGGGCCCAGGCCACGACGTGGAGCCACATCGCGCATTCTCAGGCCTCAGTCTCCTCACCTGGGCAATGGGAGAGTAACAGCGCCATGCCTTCCTCCCCGGACTGGTACCGATTCCCTGAAACACCTTGCCTTGTGCACTCCTCGCAGAGGGGGCGGCCGTGGAGACAGGGGGCCCTTCGGGAGCGTCCAGAGGTCCGTGCCTTTGCGTCTGAGACGGGAAGCGGGCTTCTTTCCTTCCTCGGGTTCTCCGTGGGGGCCTTTTCCCTGCGAGCACCCAGGCTCTGCAGTCACAGCCCTGGGTTCGTGCCCCAGTTCTGCCACCCATGTCGTGTGACTTCAGGCTCGACATTGGCCTCTCTGAGCCTCCCCCCGAACCCCCCGCCCCCCCAACCTCAGCTACCGAACCGGCTGTTACCACCTCGCCAGCCGCACGCTGGTGCTGGCACTACAGGGCCCAGAGCAGGAGAGGGCGGCTCAGAAGCGAGGTGCCCTGCCCCCTGCAATGCCCCAGGGTACCAGCCATCCTGGTTTGCCCAGGACTGAGGAGTTCCTGGAATGCGGTGGGGCTTTTGGTGCTAAATCTGGAAACGTCCTGGAACACCCGGGTCTGCCTGAGTGGTAGGTACCAGGGTCCCACCGATGCCAAGTGAGGGCTGTGCGTGTAGCTGCCAGTTTCCCAACAGCCTCGTTAAACAAGCTCACGTCCATGATGCATCTCCACTAACCCAGGATGTCCAAAGGACCGTTGTGACTTCCATCTCCACCTGGAATCCACACAAAAGGCTTTGGGCCATTTTACCTTTTCTTGTTTAGCTTTCAGTTGTTTTTTTTTTTTCCATTCTTACTGTTTGAAATCTAGTGTATATTTTACACTTAATGGCTAGATTTTGCCAGGTGACATACAGGCTGCCCAGCTAACTTTGAATTTTAAGCAAATGAAAACAAAACTTTTTAGCATAAGTATATCCTAAATATTGCATGGGACATACTCAAAGTTTATTTATTTGTCCGAATTTTGAAGTTACCTGGGTACCTGTGTTTTTATTTTCTGCGTCTACTTTCAGCACATCAGAATAAGAAGGCTCACATTTCAGGAGCTTAATAACCACGGGAGGTCATGTCCAAGCAGGGAGCAGGGCGGATCTAAAGGAACCAGGGTGCCCAGTGGAGTCCAAGAGAGCCGGTCCCCCACAATCAATCTGCAAAGCCCCGTCGTGCTCTTTCTCTCTGTCTGCGGCCCCTCTAACCTTTGCCCCTTTGTCTGCCTGGAACATTATCAGTCTCAAGTCTTGGTCAAGCTTTCTGGCAGCAACTCAACACATTTTATTTCTGATCATCTGCCGTCAGGTAAACAGGCGCCAGGGAAGAAAGTCCATCTCCCGCACACAGTTCTTCCACATCAGCAAATCCTCAAATTCCAGAAAAGGGGTCAGGGCCAGCGTGGGCGGTGGGGCAGCTTGGGGGCGAAGGACCTGCCAGGCCCAGAGATGGGGGTCCCTGGAGCCCACCTCCTTCCCAGGCACCCCTCTGGGCTGTGAGCCTCAGGGTCCTTCCTCCCCGCTCAACCAGGCCCTGGGTGGGAATCTCTGAGCCTGGAGTGTCTCTGTCTACCTCAGTTTATACACCCAAAACCACCAGGGGGGTTGCAGACCAGGGCCCCGGGGTGGGGAAGTGGAGACAGCTGGGGGGTGGGGGAGTGATTTTGCTGTCACAGCTCCAGTGTGACAGCCCTGGACTAGAACCTGGGGTGTGTGGGTGCACCTCGGGGTGTCAGGGAGTTTTGGTAACAAGGCCCCCTGGAACAGAGGCCCAGAGAGGTAGCCACATGCCCAAGCTCACACAGCACGTGTGCAGCAGAGCTAGGGGCCGGCGGGGAGCAGCGGATTCTTGCCTGCATGTTCTGTCCTGCTGTGCCACGCGGCACCAGGCATCCCTGCCGCCGCCGACCCCAGGGGAAGACTCTGAGTGCCCCTTCTCCTGGGTAAAGGGAGGCCCCAAGGGCGCCCTGCCTCCCGCAGGCTCACCCAGCCCACAGGGCTGAGCCAGAAACTAGCTTTCACGCGCCGCACCGCACACTGGGTACAGCCCTGCCTGGACCAGTCACGTGGTTTGTGGGTCCCGGTGCCCCGGGGTCTCCTCACCCCAGCTCCTCACACTACCCCTCAAACCCTTGCCACCAGCCCCTCCTTGTCAGGCGCCCCTCTCTGCCTCTCCCATCCCCCAGGAGCCCCGTGGTCAGCCCTGGTTCCCGCCCTCCCAGTCCCCCTCTGCACATTCCATGCTATGCTTGTTCCAAGGCAGGGCCCTGGTCCTCTGTGACCACCAGGGCCAGGATTAGGGCACAGACATCACCTCGGGCACAAAATGCAAGAGGCAGCAAAGCATTCTGTCATCAAGGCACTTAGTGAGTTCATGCAGTATCTTTATTTCTTTACTGTTTACATTTTGGCCGTGCCTTTCATCGGCATGTGGGATCTTTGTTCCCTGACCAGGGATCAAACCTATATCCCCTGCAGTGAAAGTGCAGTCTTAACCAGTGGACGGGCAGGGAAGTCCTCACACAATGGCTTTATTCTGTAAACATTAGTGCTTGTTTGCTTGCTTGTTTTTGGCTGCGCCGGGTCTCCCTTGCTGCTTGCGGGTTCTCTCGTTGCTGGGAGCAGGGGATACTCTTCGTTGTGCTGTGCAGGTTTCTCAGAGCACAGGCTCTAGGGCACGCAGGCTCAGTAGCTGAGGCTCACAGGCTTCACTGCAGCACGTGGGATCTTCCCAGACCAGGGGTCGAACCCGTGTCCCCTGCATTGGCAGGTAGAGTCTTAACCACAGAAGCCCCGCAATATTTTTAAAAATCAAGAATATAAAAAACACCAAAATCCAGGATGAACAAAACATCAAAGTGTTAAATAAAGGCAGCATCAGCATCCGATTTTTGCAGCAGGTTCCGGTACTGCTCAGCATGGCCTGGTTAGAGATACTGCCTTTGTCTGAAGTTTTAACAATTTTGTTCATCTTGGGTTTTGGACATTAATTTTTTTTAATCTTTTTTTTTCTTTGGTTGCACTATGAAGCATGAGAGATCTTAGTTCCCTGACCAGGATCAAACCTGTGCCCCTGCATTGGGAACACAGTCTTAACCACTGGACCGCCGGGGAAGTACCATTTGGGCATTAATTTTGATTTTTTTTTTTTCAATTGCATCAAAATGCTCTTTTTCTTGATCTCTGAGTGTTTTGGGGCTTCCCCTTAAATGTTGTACACAAGGTGAGGACCTTCTTGCTTCACCCTGGTCCCAGCGGTAGTGGGGCAAAACATATCCCTGGTCCCCCTCACAGGGCAGGGCTGGCAGGAAAGTCTCCAGGTGAGAGAGGTGACAATCCCATGAAAAATGAAATAACAGCTAATAGGCATTGAGTCTATAGGCCAAGCACTGTCCTCACTTCCTCCCGACTTTCCTTTCCTGAGCTCCCTAACTGTGCTGAGTGCCCTCCCGGACGTGGGATAGAACAGACGTAGAGATGCTTCCCGCACCATACAGAATCCACATCCCGGTTTGGGGAGAGACGATAATATAACAAAATCCATAAGTATCAGCAGAACGTGAGGTATGCAATGCTCCTGGCTAAAGACGGGGAGGTGGGGGGCTGGAATGAAGAAAAGGAGCTCTGAGCCTTGTTTCAGGCACAGTCACCGAAACAGCACGGTCACCCAGGAAGGAGAGGTGCCGCATGGCCCCCCTCGCAGACGGGGGAACTGAGGCAGCCCGCCCAGGAGGGGGCAGGGCTGGGCTCCCAGCCTGGGGCCGAGCCAGGAGGGGGCGTGGGGTGGAGAACCGCGGAGACCCCCAGCAGAACCGGGACTTTCTCCACTCAAAGCGACCGCCTTGATGGTACGTTGGGCGGGACTGTCTCCGCCTCCCTAAAAGGCGAAAGGCCAGGTTGGCTCAGCCCGGCCGGTGTCCGCCCCGCCTCCTCGCCATGGACCACCCCGGGGTGGGCCCTCTAAGGCCGTCCCCCGGGGCTGGAAACGTGACCGCTCGCCCTCAAGTGTGCAAGTTCATTCATCCAGGGGCCCCTGCTGACTCACGCTTATGAAAGTGATTTTCCTGGCCCCGCCCTCCGCCCGCCTCTTCCCAGCCCCTGAAATACCCGGGCTTCCCGTCTCTCGCACCCTCTTGAATCCCTACGGGGTAATGTGCGTCCCGCTCCCTCAGCCGGCTCCCTGACCCCGGTTCTCCGAGAGGCCTGACCGCGCTCCCCAGTGTCCTCGACCCCGGCCGGTCAGGTGAGTGACCCGGGCGAGGCTTGGGGGAGGTGGGAGAAGGTAGCCCGACCCGGGCAGGGCCCTGGGGCCAGGCAAGGGGACCCCAGGCGGTCCTGAGGGCGGACCACCCCGGCTCCCCATGACCAGCATGACCCCCTCCCTCAACCCCCAAGATCCTCCCCCACCCCTCCTGGCCATGCCCACCTCCAGGTGCCTGGCACCCTCGGCCGACAGCTGCCCTGCCGGCTGGCTTGCTGGGAGTTCACCTCAGCCCACGTGATGCTACTCCAGGCAGGAAAGAGAGGTGTGGCCAGCCCAGGCCGGCTGACCAGGTCCCGTGGGCAGGCTGGGTGCTGCCCTCCGTCTCCGCCTCTCCTGTTCTCACGGACCGAGCCCCCAGGGTCGAGGGGGACCTGGCTTCTCACAGGAGGGTTGGGGGTGCCGAGAATGAGGAGTGGAGTTTCAGAGGGTCTGGAGAGCTCTTGGGGCTCCAGATGAGGGAGGCTCTGGGGGCACTGGTATCATGGGGTGGGCACGGAGGCCAAGGGCTCACCCTGGTGACTGGCAGGTGGCACTTGGGCTGATGGAGCACCTCCCCATCCTCCTCTGCCCCGGCCTCACGGCACTTTCTCGGGGGCACTGTTGTGCCATCTTCCTCAGAGGGGACTCCGACAGGTGTCACAGGGCAGGGTTTGGGGTGTGGTCTCTGACATTCCTGGAAAAGACACCTCCCTCCTGACCCCAGTTTTTCCCTTTGGGCAATAGGGATAACAGGAAAAAAAAAATCCATGGGGTGGGGTAGGAGGGTTGTCATTAAAGTGAAATGAGCAAAAGTACCGCAGGTGCTCAGTAAATGTAGCCATACAGGTGTCCTAAGCCTTAGAGCAGTGTAAGCTTCAATAACCCTAGAAATTGCAATGCTCCAAACTCTACGCTCCACACCCGGGAAGGTGCAGTTATTCCCATTTCTTTTACGCTGCTTTTCTCCTGTGAACTTGAAGGCCTTTTTAATGTCAACATTTGTCGTCTTCAACCAGAGGGACTTTGGAACTTCAACCAGAGCTCTTCCCAGCTCCCCAAAACTAAACAGTGTGTGAGAAATAGGAAGTTACACTTTCAAATGGAAAGTTGGCAGCGTGCACTCTTCCGAGGAGGTTTTGAGAGCTCCAAGTCTCGGGACTTGGGCCCTGTGTATTGTGGTGCAGGAAGCAACTGCTCAGGTCAGCCTCTGGGTGGTGACCTCACGCGTGTGGCATCCAGAAGTTTCTGGCATGAGCACTGGACGTGGGGTCCAAAAGCCTTGGTGGTGAATGGGGCCTTCTCCCTCCTGGGAGCGTGAAGACAGGCAGCCTGCAGTGCCTCCTTGTCTATAAACGGGGGCTCCTGCAAACACCCCTCTTACTGGCGCTGGGAGGATTCACAGCGACAGGGCAGAAAATGACTTGTCCTGGGGTGGGCGCTCTGTGGGTACCCCATGTGGCAGGCTGTGGGGTGTCTAGGGACCAAACTCTTGATTCGTTATCCACTGGCTCTCTGACATCGGGGGCGTGGCCTCACTGCCCTGAGCCTCAGTTTGCTCGTCTGTAGAGTGGTTTCCCTGAGGATGAAAGGCGCCGATGCGAAAGAATGTCATGACGAGGATGTCACCTGCATCCTGTCGCCACTGTTCCTGGGGACAGTGAGGACATCAGTGTGGAGCCCTGGGGTTGTGTGAAGGGAGTGTTCTAGGAACCACAGCCCCTGCCCCAGGGCCACCGGCACACCCAGCGGCTGGCCAGTGAGACGCTGTCCCCCCCCAGGTGGAGCACTGGGACAGAGCTGCACTCAGCCTGGAGGGGCCTCCATCACACGCTGTCACACCCCGTGACACCCTGTCACACTGCCTCAGGGGGCACGAGAAGGCCCTCACACAGAGCAGCCCAGGCTCAAAACCAGTTGAGCCGGCACCCCTTGTGGCAAATTCCCCGCAAGCCATCCAGGACGGTGAGACACTTGCTGGTCCTCAGCTTCCCCATCTGTAATATGGGTGCGGTTGTGAGAGTACTTCTAACAACCCGGTTAAATGTGGGTTAAGTTGGTGAATGTGCGTCAAGTGTTCAGGGCATGCTCAGCACCCGGCTCAGCCTGCAGAAGTTCAGAAATGTTGGTTGTTCTATGTGGCTGTGGTGTCACCCCAGAGCAGACAGCGAGGTCCCTGCAGGGAACCAGGAGTGGAGCGGGGCAAGGGGTCCCTGATGGGGGACACAGCTCATGGCCCAGGCCCCACTGAGGCGGTTCTCAGGAGACGAGAGGGCACACCCCCCTGTGACACCCGAGGTGCCCTGCTGCCTCCGAGCCCTCCCCCCTCAACTGCCAGCCGGAGATGACGGCGCCCGCCTCTCCAGGTGCCTGCGGGGCACAGATGCTGTGGCTTAGCTGCAAGCTCCTCTCCTTGCAAACTGTAGAGTGCTGTGGGCGGGCCCGTTGTCAGTGCCGTGGGAGCGACACCCAGGTCCTCTGGCCAGACCCCCCGGCTGTCCCCTCCCCGCCCGGTGGGGGACACTGGTGTTGCTGTCACCCTTAGCACATCAAAGGTCACACGCTGGCCTCAGTCGTGCTCCCTCAGCCCCTTCAAGATTTGCAAAAAACGTGAATCAGTTGCATACTCTTCCAAATCAGGGAATTCACATAAAAATCCGGATTTAAGCTTTTTCCTGGAAGAATTCTGAAGGCGGGTGATGCCAGGCTCCCATCCCTGGCTGCTCGGGGCGGTCTGGGCCCAGTGCCACTGACTCACCCTTTCACTTGCTATGAGCCAGATCTCATAGCAAGGTCTTGGCCTCCTTGGAGACAGGCCGAGAGGCCTGAGCAGGGTGTTCAGGCAAAGCTGCGCTGGGGGGACGTGGAGAAAGTGGGTCTGGACTCGCCTGGAGAGACCTGCAGCTCCAAGTTCTGGGGTTGGGTCAGTCGGAGTGATTTGGACTCGTGGCCAGCAGAGGGCGCTGGTGCTCCAGAGACGAGCAGTTTTAAAGGCATTTCTCCCCAAACCTAGAGGCTTCGGCCTCTGCATGCCCACCTGTTCTGGCCAGCCCCTGAGCCCTGGGCTCTTCCCAATGGCCCGTTTTCTCCAGGTCAGTACTCCATGTACATCACCTCCCTGTGTCCCCCTACCCCCCAACAAACCTATGAGGTAGAGACTATGATTATTCCCATTATACAGATGAAGAAACCAAGACCCAGAGAGATCCAGGAATGGGCCCATTGTCACCAACTCAGAAGTGCCTCTCCAGGGCTGGGTCCACTGAAGACCTGAAGGCTGGCCTGTGAGGTGGGGGTGTGGCTGTCACAGGCGTGCTGGGCAGGGCTTGCGTCAAGACAGAGCAAACTCATTGGAAAGATTGAAGGCAGGAGGAGAAGGGGGCGACAGAGGATGAGATGGTTGGATGGCATCACCTACTCAGCGGACATGAGTTTGAGTGAACTCCAGGAGATGGTGAAGGACAGGGAGGCCTGGCGTGCTGCAGTCCATGGGGTCACAAGAGTCAGACACGAAACAACAACTGTCACCATCCGTAATGAGATGGGAGTGTGGAGTGAGGCTCAGAGAGCGGGAGGCGACCAGGCTGGGGGAGAGAGCCCTGAATTATTCGGCCTGTTTAGGAGGTAGCAGGTGTGAGAGGAGCGTCATCATAAGACTCAGGGAGGGCCCTGGACTTGACCCTGAGGCCAACGGGAGGCCACCCTGCAGCTGGGAAGTGGCTGCCTGACTCCCAGGCTCAGCGAGCGGCCCTCTTCCCCTGTGCCCCCAGGTCGGCTGCCAGCCCCACATCCCCCGCCAGCCGCAGCCATGAGCAACCGGAGGAAGGACCACCTTGGTGCCAGCAGCTCAGAGCCCCTCCCAGTCATCATCATTGGTGAGTGCTGCTCAAGGCAGGGGGATTGGGTGGGTCAGAGGTCAGGAGCATTCACTCAGCGCTCTGTTCAGCAGTTTCTAAAACATCATTCCAAATAGTCTTTCCAGGAACCTGCAAGGCAGGGGCAGAATGACCTGGAGAGGCTGCCCGACGGGGTAGGGTGCTGGTGATAAGTGGGCAACTGACCTGTGTTCCCCCGCGCTGGGTGCCTGAGTGAGAGGACACAGCAGCTGCATGTGGTCCTGCCCTCCGGTCTGCAGAAATGGGGGACAGAGGTCCCCGCCCTCCAGGCCAGCATCAGGTTGAACCACATGAAATGGCCATTTTTGTAAGTTCAGGGCAGTTGAGCATCAGCGATTTCACATGGTTCATCCTAACCGTTGTCTCCATAAGTAGGACTCAGGACAGCACAAGATAAGAGGACAGATAAGAAGTGATGTCATGAGGTTAATTGCCCGAGAAGGGCCACTGGTGAGTCCTGGGGTTCATCAGGACCCGGGGGCAGGCGGCCCCACCACGGGGGGCTTTCGTGCCCGTCCTGAGCGCCCCTGCCCCCGAGCTCACCCTGTCAGCACATCGTCTTACATGCTGCGGTATCCTCCACATCCCTCGAACCCGCCACGCAGTCAGTCCCGGGGGACTGGGCTCGTCCTTGGTGGTCTTAGGGTCTCTTTCTTGCTGCTCTGCGACCACAGGCAAGTTACTCAGCCTCTCTGCTCCAGCATCCTCACGTAGCAAAGGAGGAAAAGTAGCATGCGCCTGGCTCAGGGGGGTAACGCACCGGCTTCCGGGCTACGGAGAGGCTTGTTACAGTAGCAGTAGCTTTATTATTTTGTTGTTAAAATCAGTGGGGACTTCCCTGGAGGTCCAGTGGTTCAGACTTTGCCTTCCAATTCAGGGAGAGCAAGTTTGATCCCTAGTTGGGCAGCTGAGATCCCATATGCCTTGAGGCCGAAAAACCAAAACATCAAACAGAATATTATTTTTAAAAATTCAATACTTTAAAATTGGTCCACACAGAAAAAAAAATTTTTTTTAATCACTTAACAGAAAGCTTGACACATAGTAAGCACTCAGTAAACATCAGTGGTTATTTCCACAGCTTTCTTGTTGTTAAAGTGGTGCAGCGCTAATAAATGCTTTATTTTTATGTTTATGAGTGAAGAGCAAATCAGGGAATGAGACAGATCAAAACCAAAGCTCTTAGTGGTCTCAGGGCTCCGACGCTCTGCCCTCTGACCGCACCTTCTCTCCCCAGGCAATGGTCCCTCGGGCATCTGCCTGTCCTACCTGCTGTCAGGCTACACCCCCTACGTGAGGCCGGACGCCGTCCACCCGCACCCCCTGCTGCAGAGGAAGCTCTCAGAGGCGCCGGGGGTCTCCATCATGGACCAGGTGGGCTTGAGCTCTGGGCAGGGGCGGGGGACACCCCCACTGCAGGGAAACTCTCCCAGGCAAAAATCAAAAAGCATTTGTGGCAATTCCCTGCCAGTCCAGTGGTTAGAACTCAGTGCTTTTACTGCTGGGCTCAGGGTTCAATCCCTGGACACAGAAGTAGGATCCCACAAGCCACGTGGCACAGCCAAGAAACAAAAGGATGCGTTTGTGAGACATGGGAGGCCACAGAAACCGGAAAGAGGGGTGGCAGCTCTCTTTAAGACGTCGCTTGTCTAGCCTCCCCTAGTCCAGCGATTCTAAACTCAGGACAGTTTTGCTCTCCTGGGGACACTTGGCCACCCAGAGACAGTTTCAGTTGTCACGCCCAGAGTGAGGACACCACTGGCTTAGAGGGTCGAGGCCAGGGATGCCAGAACATCCCACAACACACAGGATGAGCCCCCAGCCCTGGAGCCAGGAGTGCCAAAGCTGAGGACCCCAGTCCTGGGCAGACCTACCAGCCCCTGCTCAGGAGGGCCAACCTGTCCCCCCTCCACACCCCTCGTCTCCCAGGAGGTCACTCAGTGTCCGCCGCCCCTTCAGGCAACATCCATCAAGCCGGTCCCCTCCCCCCCAGAGCTGGAGGGTGAGGAAGCAAGCTGCGTGGGGTTTAGATAGGGATTTCCCAGAATGCCTCAGTACAATCTGCAGAGAGAAAGGTCTGTGCTCCAGTGAAGCTGAGACACACCGGGTCTGGCGGATCTAAAAGGGTGCACGCTGCTGCAGGACCGTCAGAGCCTTCATGTGCCGCCGCATGATGACCTCCGGGGAGGCAGCGTTTCCCAAGCTCACCTGACACCCCAGTACGAGGGAGGGGAGGCGAGACCAGGCGGCCCTCCTCCTGCGGCCCCTCTGACCTGCGTCCCACCCCGGCCCCCAACTCCAGGACCTAGACTACCTGTCCGAAGGCTTGGAAGGCCGGTGCCAAAGCCCTGTGGCCCTGCTCTTTGACACCCTCCTGCGCCCAGACACGGACTTTGGGGGCAGCGTGGAGTCCATCCTCACCTGGAGGCACCAGAAGGAGCGAGCGATCCCCCACTTGGTCCTGGGCCGGAACCCGCCTGGGGGCGCCTGGCATGTGAGTGGGGCCCGGATGGGGTGCGGGGACTTGTGCCAAACCTCCCTAATGCAGGTCAGGACTCTTGCACTTCCCACCTTTCCCTATTCGCCCCCACTGCTCCCTCCTCCCTCCCCTTCCCCCCCCCCGCCCCTCCCCCACCAGCCCCAGCCAGCAGAGGCCTCCCCTGCTCTCCAGCCATGGGGGGGCTGGGGGCCAGCAGAGACCGGGACTTTGCTCTCCTTCACTCCTAGTCCATTGAAGGCTCCATGGTAACCCTGAGCCAAGGCGAGTGGATGGGGCTCCCTGACCTGCAGGTCAAGGACTGGATGTGCAAGAAGCGCAGGTAAGGCTGCCCTGGAAAGCCAAGGTGGGCAGGGAAGACCTGAGCCCGCCCCCAACACTGAACTGGCAGCTAGAGGTCAAGGGGCTTCGGGGGCTCATCGAGCCTGCCCTCGAGGGGGACACTGCGGCCAACGCTGCAGCCGGGCTGGGGAAAGGACTTGCCCAGGGCCACACGGGTGGTGAGCAGCACAGCTGGGCTCCCCAGGACCCTCCGTCCGGTGCTCCTACCTCACAGTCTCGACTGGGCCTCCCTGTGGCATCCCAGGCTCTAAGGAGGGGTGACCACTGGCCCCTGCCCCCCACATCCTGCCTCAGAGCCTCTGGCCCAGGCTCCCCGGTCCTCTGGCCTCCCATAGCCCCTCCCGATATTCTGAGCCTGGCCTGCAACCGTCTCTCTCGGTCAGCTAATCAATCGGATGCACTTTTTTAAAATTGATTTTGCATTAGAAACATAACCACAGTACAGGAAATTGAAAACTGAGAAAAGAAAGACAGCTGACTCCTAACCCCACACTCCTCCCCAGCACTGCCGCACCTCGGAAGGTTCTCTTCCCATCCCACTGCCTGCTCCATAATGACCACGCTGCACACTTCTCACCACCCCAGAGAGACAGATGAATCACAACAGATGCCAGCCCCTGCTCATCCCAGGGCACGAGGCGTAAAGTTGCCCAGTGCTCAGGGTGGCATCTGCCCTTGAACGTTTTCTCCACCCTCGGGGTTCTGACGGGGGCCCGTTGTTGTTCAGTCTCACAGTCGTGTCCGTCTCTTTGTGACCCCATAGCCTGCAGCACACCAAGCTCTTCTGTCCTCCACTGTCTCCCGGAGCTTGCTCAGACTCATGTCCATCGAGTCGGTGATGCCATCCAACCACCTCATCCTCTGTCATCCCCTTCTCCTCCTGCCTTCAATCTTTCCCAGCATCAGGGTCTTTTCCAATGACTCAGTTCTTCGCATCAGGTGGCCAAAGTATTGGAGCTTCAGCTTCAGTCCTTTTAATGAATATTCAGGACTGATTTCTTAAGGATTGACTGGCTAGATCTCCTTGCTATCCAAGGGACTCTCAAGAGTCTTCTCCAGCACCACAGTTCGAAGGCATCAGTCCTTCAGTGCTCAGCCACCCAGTAGGCAGTTGACCTACTGGAAACCTCACTTGACCTCTTGGGAAACTGTTTCCATCCCTCCAGAGATCATGGTCTGTCCTTTTGACATGGAGACTTTTTGCCCCAGCAGATGTGGTAGAAAGACATCCAGGCTGGTGTAGTGATGTGTTAGCAGACAGACAGGAATGTAAATTTCACAGTAGATACACCCTTTTCTGCTCTACTCTTAAAATGTAACGTTATGTCATAAGACCTCACATGGTGATTACACAGTGATTGCAGCCATCCTGTTACACGGCCATGTAATACTCCCGAGAGGGCAGGCAGCTCCACTCATTCCTACATACCGGACCTTGTGCTTAGATGTCAGAGCCAAAAGCCACAACAGACGCACCCCCTGCCCTCAGGGTGCTGCCGAGGTTCCTAAACCACTCCCCAGTCACAGAGCTTTCATTCTTTCCAATGTGCCATTATTATAAGGAACCCTGGATGCAACATCATCTTAGGACAGCCCTTTAAAACACTTTTTACTGAAAGAGAGGAGCGGAAATGACCAACCCACAGCCATGAGTTCCAGAGTTCCAGTTTCAGGAGCAGACTAATGAGCTGTGTTGGCTGGAGTGGCCCTCAGGGATATCTGAGCTCACCTACAACCTTGCGTCCTTACTGATGGGTTGTACTGATGATGTGTCACAAAAGATCCCCTTTGAGTTAATCTGTAACGTGTCCACAAGTCAGGGAAGGGAACTCACCGAAGGTCACCTGGGAGCTACAGGGAAGGGCGGAGGTAGCGTCAACATCTATGCCTCACCCACCGGCAACAGCCCTGGAAAAGGTGGTAATAATAGCAAGAGTGATAATAACAGTAATTACAGTAACGTAGTAACAGTAATAATAGCCACGGCTGCTACTGTGTGTTGAGGACTGTGTTAAGTGCTTTATGTGGGCTATTATTTAACCAAGTTCTTTACTGAAATATAAGCACATATAGAAAGCACACAATTCACACACCTACAGGTGGATGTAATTTCTTAAAGTGGATACACATATGTTTCAGTCACCCAGACTCAAAAAAGCAGACCCCTTCTCCCCAGAAGCCCCCCTCAGGCCCCTCCCAATCACCCCCTTCCTAAGAGACCACCCCTCGCTGGATGTCCAACTCCACAGATGAGCTTTATCTGTTTGTGAACTTTATAAAAACAGAATCCTACCCCCATGCACAGAGAATACTAGTCAGTCATTGGAGGAAACGGTCCCGGCCAACCCCGCGTCACTCACAGCCTGTCAGGTTCTAGTCTAAACCCTTCACTCCGGTCATCTGAGCCTCTTGATGACAGCAGGGAACAAGTGCTGTCACCACGGTCATTTTGCAAATGAGGGACTGAGGCAGGGGGTTCCCACAGAACCCAGACCCTCTGACACCAGGGGCCACACTCCAAACCCCTCATCGGCTCCACTGTACAGAAAAGAGAGGTTTTTACAGCTCTGAGTGGGGAACCCCTTGAGCAAGTCCTACGTGTAGGGGTGGTGCAGCCACCCTCCAGGGCCTGGCCCCATCCTGTCCGCCCGGCCCCAGTCCATTCTCTGACACTCATGCCCCCTCGTCCCTCCTCCCCCAGAGGTCTTCGCAACAGCCGGGCCACGGCCGGTGACATCGCCCACTACTACAGGGACTACGTGATCAGGAAGGGCCTGAGCCACAACTTCGTGTCCAGCGCCACGGTCACGGCCGTGGAGTGGGGGACGCCTAAGCCCAGCAGCCCTGGGGCCCGGGACCCCAGCCCGCTCTTCCAGGTGAGCGGCTTCGTGACCGCCGAGGACCAGAGCCAGCAGCCCTTCTCCCTGCATGCCCGCAACGTGGTCCTGGCCACAGGCACGTCCGACAGCCCGGCCTGCCTGGGCATCCCCGGGGAGGGCCTGCCCTTCGTCCACCATGACCTGTCGGCCCTGGAGGCGGCCACACGGGCAGGCACAGTGTCCCCGTCCTCGGACCCCGTCCTCATCATCGGGGCGGGGCTGTCGGCCGCAGACGCGGTCCTCTACGCCCGCCACTACGGCGTCCCTGTGATCCACGCCTCCCGCCGGCCCGTGGATGACCCCGGCCTGGTGTTCAACCAGCTGCCCAAGATGCTGTACCCCGAGTACCACAAGGTGCACCAGATGATGCGCGAGCGGTCCATCCTGTCCCCCAGCCCCTACGAGGGCTACCGCAGCCTCCCCGAGCACCAGCTGCTGCTCCTCAAGGAGGACCGCCAGGCCGTGTTCCGCGACCCCCAGGGCCTCCAGAAGGTCTTCGGCGTGGCCCTGGTGCTGCTGCTCATCGGCTCCCACCCCGATCTGTCCTTCCTCCCGGGGGCGGGCGCCGACCTCGCCGTGGACCCAGACCAGCCACTGAGTGCCAAGAGGAACCCCGTTGACGTGGACCCCTTCACCTACCAGAGCATCCACCAGGAGGGCCTGTATGCCATGGGGCCACTGGCTGGGGACAACTTTGTGCGCTTCGTGCAGGGTGGGGCCCTGGCTGTGGCCAGCTCCCTGTTGCGCAAGGAGGCCAGGAAGCCACCCTAGCACCTGCCCAGCAGCCTGACACCCAGGCCCTAAGAGGAGGGAGATCACCACAGCCCTGCTGGACGCAGAGCCCGTCCCAAGATGCCCCAGTGATGGAAGGGGCCTCTCCTGCAGGAGACAGGAGCGGCCATGAGCCCACGCAACAGGCCTCTCAGATGAAGAGTGGGAAACCCAGGCTGCCCGGACTCAGACCAGGGTGGAAACAGTGGCCACAGGACACGGTAGGCCCAGAGCTGTAATTGGGGGTGAAGTGGCCCGTGTGAGCCGGGATCACCAGGGCCGGCAGAGCACTGAGCCAGGACTTCCAGGCCCCGCTCTTTCCAGAATCGGGTCCCAAATAAAACCAGCACCTGCCTCCACTCCTGTGTCCGAGGACTCTGCTTGGGGAGGGCGCCAGGTGCCCAGCACCCTGCCCCCAGAGCTGTGCAGTCAGGGCAGGGGCAGAAGCACAGGGTCATGTGGGAGAAGGTCCCAGGGCTGCGGGACACTGGGTGGTGCCCCAAGTGGAAGGGCAGATGTGACTGAGGAGCGGGAGCTGGGGAGGCTTTCCCAGCCCCACTCAGTCCCTCTCCCTTCAGTGGCTCCTTTGTGATCCCCACACTTGCACCTGCCACAGGGCCTTTGCACAGGCTAAGCTCTAGCCCAGGGAACTTCCCCATCCTCTCTGTAACTCCTCCTCTTCCTTACACTGTTGGCGCATAAGGACCATTTCCTCTAGGAAGCCTCTTCTGACATATGCCGCTCCGTGGCCCTCAGGTAGAACCCACTCTGGTGGGTCAGGGTGCCACCCTTCATTGCAGTTCAGTTCTCACTCTTCCTTACTTGTGGGATCATTCCAGTATTTGGAGAAGGAAATGGCAACCCACTCCAGTATTCTTGCCTGGAGAATCCCATGAACGGAGGAGCTTGGTGGGCTACAGTCCATGGGTCGCAAAGAGTCCGACACGACTGAGAGACTTCACTTTCACTTTCACTTCCAGTATCTGGCTCCTCCCACTTGGCTGTAAGCTCCAGGAGGCCAAGGCAAGCCCTCCTGTTTTTCCGCTGTTCTTGGAACCCAGTGCGGCCACCAGGCCTAGCACCCAGCAGGGGCTCCTTTAATTCTCTGGTTCGGTGGGTGGGAGTCTGGAAGGATGGACGCAGGGAGTATAAGGGGAAGAGGGTGTTCCAGGGGTGAGGAACACTAGTTCTGGGCGTTAACTCGCGGGGGAGGTCTGAGGGGCGTGCACCCCGTGGAAGGGACGAGTGGGTACTTGCGGAGTGGAGAAGGCCCCAGTGCGTGGGCGCGTGTTCCTTGGGCTGCAGCCGGCAGAGGGCGCTCCGGGCTCGCCGGACCCCGCGCTCCGGCCCCGGCGGCGGCGCCACGGCGCGGAGGAGGGGGGATTCTTCTGGAGGGCGGGCAGGGGGAGACTTTCGGAATGGGGGCAGCCCCCAGGGATGCACCCCCGAAGCCAGACCCCCCACCACCCCGCGCCTGCCAGGCAGCCCCCTCCGCGGCCAGGCCGGGGTCTAGCTCCCCAGCCCCGCGGCCCACTGCCGGCAGCCCCCTGCCGCCGCGCCCGGCCGCCGGGGGCGGGGGCGGTGGCCCACGGGGCACGTGGCTCCGGGTCCGGGCGGGGCGGCGCCCACCCCCTCCCGTCCCCCAGCGCCGGCCCGTCCCCGCGTGGCCGCGGCCGCGGGGGCAGAGGGAGGGAGGGCGGGGCGCGCGGGCGGCGGCGGCGGGCGGCGCCGGGGAGGGGGTCGCGCGGGGGCGGGCCGCCGGCCGGGCGGGGGTCGGCGGGCTTCCGGGCGGCGGCGGCGGCGGGCGCGGCGCGATGTGCGAGCGGGCGGCGCGCCTGTGCAGGGCCGGCGCGCACAGGCTGCTCCGGGAGCCGCCGCCGCAGGGCCGGGCGCTGGGCGGGCTGCTGCGCTGGGTGGGCGCCAGGATGGGCGAGCCCCGGGCGCCGCTGGCCCCCGACGCCCCCAACACCCCCGTCGCGGACCCCGGCCCCTACCCGGGCCCCGCCTCGCCGCGCGGGGGCACCGCCGTCATCCTGGACGTGAGTACGCGCGGGCCGGGACCCGTTCTCCCCACCGGGCGACGCGGACGCCGCGCTCCTGGGACCCCGTTGGGACCTGCAAGACCCCCTTCTGCTTGAAGGGCAGGGGTCCCCGGGCAGGGACGCTGGCCCGCACCCCGGGGGTCCAGAGCGGGATCCACCGGCTCCTCCTTGTGCAGAACGCGGCCCCCAGCTCTTCGGCCTCCCGGCCGGTCTCCGTGCGGGTCCCGTCTCGTCCCCGGACCGGGACGACCCCTTTACCTCCCTCCCCTTCTCGGGATCTCCACATTCTCGGAGCCGGGACCCTGGAGCCCCTCGACCCGGCCACCGCCCCCTACTTCTGTCCTGGCCAAACCCTCATCTTTCTCCAGCCCGCACTTCATCCTTCACCCAGCTCCTTCCCGGGACGCGAGTCCCAGACCGCCGTCGGCCCCTGCTCCTGCCCCCCGCCGGACCCCTGCCCCCCGTCCTTACTTTTCTAAGACTCTCCCCCCAACCCACCCCATCACACACACAATCCCTAGGTCCAGGGCCATTTTTCTTGTCCGAGCTTTGGACCTTAAGCCCTTGTATCCTCAACCCTTTTGCCTCAGGCACCACCTTTTTAAAAGCAAAGCCCCCTCCCCACCTGCCTTCCTCTCTTCTTTCAGTAGGACTGGAGCCATCCCCCATCCTCTCTGAGGACCACCACTCCATTCTGAGCCGGTCCTTGATCCCCTTCCCCCGCTCCCCCCTCCCTCTCCTTCCCCCGCCCCTCCCTCTCCCTCTCCTCAGCCCTCCCTCTCCCTCTTCTCACCCCTCCCTCTCCCTTTCCTCACCCCTCCCCCTACTCACCCCCCTCCCCTTTTCACCCTCTCTCCTCACCCCCACTCCGCACCCCTCCCCCACGTCCTCTGGGGCCCAAACCGCCCCACCTCACCCTCCCACCCACTCTCCTCTGTAGGAGGAAGCCTTCTGCAGGGTGGGGGGGCGTCCCCCATGGGGTCTGCCCACCCCAAGGGGCAGCATGACAGTGGGGTGTGCCTGTCCTAGGGAGGGTCCTCCGAGGTGGGTGACACGGGGGTAGGGGTGCCTTGTTTGTGTATGGTGGGTGGGTTTCCGGGAGAGGTGTGTGTATCACATCCTGGTGAGTGGGGAACAGTGTGGGTTTCCTCTCGCCCCCCCCCCCACCCCCGCCACGTTCCTGTTGGAGCCTCCATCGCTGGCTCTCAGCTGACAGGGCAGGGGGTGATCTGCTGCGCGTGGCCGTGGCTCCCAGGCTTCCCAGAACGTGCTCACACACAGCCCACTCGCACCTGCACAGGTGAGCCCTCTCAAAGCCCCAGTGAGTTCGCAGCTGAAAGCCCTTGCAGCAGACAGCTCTGTCCAGGCCCCCCCCACCCCTTCGCACAGGACAGGACGTGGACTCTGGAGTCCTCACGCCACGCTGGCCTTGAGCCGGCTCTGAGCCCCAGTCTCCCCATCTGTGAAATGGGGGTGATGAGCGAGTGCCAGGGCCACATCTCCTGTCGGGTCAGTCACTTGTTTAATGCTCGCGCCCAGCCCCGGCACCTGAAGGTGGGACTGCAGCCTCCTCGGGAACCTTGCAGTCAGGAGCAGGCAGTGTGCAGTGCACAAGCTGGGGTGCTGGCAGCTGCCCCCTTTTCTGCCCCAGCCGCAGTGGCTCCAGACCTGTGTCCCCTGCCCCAACTTGGGGTTCAGCTCAAGAAAGGGGGGATGTTTGAGAATATCTTTCCTGAGCTGCTGCTTCAGTTTGCCACGGCCCTGGGTGCCCGACAATGGATGCCTGCCCTACCGCTTGGAGGGAGGGGCCCAGCTCCTGCTCTCCAAGGTGTGAGGGTCACACACGGGGCGGCGTCTCCCCCTCTTCCTACCCTCAGCAAGGCTTGCGTGCACGCATGCTAAGTCACTCAGAAGGGTCCGACTCTGCGACCCCATGGACTGTAGCCTGCCAGACTCCTCTGTCCACGGAATTCTCCAGGCCAGAATACTGGAGTGGGTAGCCTTTCCCTTCTCCAGGGGATCTTCCCGACCCAAGGATCGAACCCAGGTCTCCCACATTGCAGGTGGATTCTTTACTGTCTGAGCCACCAGGGCAGCCCCCAGCAAGGCTTACTAGGACTCAAAACACCAGGAGGAGCTATCTGGTTTCAGCTGCAGCTGGAGGGGACCAGGCTGCCCCTTCCCTCCCCGCCTCTCTTTCTGAGCTGCTTGCAGGCGGCTCCTACCCACTGACCACCCCAAAAAAACTAATCCCGCCGTGCCCTAGCTGATCCCGTCATCAGGCCTCGAGGTTTGCTCGGCAGACGCCTCTGTTCAGATTTAACCCACCCTCCCTGGAGAACACCAGGCCCTCGAGGGGTCCTAGTGGGGGTGTAAGGTGAGTGGCTGCCTCCCACGGATGGGAGTGGGGAGCACGCGGCTGCCTGTGGGTGCTGCACGTGGGCCAAAGGTTCTGGACGCACACCCGTGCGGTGTGCTCTCGACCGCATGGCCAGCAGCGCCTGAGGAAGAGGGGAGGCTGCCTTCTCGAGGGGAGCTGGAGGGCCACTGCCTGAAACACCCTTCCACCCCCGGGTCTCCTCTCTCAGGAGGGAAAAGCGGCACGGCTTCCGCAGGTCCATTGGGCTGGGGGGGTTGGAAGCCTGCCCCTCCCAGCCGACACTGACTCGACCTCTCTTCTCTGCAGATTTTCCGCCGTGCGGACAAAAACGGTGAGTCTTCCCACACCCCGCGAGGCTGTCCCCGTGTGAGGACCTGGCTTTTTCTGGTTGGGGGTGCAGGACGCTGCCCTGCGCCTGTTTCTCCATCCTACAAGGGGACCCCTGTGGTTCCTACTGAGCAGGGGAGCCATGCGGCTTCAGCGGGCAGGTGTGGGCAGTGCGGTGAGTTATGCGCGCAGTCAGCGCTTCATGCACTTCCACCACCTGCAGCTGGGCCAGGCCAAAGCCGCCCTGGGGGGCGCCCAGGAAGCCCCCAGCCTCACCTCGGGCCCCGGCATGCTTCTTCCTCAGACGTCCATGCTGTCGCCCCTGTTCTGTCAGCTCCATGGTGGCCCAGAGAGGTTCTGTGTCTTACCTGGGGTCACCCAGCTGCAGGAAGGCAGTCCAGGCTCTGTTGCGGACCCCTGGCTCTCCCTCCACCCCCCAAACTGCCGTCCCCCCAAAGAGACTTCCCACACAAAGTGAGAATGGTGTTGCGGTCCATGAATTCAGGACACCCGCTGGAGACTGCTCCACCCCGGCCTTTCTGGAAGGCAGGGGCCCCCTGAGCCTCATGGTGGCCGCCAGGAGTGACTGTCTACATACTGGAATCGTCGTTCATGGGTTGAAGCAGCTCTCCGTGGTCTTGAACCAGGACATAGTCCTGCTTCAGGCCTCAGTTTTGCCATCTCTAAAGTGGGGTGATAACACTTAACCTGTCTACACTCCAGGGCTGTTGGGGAAATGAAGGGAGGAGACATGGCTGGTGAGCTTTGTGAGAGAGAAGCAGGCAGAGTTCAGTGTTAATTCCTTGAGAAAATACTGGTTTGAGTATCCAGGCCCCTGCCGAGGGAGGAGTGGGCACAGCTGACCTGGCACCTGGTCCCAGGCCCACAGCCCCCTCCCTGCTGACCCTGGGAGTCACTGTCTAGCTGTCCCCGCCTGGTACTGAGGGGAGAACATGAGACGGCCTGGCCGCCAGTGCCCGGGGCTTCTCCATCTCTCGCCTCCCCGATTCTCAGGTGTGACGGGGCCCCCTCCGGGCCTCTGGAAGGCAGCAGCAGCGTCAGGAGCAGTTCCATACGGAGCATCGAGGAAGGGCAGGGACACGGTGGGGGGACTTCACCGGCAGCTGAGAAGTCGTCATGACGGTGCAGCCTGAGTGGCGTTAGAGACTAGAAAAGTGGGTCCGGGGGTTTGATCCCCTTGCAGGCCTCTCAGAACCTTCTAGTGTGTGGCCGCCCAGGGGCCACGTGGCCATTGCCGTGTGCTGGCCACGCCCCCTCAGCCTATGGTGAGGTGTCACACTGAGGGATTCGGGCTTGTCCCTGTCGCGGCCCGGCACACAGTAGGTCCTCGGCGCCCGGCTGCTGCCTCACGGGTGGTGACCAGTGTGACTCCTGGCAGTGCGGTGTGTGCCTGCCCAGGGGCAGCCGTCTGGGTGTGGCTGCACGTGTGTCTCCGTTTGTGCTTCGGAATCTGTGTGTGTGTCTCTGTGACCATTGCTGTACGTGCCGCGTGTGTGTGGGGTTGGTGTGTGTGTCTTTCTGGATTCTCAGCTCTGCAGGAGCCTTTATGGTGTGTGGGTGGCAGGCGGCCTGGTCTCCCTTCAGGCAAGCTGGATTTCGTCCTCATTGCTTGCCCCCCGCCCCTTGATGCTATCAGAGACTGTTTCCACCCTCCAAGCACAGCTTCGGGGACCCTCGACTTTGCTCCTGTGGCCCCCACAGAGGCCCTGAGCTCCCTCCTCTCCCTAGGACCTTTGTCTTCCCGGCCGCCACCAGTGGCCATTAGTGGGGTTCACATGGGATGTGGTGCTGGTCCCCGGGGAGCACCCCCCTTTTGCCACAGGGACTGCCTGGGTTCAGCTCCCTCCCAGCTCTGACCTCAGGCCAGTCCCCAGACTCTCAGGGCCTCAGCGTCCCCATCCGTGGGTGGGGGTGGTCATGCTGGTACCCACCTTGGGGTGGGGCTGTCAGGGGGATGGAGTAGAGCTTGGGTCTTGGCATGCAGTAAGGGGTCTGTGAGCCCTCATGCCAGCTGATGAATGTCGAGCCTTGGAAAACGGGCTGTGATTTGTCAACAAGTATGGGTTCCCACCCTGGACCTCACGGGGCGTCAACATCTGGTGGAGACTGCTGGCAGCTGTGGAGCGTCCGTTACACACCAGGACAGACTTCCTCGTTGGACGTTCCCTCAGGTCCTAGAGGCAGAAGGAATATCACCCCTCTTTTTCACATGTGACAGAATCCAGGCTGGGGAGGACACGCGAAAGATCACAGAGTCTGGGCTGGGGGGCTGGGGAGGAAGCTCTGATTGAATCCAGCCCAGTTTGCAGACATCATATGGGCAGGGGAATGGGAGAAGGGGTGAGTGTGGGTGTAGACAGAGGTGTGCAGACACACACGTATAGCACAGGTAGATTCCGGCTCTGCCCCTGGCATCCACAGCAGCAAGATGCCTGCAGGGATGGCAGGATGGTCCCAAACGAGGGCCTGGGCCACGGGTTGGAGTGGAATCAGCCTCTGGAATCACAGGAGCAGGGGCTCAGCTCAGGCTGGCCTATCCTGGTGGCTCCCAGGTCAGAGGTGTCTTCGTCAGGGTGAGGGTGGAGACCAGGCGTGGCCCCCAAGGGGAGGCGAAAAGAGGGGGCCCTTCCTGGCAGCCAAGGGTCTGGGGCCCAGAAGGGTGGTGTGGCAGCCGGCGGAGGAGTGAGTGCCAGTGTGTCTGGCAGACTCCTGGCATTTGAAAGGTCACTGGGACAGAGGCTGAGCTCATGCTCATTAGCGTGGACACCTTCAGATGGCCCGCTCGGGGGTCCTGGAGGTGCAGACCCGCTGGCTCCTCTAATTGCACAGAGGCCCCGGGCAGATGCCGCCTCCCTCGTTAGCTGATCTGGGTTCATTAGGGCTGTGCTGGGACGTTCAAGGTAAATGTCAGCCCAGAAGGCCTTGGGCCCGGGAGGCCGGCGGGCCCCCCTCTGCCTGTTCTGAATGCAGACGGGTTGGAGGTGCTGGTGGTGCCCTGCCCGTGGCAGACACGAGTGGTCATTCACAGCGCACTCCCACTGAGTCCAGGCTTGGCCTTGGCTTCTCCGTGTGACCCTGTGGCTGGGGGTCCCGACAGGAGACCCTGCCTCAGGTTGGGTTGGGAGTGTGGACTCGGGAGCCGGGTAACCTGGGTTTGAGCTCCCACTGAGGGACCTGGGCAAGTCCCATAACCAGCCTGGCCTGTCTGCTCTGTAAACGGGGTGGGGGTGGGGGTGGGTGGTCTGCCAGGGGGTGTTTGAGGACCAGATGCGTGAACACACAGAGCCCGTGTGTCTGCCCTGGTTCTGCCCCTGGCTGCCGGATCATCAGTCTTGCTAAAGGAAACTTGGAAAGCATCCTCTTTCACAGGAGACAGAGCCATAGCTTAGCGTTCATGTATTTCACAGCTGTTACCCTGCACTTTTTATGGTTGGTTCTTGGGTCTTCATGTGTTATTGGGGAGGGAGGGGGTGTTTGTTTTGTCTTCAGGGGGACTCTGGATTTTGAGAGTTAGAAGTTCGTTCTCCCATTTGTGACATTAAAACTCGAGCCAGGATGTTGGAGGCCCACGGCATGTTGCCGCAGCCCCCCATATGCAAGCCTGCGCCCACTCTCTCATATCCCCCCTCTCAGCATGGGCGGAGGGGAGCCACTGCAAGATGTGAGGAGCTGCCTCCTGTTGCCCTACTTTGAGCCCCTGCAGAGCTGCTGGCAGCAGAGTAGAAGCTCCATAGCCTTTAAAATGTACAGTGGGGACTTCTTGGTGGCCCAGTGGTTAAGATTCAGTTCTCCCACTGCAGGGGGCACAGGCTTGATCCTTGGTCAGGGAACTAAGACATGCATACTGTTTGGCACAGCTAAAAATAAGAAACTAAAATATAAAACGCAGAGATAAAATGCATTAAAAAAAAGTGTGAGTGACTTCCACCCTGGGCCTGAGTAGGTCTGCCATGTCTGGTTGGGCGTGTTGTGCACTTTGCAAGGGCACCTACTCGAGAGAATTGAGCATGAAGCCTGTGTGCCCCGCCCCTCAGGAGCTCGGATGCTGGGCTGCATCTCCACCACCCTGCCCACCAGGAAGGGCATTTCTTTCTAATCCACACAAAGTGCCGCGTGGGCTCTCAAGGGCTTTGAGTGCAGACTAGCTGGAAGTAATGAAGGGGGTCTACGGAGAGGGCTGGGGCAGGAAGGGTCTTGGGCTTGCCCTTCTCCCTGACCTCCACTGCCTCCCACAGACATGGTTCCTTTAGGGAGGAGCAGGACCAGTCTAAGGTCGTTGAGGAGGGGGTCTTGGCTTCAGGGGTGGGATTGGGAGATGAGTGTGTTGAGCTGGAGAGCTCAGGTGGGAGGAGCTGGAGTTCTGCTGGGAGCCCCTCTCTCAGGGGCCCGGCTGCCCCCAACCCATGAGAGCGTCCCCAGCAGATGCTGCTACCCGGGCGGCGGCAGTGGAGGCTGCTGAAGGTGTGAGATCGGGAGGGACGCGTTGGGATAGGTGTGTCTGCTGTGGGGGCTCCTCGTTGAGAGCCCTGCCCCAAGCCTGCCACCACCTCCCTCTGGGCTCTGGCATCTTCAGGGCTGCATCCACGGCCTGGCGAGGACTCCGTGCCACTGCTGACAGTGGGTCACGTCACACCCTGAAAGGTCGTTGCCTCCCCAGGCAGGACCTGGGTGCTGGGGTAGAGATGATTTAAGTGTGCAGAGGTTCTCTGGGCTTTTGGAAGCAAGTGAGAGTGCTCCTCAGACCGCCCAGGTTTAAATCTGCCTCTTATGGGTATGGGATCCCTAACCCCTGGATCTAACACCTGATGATCTGAGGTTTGATAAAATGATAGAAATAAAGGGCACAGTCTGCTTGAAGCACCCTGAAACCACCCCAAAACCACCCCCTGCCCCTGGTCTGTGGAAAAATTACCTTCCATGGAACCAACCCCTGGTGCTAAAAAGGCTGGGGCCTGCCGGAGGCAACAGGTATGTGGTTACCTACCTCCAGGTGAGCAGGTGACTCGGAGTGACGGTTGCCTGGCAGGCGCTCTCTGCCTGCCTATTGGCTGCGGGGCTTGAGGAGCCCCAGTATTTGCTGGTAAGGCGAGTCCCTGTACATGGGTGTTGCTCTGCTGGGTGGGGAGTTAGCTGGGTGAGCAGTTGCTCTCTGTGAAATGGTGGCTAATGTGGGTTCGTGCCACGGGCAGGGGTGCCCCATGCGGGAGTGTGGCTGCTGGCTGGGGAATGGCCGGGGTGGGCGGGGATTGCCGGGCTGTGGCTCCACTGTTGATTTGGGGATGTCCCGCCGCTTCGACACCAGCTGCCCTCCCTTTCTCTCCCTCACAGACGACGGGAAGTTGTCCTTGGAGGAGTTCCAGCTCTTCTTTGCAGATGGCGTCCTCAATGAGAGGGAACTGGAGGATCTCTTCCACACTATCGACTCTGACAACACCAAGTGAGCTCAGTCCCGGCGGCTGGAACCGGGAGGTGGCGTCCCCCAGTCTCCAGTGTCCACTCCCCTGGGCTGCTAATCCAGAGTGCCATCTCTTTGGCCCCCACTGGCTGGGGCAGTCTGGGGAGTGGACAGATTGAGATTGTGTTGGCAAGCGTTTGTCTTTTCTGAATGCAACATGGCAGAGCAGGGAGAGAGCCTAGGTTTGCAGAATACATGTGCGTGCATGCTGAGTCGCTTCAGTTGTGTGACCCCACGGACTGCAGCCCACCAGCCCCCTCTGTGCACGGAATTCTCCAGGCAATAATACTGGAGTGGGTTGCCTTGCCCTCCTCCAGGGGATCTTCCTGACCCAGGGATCAAACTCGCGTCTCTTACATCTCTTGCACTGGCAGCCAGGTTCTTTACCACTGTCCCACCTGGGAAGCAGAATATATACGGGATGACAAAGGGGTAATCAGCCAGCTCCACTCAGTTCTGACCCCAGCACCGCATGCTTGTTCTCAGTCCCAACACGAGCTTTGAGATCCTCTTCCTAACCGGGGCCCTCATCAGACTGGTTCTTACTGGGACCTTAACCTTCTTTCTCACTCTCTACGTTTTCTCCAACCCAGCCAGAACCCTAACCTGCAGCTCAATCAACCCCCAAACTTCTCCAACCCCAGCCAATCCTTAAATCCAGCACAAAATGCTCACTCTACTCACAGGGACCAACCCTTCCCACCCTGAACTCCAGCCCCACCCTTTCCGAGTGGTCCCCAGGCAGAGTGAGGCCCTGGCCCCTTCTCCACCCCACTCAGGTGATGAGGACCCAAGTTGTTGGGGGGCAGGTTTGATAGGCTGGGGTCCCTTGGGCCAGGCTAGAGCTCTGGAGGAGGAGCTGTCCCCAGGCCTGTTTTCAGGGGGCCCAGGTTGGAGGTGACCTGGGGCCAGGGCGGGGCAGCTGGCTCAGGAAAGGCCACTTGAAAGGGACTGCTTCCTGCCGCAGGCCCCAGGGGAGGGCTTTGTGTCTGGAGCCA
The DNA here is from genome assembly GCF_001704415.2 of Capra hircus. NCBI lineage: Eukaryota > Metazoa > Chordata > Mammalia > Artiodactyla > Bovidae > Capra > Capra hircus. The sequence goes on from NC_030825.1 coordinate 11,699,562, forward strand.
GATGGAGGTTCTGAGCGGGTCCTGCAGCCCCCCTGGGAGCTTGAAAGGGCTTTGCAGGTGCTCACAGATTATTCAGCCTCATTCCGGCAGCTGGAGCGGGGCTGGTGAGTGCGGGCGGGGCGGACTTCCCATCAGCAAGAAGTCAGAGCTCTAAAGACCTTTGGGTGTTTTGTCTCCAACACTCCCTAGAGTGTGAGCTATACACGTTCCCTCCTGGGGATGCTAGACAGGTTTGCTCCCCCAAACCGTCCATGCGCAGCTCAGGAAGGTCGGTGCTACTTTGAGCATTGTGAGGCAGGCCTCCTCTCTGCAGGACCTGTGAGAACTTGTCCCACGTGGGCCTCCATGACAGAATTTGCAGAGCGCCTGAGCTGGGAGCCTCTCCGCAGAGCCATTGCGATGAGGCTGGCTTGCTTTTGAGGCCAGCCCCTCCTCTCCCGGTGAGGGAGCCGGCCGGGAAGGGAGGTTGTCGGAACTGCACAGAGCTGGGTCCCTGGGCGCCCGCCCCCAGCTCCTGTTCACAGCGTCTGGGTTCTGAGGCTGCTGCCTGCACCTGCCCAGCGTGGGTGGCCTGTGCTCGGCCTCCGAGGAAAGACTGAGAGCCTTCTGGCTGTAGGAACGGGAACACGGGACCCCAGGGCTCGAGTGAGAACGGCGGGGCGAGGGGGGCACACCCTCCGACAGAGCAGGGCCCGGGACTGAGGTCTCCGGACAGCTCTGGTGATAGCTGTCACAGCCCCTGGTTCAGCCCCCTCTGCTCCAGATGCAGTGGGCAGACACGGGAGGTGGAACGGGCTGGGAGGTGTGGTGACGGGGTCAGAGAGACGCACAGACGCCGATCCTCTGGAGGGGGTGGCGGCCTTCCCTGGCTGCTCCCTCATCTGTGAAGTGGGGGTCACCTAGGCTGCAAGGTGGGGGGGTGTTGACCACTGCTGGGGGCTGTGCTTACCCCGGAGGGAGACGGGTGGAGGGCTGGGGGGCAGGTGGGGACAGGCCTGTCTCTGAGCCCCCGTGTCTCTCTGCATGCAGCCATGTGGACACCAAGGAGCTTTGTGGTAGGTGCCGCTGTGCGGGGACCCAGACTGCGTGCGCAGTGATTCTCTGGGGGGAGGGGAACAGATGGTGGTGGGAGAACCCAGGGGAGGGGTGCGATGCTCCTGCGACCTTTGACCTCTGCTTCCCATTTCCCCCCACCCCAGACTACTTTGTGGACCACATGGGGGACTATGAGGACGTCCTGGCTTCCCTGGAGACCTTGAACCACTCCGTGCTGAAGGCCATGGGCTACACCAAGAAGGTCAGCGGGTGTGGTGGCCCTGGGGGTCGAGGGCCTGAGCGCCGGTTTGGGTCTGAGAACATCGTGACCCAGGGGTGCCTGGGTCTGTGATGACAAGTGTTGGGTAAAGCCAGCTCCAAAGCAGGCGTTGCTTGGGCGTCTCAAGGGTGCACCGTGAACTGGAGTGAGGGGAGGGGCTTGGGGAAGGGTCTGTCCAGCAGCATCCGGTTTGGAACACAAGGCCATTTCCTGGAATCAGGCTCGGTCCTGGGACTCAGTCCTAGAGAGGGAGTGGACACCAGGTCCAAGGACAGGTGTCAGCCATGCCAGTCTCACAGCCTCTGCAGCAGGATTACAGATGGGGTCGGAAGAGGGTGGACGTGAGCCCCTGATCTTGACCAGGAGCCCCAGCGTGTCTGGGGCGACTGCACCGTGTTCAGGTCAGGAGATGGGAGCTGGGCAGCGGAACCACCAGGAGGGTTGGCCGAGTTCAGGACTCCCCACATGTCCTGGAGAGAGAGAGCCCCAGCGTGGCTTCAGGCATAGGCCGATTACTTTGTTGGCATCCGTGCTCTGGAGGAGGGCAGAAGATGGGAGATGGGGCAGGTCGTGGGCCGGGCAGTGGCGTGGCTCAGCTGGCCACAGGCAGCCCACCTCCTGGCTCCACGTCCCACCTGAGAGTCTGCACCCGCGCTGGCTGGTGCTTCCGGGGGTGGGGGCACAGGCGAGGTGTGTTCCTTCTCTCCGTCCACACTCGAGAGGCGCCGTCAGTTTCCTGAGGATCTACGGCAGCAGGTTTTAGCGCTCGCTGTAATTCCCCCAGCAGCCTGTGGGCTGTGACTGGTGCCGCCACCAGCCTTCTTTTTTGGCTGCCCCGGGCCTTTGTTGCTGTGCACGGGCTTTCTCTACGTGTGCCGAGTGGGAGCTACTCTTTGCTGCCGTGCCCAGACTTCCTTTGTTGCAGGGCATAGGCCCTAAGGGCACACGAGCTCAGCTGTGGTGGTGCACGGGCTTAGTTGCTCTGTGGCATATGGGGTCTTACTTCCTGGACCAGGAGTTGAACCCGTGTCCCCTGCATTGGCAGGAGACTCTCAGCTGCTGGACCGCCAGGGAAGTCCACTCCCCCGCTTTCACAGCTATGGCAATAGAGGGCTCAGGAAGGTGAGCCCAGCAGAGGGGTAGCCAGACAGCCAGAGCTTCCTGCTAAACTGGGAGGGGAGCTTTAGCAGGGACCCAGCCCGAGGTATGGAGCACAGCCTGGGGCCGAGCCATCCGGGGCTGGAGGGGCCACACCGTGCTGGACAGGTGTCACACCGGAGGGCATGCAGCCCCTCTGAGCGGAGGGAACTCAGGAAGGAGCAGCCCCACCTGCTGGTTGAGGCCAGGGGGCTTAGCTGGTAAAGTCAGCCAGATCAGGCCGAAGGACCCCAGCCAGTCATTTGTCTTTGTGAACCTCAGTTTCTCCAGCTGTGAAATGGGAGCATTCACCTTCCAGAGTCCTCACAAGGCCTGAATAATGTGAAAGGTCTCTAAGCTGCCGAGCACAGCTCCAGCACAGAGCAGACACAACTAGCGTGTCGTCAGGCCCCTGTTGTGTGCTTTTTTCCACATGCTACTCGGTTCCCGCCCTGCCCCGTGTCGGGGAATCCCCCCTCCCCATATATCCACCCACAGCTGGGCCCGACCCCAAGCTGCCACAGCCCCACATTTCCATGTCTGTCCTCCTGTCGTGCTGTTTTGAGTCTTGCTGTGTTAAAATATTTTTTAACATTGCGTGAGAGCACTTCCCTTTCATTGCTCATTCTAGTACACTATTGACATTCTGAAAATGTCAAGACACAGTGGCTTTAGCAGGCAACAAGAAAAGCCCCCACCTCCAGAACCCTTGCACAGTGTGGCGGTCCCAGCTCCATTCCTCAAGCGTTGTGTGAGGTGTGCCCACGTGGGACTCCTCGCGAATGAAGTCACCACCTTGAGCCTCAGTTTTCAAATCTGTGAATGGGGCCACTGCCCAGCAATGTGGTCTTGGCATTATTAACATGTACTGGTCTCCTGGTCTTTGGGCTGAACAATTCAGAGATATGGCACAATTCCCCGCCAGGGAGAGGACTGTAATGCCTACCAGTACAACTTAGAGCAGTTTGGGGGATTTTTGCTCTTGGAAAGCTTGCAGCCTTTGGTGTGTTCTTAGTGGTAGTGGTGGTGACGGGAGATTGTCACAATGGTAACGCATTTCTTTGTTTTTTTTTTAATTGAAATATACATGATTTACCATGTTGTGTTAATTCCTGCTGTACAACAAAGTGATTCAGTACATTTATACACGTTCTTTTTAAAAAAACTATTTTCTGGTTTATCATAGGATGTTGGATATGGCTCTCTGTGCTCTACAGCCAGACCTTGTTGTTTACCTGTTTTATATATGACAGCGTGTATCTGCTAGCCCAGCCTCCCGCTGCATCCCTCCGCCAGCCCCCTCCCCCTTGGCAGCCACCTGTCTGTTCTCTGTGTCCGTAATCTTGTTCATTTCATAGACGAATGCACTTGTGCCATATTTTAGGTCCCGCATATGAATGATATCACATGGCTTTGTCTTTCTCTGTCTGGTTTACTTCTCTTGGTGTGGTAACCTCTAGCTGCATCCATGTTGCTGCAAATGGCATTATTTCATTCCTTGTTTCATGGCTGAGTCACCTTCCACTGTATATATTTTTTAAGATTTGTTTTTCATCTGCGGCTGCTCTGGGTCTTCTTGCTGTGCGGGCCTTTCTCCAGCTGCTGTGAGCAGGGGCTGCTCCCTCATTGCAGGGCACAGGCTGCTCCTGGCCGCGGCTTCTCTTGTCGCAGGGCACAGGCTGTAGGGCAGGTGGGCTCAGTAGTTGTGGCTCCTGGGCTCCAGAACAGAGGCTCAGTAGTCGTGGCTCACAGGCTTAGTTGCTGTGTAGCATGTGGCATCTTCCCGGACCGGGGATCAAACCTGCGTCTCCTGCATTGGCAGGTGGGTTCTTTCCTGCTCAGCCCCCAGGGAAGCCCTCCATTGTATACTGTTTTTGTTTAAGTGGAGTATCGCACTGATCTGTGTATTGTTGAACCATCCTTGTAAACTTGAGATGAATCCCACTTGGTCATGGGACTTTTTATATGTCACGATCTTTTTGATGTGTTATTGGATTTGATTTTTTAATATTTTATTGAGAATAACGTTTCTTTTTCTTTGCATGCTTTCTCATCAGTTTTTGTCTGGAGAAATGAAGCTCACTGATTATTTCAAGTACTTCTCTCGTGTCCATTGGTTTAGTTGACTCGTTTGCTTTTGCAGACGTGCAGTCCTAGTAGCATTGTTAGCTAGTACAGTTCTCTTCATTTCTGATCTGTGTTCCTGGTCTTTCTCTGTTGTGTCCTGTTGCGTTTTCCCCAAATTCTCAAACCCTGTAATGAGGTTACGTCAAGCATCCTTGTTTCACTTCTGAGGTTCAAATGCATCTCTCTAGTTCTTCACTAATTATAACATTAATACCAGCTCTTATTTTTAGAATCCTCTTCAGCCTGTAAAAAAATATTTTTGTATTCCTTTCATTAAATTTTGCCTTAGGGGGTGGTAGTGAATTCTTTCAAATGCCTTTTTTTTTTTTTCTTTTTCAGGGATCATATGATTTTTCTTGAACTATTGATGAGGTAGATTCTATTATTAGATTCTTTCCTATTGAACAATCCTTAGCTTCCTGTGATAAGCCCTAATTGGCACATTTTTCTTTTACCATAGTGCTGAATCCTTGTCACTAGCTGAGCATTTTATCTCTGTCTGTATCAGAAATTGAGATTGGATGATAGTTTGGGACTGAACTGTAGGTGGTTTTGCATATCTTTCTGTGTGTGAATCAGCTTGTCTATCTCAGAGTCATTTTTCTATTCAAAAATAAAATTAATGCATAGGCTTGGGTTGAGGTGCTTAAATAGGAGGAGAGGATTATTTTAATAGTGATTTTAAAGTCAGTCTTAATTTTAGTTAAATTTTTGGTGTCCATTATGATATTTTTTTAAACAGAACTGCCGTGGACATGTTCAGTTTTATGATCAATAATGCTTAGCATGCTCTTATGCCTTTTTAAAATTCTTAATCACTGTCTGAAACAAGACAGACACATAATTCAGATTACATTCAATAAAACATCTGCCGATAGAGCTCAGGTCTTGATTTAATTTTTTTCCTATTTTGCTGCGTTTAAACTTCTGTTTGACAGTTTTGCCCATTTTAATTAGCTGTTCCTAGAAATGAGCCGCTGACACGTTTATTTAACTTTCCTATTATAGTGTGTTTTCTCGTTGTTCATGTCTCGGTTGTGTCTGACCCTGCGACCCCATAGACTGCGGCACACCAGGTGTCCTCTGTCCTTCTCTGTCTCCCGGAGCTTGCTCAGACTCCTGTCCACTGAGGCAGTGACGCCATCCAACCATCTCATCTGTCATCCCCTTCTCCTCATACCCTCAGTCTTTCCCAGCGTCAGGGTCTTTTTCGGTGAGTTGACTCTTCGCATCAGGTAGCCAAAGTATTAGAGGTTCAGCTTCAGCATCAGCCCTCCCGATGAATATTCAGGGTTGATCTCCTTGCTGTCCAAGGAACTCTCAAGGGTCTTCTCCAGCACCACAGTTCAAAAGCATCAATTCTTCGGCACTCCATCTTCTTTGTGGAGTCCAATTCTCAAATCTGTATGTGACTACTGGAGAAGCTTTGACTTTACAGACCTTTGTTGGCAAAGTGATGTCTCTGCTTTTTAATATGCTGTCTAGGTTGGTCATAGCTTTTCTTTGAAGGAGCAAGTGTCTTTTAATTTCATGGCTGCAGTTACCGTCCGCAGTGATTTTGGAGCCCAAGAAAATAAAATCTGTCACTGTTTCCATTGTTTCCCCGTCTATTTGCCAGGAAGTGATGGGACCGGATGCCATGATCTTAGTTTTTTGAATGTTGGAGTTTTAAGCCAGCTTTTTCACTCTCCTCTTTTACCCTCATCAAGAGGCTCTTTCGTTCCATTTTGCTTTCTGCCATTAGGGTGGCATCATCTGCATATCTGAGGTTGTTGCTGTTTCTCCTGGCAATCTTGATTCCAGGTGGTGCTTCATCCAGCCTGGCATTTTGGTCTACATGTCAATGAAATAAGGAGGGTGATAATATACAGCCTTGATGTACTCCTTTCCCAATTTTGAACCAGTCCGTTGTTCCATGTCTGGTTCTAACTGTTGCTTCTTGACCTGCATATAAGTTTCTCAGGAGGCAGGTAAGGTGGAATGGAAGTCCCATCTCTTTAAGAATTTTCCAGTTTGTGATCCACACAGTCGAAGGCTTTATAATAGTCAGTGAAGCAGAAGTAGATGGTTTTCTTGAATTCCTTTGCTTTCTGTATGATTCAGCGCATGTTGGCAATTTGATCTCTGGCTCCTCTGCCTTTTCTTTTTTCTTTTTAAAATTTATTTATTTTTTAATTGATGGATAATTGCTTTACAGCATTTTGTTGTTTTCTGTCACACCTCCACATGAAAGAGTCATAGGTATACATATGGCCCCTTCCTCTGCCTTTTCTAAATCCAGCTTGTACATCTGGAAGTTCTTGGTTCAGGTACTGCTGAAACCTGACTTGAAGGATTTTGAGCATTACCTTGCTAGCATGTGAAATGAGTACAGTTGTGCGCTAATTTGAACATTCTTTGGCATTGCCCTTCTTTGGGACTGGACTGAAAACTGATTTTTTCCAGTCCTGTGGCCACTGCTGAGTTTTCCAAATTTGCTGACATACTGGGTGCAGCACTTTAACAGCATCATCTTTTAGGATTTGAAATAGCTCAGCTGGAATTCCATTACCTCCGCTAGCTTTGTTTGTAGTAATGCCTCCTAAGGCCCACTTAACTTCACACTCAAGGATGTTTGACTCGAGGTGAGTAACCACACCATCGTGGTTGTCTGTGTCATTAAGACCTTTTTTGTACAGTTCTGTGTATTCTTGCCACCTTTTCTTAATCTGTTCTGCTATGTCCTTGCCATTTCTGTCCTATACTGTGCCCATCTTTGCATGAAATATTCCCTTGGTGTATGTAATTTTCCTGAAGAGATCTTTAGTCTTTCCGCTTCTATTGTTTTCCTCTATTTCTTTGCATTGTTCACTTAAGAAAGCTTTTTCGTCTCTCCTTGCTATTGTTTGGAACTCTGCATTCAGCTGGGTATATCTTTTTCTTTCTCATTTGCCTTTCACTTCTTTCCTCAGCTATTTGTAGAGAAATATAGACAGCCATTTTGCCTTCTTGCATTTCTTTTTCTCGGGATGGTTTGGTCACTGCCTCCTGTACCGTGTTACAAACCTCCATATAGATCTTCAGGCACTCTGTCTATCAGAGCTAATCTCTTGAATCTATTTGTTACTTCCACAGTATAATCATAAAGGATTTGATTTGAATCATGACGTGAATGGCCTAGTGGTTTTCACGACTTTCATCAATTTAAGTCTGAATTTTGCAGTAAGGAGCCATGATCTGAGCCACAGTCAGCTCCTGGTCTTGTTTTTGCTGACTGTAAAGAGCTTTTCCATCTTTGGCTGCAAAGAATATAATCAATCTGATTTCGGTATTAACCATCTGGTGATGTCCACGTGTAGAATTGTCCCTTGTGTTGTTGGAAGTGGGTGTTTGCTATGACCAGCACGTTCTCTCTGTTAGCCTTTGCCCTGCTTCATTTTGTACTCCAAGGCCAAATTTGCCTGTTACTCCAGGTATCTCTTGACTTCCTGCTTTTGCATTCTAGTCCCATGATGAAAAGGACATCTTTTCTTGGAGTTAGTTCTAGAAGGTCGTCATGAAAGTGAAAGTCACTCAGTCGTGTCTGACTCTTTGCAACCCCATGGACTATACAGTCCATGGAATGCTCCAGGCCAGAATACTGGAGTGGGCAGCCTTTCCCTTCTCCAGTGGATCTTCCCAACCCAGGGATCGAACCTAGGTCTCCTGCACTGCAGGAGGATTCTTTACCAGCTGACCCACAAGGGAAGCCCAAGAATACTGCAATAGGTAGCCTATCCCTTCTCCAGCAGATCTTCCCAACCCAGGAATCAAACTGGGGTCTCCTGCATTGCAGGCAGATTCTTTACCAATTGAGCTATCAGGGAAGCCCAGAAGGTCTTCATGGCACTGTCCAACTTCAGCTCCTTCGGCATTACTGGTCAGGGCATAGACTTGGATTACTGTGATGTTGCATGGTTTGCCTTGGAAACGAACGGAGATCATTCTGTTGTTTTTGAGGTTGCACCCACGTACAGTATTTCGGGTTGTTTTGTTGACTGTGAGGGCTACTCCGTTTCTTCTGTGGGATTCTTGCCCACAGTAATATATAATGGTCATCTGAATTAAATATGCCTGTTCCTGTCCATTTTCGTTCACTGATTCCTGAGTGGCACTCTTGCCATCTCCTGCTTTGACCATATCCAGTACACCTTGAGTCATGGACCTGACATTCCAGGTTTCTATGCAGTATTCTTCTGTACAGCATCAGACTTCGCTTTCCCCACCAGACACATCCACAGCCGAGCAGTGTTTCCGCTTTGGTCCAGCCACTTCGTTCTTTCCAGCATGCTAAGTCACTTCAGTCATGTCCAACTTTTTGTGACCCCATGGACTGTAGCCCACCAGGCTCCTCTGTCCATGGGATTCTCCAGGCAAGAATACTGGAGTGGGTTGCCATGCCCTCCTCCAGGGGACCTTCCCGACCCAGGGACAGAACCCACGTCTCATGTCTCCTGCGTTGGCAGGCGTTTTCTTTACCGCTGAGCCACCATTCTGTCTGGAGCTGTTAGTAATTGCTCTGTGCTCTGCTCTGGTAGCACATTGGACACCTTCTGACCTGGGGGACTCATCTTCTGGTGATCCTTTTGCCTTTTCATGCTGTTCCTGGTGTTCTGTGGGCAAGAATGCTAGAGTGGTTTGCCGTTTCCTCCTCCAGTCAACCACATTTTGTCAGAACTTTTCACTATGACTGATCCGTCTTGGATGGCCCTGCATGGCATGGCTTGTAGCTTCATTGAGTTACACAAGCCCCTTCATCACATCAAGGCTGTCATCTATGAAGGGGGCCAGAGTAATATTCCATTGTATATATGTACCACATCTTTTTTTTAAGTTTTTATTTTGTATTGAGGTATAGCAGATTAACAACGTTGAGATAGTTTCAGGTGAACTGGGAAGGAGTTCAGCCATAGACGTGCATGTATCCATTCTCCCATCCAGGCTGCCGTAATAACGTTGAGCAGAGTTCCCTGTGCTGTGCAGTAGGTCCTTGTTGATTATCTGTTTTACGTATAGCAGTGTGTACCGCGTCGTCTTTATCCATTCTTATGTTGATGGACATTTAGGTTGCTTCCGTGTCTTGGCAGCCATGAACATTGGGGTGCATGTATCTTTTTAAAAATTTTTATTGGCGTATAGTTGATTTACCGTGTTGCCGTAGTTTTAGGTGGACAGCAAAGTGAATCAGTTACACATAAACATATACATGCTTGTTGTTCAGTCACTCAGTCATGTCCGACTCTTTGCAACCCCATGGACCGCAGCATGCCTGGCTACCCTGTCCATCACCAACCCCCAAAGCTAACTCAAACTCATGTCCATGGAGTGGGTGATGCCATCCAGCCATCTCAGCCTCTGTCACCCTCTTCTCTTCCTGCCCTCAGTCTCTCCCCAGCATCAGGGTCTTTTCCAATGAGTCAGCTGTTTGCATCAGGTGGCCAGAGTATTGGAGCTTCAGTATCAGTCCTTCCAATGAATATTCAGGACTGATTTCTTTTAGAATGGACTGGTTTGATCTCCTTGCAGTCCAAGGGACTCTCAAGAGTCTTCTCCAGCATCACAATTTGAAAGCATTAACTCTTTGGCGCTCAGCCTTCTTTATTCCACATATAAGCAATATCATGCAACATCTGTCTTTTTCTGACGTTTGTCACTCAGTATGACAGTCTGTGGGTCCATCCATGTTGCTGCAAATGACATTATTGGTTCTTTATGGCTGACGTTCCATTGTATATACACACCACATCGTTATCCATTCCTCTGCTGATGGACATCTCGGTTGCGTCCATGTCTTGGCTATTGTAAACACTGCCACAGTGGACACTGGAGTGCATGTATCTTTTTGAATTAGGATTTTTTCTGGAATATGCCCAGGAGTGGAATTGCTGGGTCGTATGGTAGCTCTGTTTCTGGTTTCTCAAGGAACCTCCATACCGCTCTCCATCGTGGCTGTGTGTGTATGCTCAGTCGTGTCTGATTCTTTGTGACCCCGTGGACTGAACCCACCAGGCTCCTCTGTCTGTGGTATTTTTCTGGCAGGAATACTAGCAAGTGGATTCTTTGCCACTGAGCCACCCGGGAAGCCCAGAGTGGCCGCGCCAGTTTACATTTCCACCAGCAGTGTAGGCGGATTCCCTGTTCTCCTCACCCTCTCCAGCATTTATTGTTTGTAGATGTTTGATGATGGCTATTCTCACTGGTGTGAGGTGGCACCCCATTGTCGTTTTGATTTGCATTTCTTTAGCGATTAGTGATGTTGAGCATCTTTTCACATGCGTTTTGGTTATGGATGTCTTCTTTGGAGAAATATCTGTTTAGGTTTTCTTCCCGTTTTTTGATTGGGTTGTTTGCTTCTTTTTGATAGTGAGCCGTTTGTATATTTTGGAGATTAATCCCTTGTCAGTCACATCATTTGCAAGTTTTTTCTCCCAGTCTGTGGATTGTCTTTTTGTTTTGCTTATGGTTTCCTTTGCTGTGTGGAAGCTTTTGAGTTTACTTTGGTCCTGGTTTCTTTTTTGTTATTTTCATTACTCTAGGAGGGGCATCAAAAAAGATATTGCTGCGATTTAACACAAAGAGTGCTCTGCCTGCGTTTTCCTGTAAGAGTTATAGTGTCTGGCCTTACCTTTGGTCTTTGATCCACTCTGAGTTTATGTATGGTGTTAGAGAATGTTCTGATTGCACTCTTTTAAGCTGCTGTCCAGTTTCCTCAGAACGACTTATTGATGAGACCGTCTTCCCCGCGTTGTATATTCCTACCCCCTTTGTCGTGGATTAATTGACCATAGGTGGGCGGGTTTATTTCTGGGCTTTCTGTCCTATTCCTTCGAGCTATATTTCTGTTTTTGTTGCCAGTATCATGCTCTTTTGATGGCTGTAGCTTTGTAGTTTTAGCCTGAAGTCAGGGCACCTGATTCCTTCAGCTCTGTTTTTCTTTCTCAAGATTGCTCTGGCTCTTCAGGGTCTTTTGTGTTTCCGCTCAGTTTTTTTTTTTGAATTTTTGGCTGTGCTGGGTCTTTTGCTGCACGCGGGCTTTCTCTAGTTGTGGCCAGCGGACGCTGCTCTCTGGCTGTGTGAGGGCCTCTCACTGCAGTGGCTTGTTGCAAGGCAGGAGCTCCAGGCCCCATAGGTGCAGTGCGGGCTCAGGAGTTGTGGCTCCTGAGCCCTAGAACATAAGCCCAGTAGCTGTGGCACGTGGCCCTAGTTACTCCGCGGCATATGGGGTCTTCCTGGAGCCGGGGTGGGACCCGTGTCCCCTGCGTTGGCAGGTGGTCTTAACCGCGGGCCCACCAAGGAAGGCCTTCCATTCAGATTTTAAATTTCTCTGTTCTAGTTCTGTGAAAAATACCACTGGTAATTTGATAGGAATCACGTTGACTCTGTATATTGCCTTGGAAATAGTTTGTTCATTTTGGCAGTGTTGATTCTGTGTCTTTACTACTGAATCCACTGTATCTATAGTTTTTATCATTATTATTTTCTACTTCCTGTTTCCTTAGGTTTATTGTTGTGACTGTGGTTTTTCATATGTGAAATAGAATGCTAAAATTTTTTTGAATAATGAAGTGTAGAAATCTACCGCTGAATAATACTTTCATCTAATAATAGATTTTAGAATGTAGTATCTCCTCTCTCTGTATCCTCTAATGGTTTGCTAGGTCCTCGCTCACTTCCTGGTATTAGGATAAAACCAAGTGACCAGTAGTTTGTATTCTAGTTTTGCTGTTGTTGTTTTTTAACATGCTGAGATTTCTTCACTACGTATTATTTTGTTTTTTTTAAATTATGGATACTTGAGATGGATACTTGAGAAGATGATGTGGGTCATACTTAAAGAATATAAAATCTGAGCATAGTTATCCCTTCTTTGTTATGAAATATGTTGTTAAAAAGACAACTTTGTGTAAAGGTAAGATTGTCTCTTGTACGATTACGAAATGAACACATGTGAAAGATTTTAACTCTTTAATGTGAAAACCAGTAAAACGTTAAACTGGCTCCAAGGAGAATTCAAAGAACATTTGCCATACATGAGACAACAGGAATTCTGAGATTCTGTGAATAAACACAGTCAGGCAGTTTTGCATGCTACCAGGCAAAATTCATATGCATTTCTGTGGATGGGAATTATTTGCATTACTGTCAACTTTTTAAATGCTAGAGTTTTAAAAGTAGCTCCAAAACAAGCAAAGACTTAGATAACCCAGAAGAGTGTATTGGACAAGGAACCCAGACATCTTTTTTTTTTTTTTTTTGCCCATTTCACATTTTCTCAATAATGCCATTTACAGTAGACATATATTGTTTGTAATTTATCTGTTTTGTGGGACTCTGTTGGGCTAATTTCTCACACAGAATTTTATCATTTAACTTTTGTAATTCTAATATTTTTCTTCCATGCTGTTTGATGCCTGTAGACCTTGTTATCATATTTTTGTTATGTAAATAATACATATTCTATATTCAAAATTTAGCAAGTAGAGAAAAATACAAAGAAAAAATTCAGATCACTTCTAATTCCTACGATCTCTAACCACTGTTACCATTTTAGCTGATAATTGATTTCTTTGAGCCTGTTCTTCTTCCTTTGTGGATTTCTCTAATACACGTAAAATCACTTGGCATACAGAATTTTTTTGCTTTCTTTTTCACCTAACATTTTTTTAACAAATATTTTCCCATAGTATTCAAACCGCTTAAAAGTATTTTAAATATTCTTACTTAAATTTGCATACTTTTCCTCTTTTGTTGGAATGTTAGATTATTTCCAGGTTTTTGGCTCCTATCTATCAACCCTGTAACCTTGGGACATAAATATTTGACCACATTTGCATTATTTCTTAAAGATAGATGTTCAAAAGTGGAGAAATACTGGGCAGTGAAAGTCTCTCAATATAAAGCAGAATTGCCTTACAAAGTGGTTATAGCCATCTGCTTCCCCATAGCCATCCGTAGAGCTGTAGCCTCTCCTGGTGCGTGGAGGTTTCATAACGCACAAAGATTTGATAATGTCGTGTCCTTGTAATGCATTATGCCTTTTGTCATTTATTCTTACCCTTCTCTTATGTAATACTTTCCCATTTAAATTCTACTCGATCCTGACATTGCAACTTGTCTTAGTCATTTGATCAAATTTGGTAGCCGAGTCTTTGCACAGGCTTTTCTTTACAAATCCTTGAGTGCTCTTTCGCTTGAAATATACGTGCAGTCCTGCTTAATCAAATCTGGGACAGTGCCTTTACCTGGGGCAGTCTAGGCTGACTCTCTTCATTGTTAGGATCTGTCAGGCCTGGCTGGTGTCATAATCTCACATGCTTCCCGTTTTTTTTATGCTCCTTCGTCTTTTCTGACATTTCACCTTGGGGCAGTCTGCTTTGTTTAGTACGTTGATCATGACTTCAAAGTCACTACACTTGGGACTTTCTAAAGTGAAAGAAAAAGTTGCTCAGTCTGAGACCCCATGGACTGTAGTCTGCCAGGCTCCTCTGTCCACCGGATTCTCCAGGCAAGAATATTGGAGTGGGTTGCCATTCCCTTCTTGAGGGATCAAACCCAGGTCTCCTGCGTTGCAGGCAGATTCTTTACTGTCTGAGCCACCAGGGAAGGGACATCTAAAATATACATTGTTAACAGTATTAATCCTATTTTTATACCTGGCTAATAAAAAACACTTTCTCTCCTCTCTTGTGAAATTAAAAGAATTGTTAGGATGACTGGCTATTTTTCCATTGTTTGTCACTCTTTATCAACTTAATCCAGTCTGATTTAAATTTAATTATTAGTGGCTCATATTTTTATTTCCTGACCTCTGTAACCTTCATTTTAATTGGGGTGATCCCCCTCACTTTTGTCCACAACTTTCATACTTTATCTCGTTCAACCCTAGGAGATTTATTTGGGAGACACTCCTGAGCATTCTTTGCTGGAAAGGTGCTTATCTGATAAACTTCCAGAGCTTTGCAGATTTCTGAAGGTCTCTCTGTCCCCCTGCATGTTAGTAACCTGTCCACAGGAAGCAGACTTCCCAGCTCTGACTGTCTTCCTCTAGAATCAGCGGCGCTGGCCTCGGCTGAGGCATCAGTGACTGTGGAGGGCAGGGCTCTGCAAGCTGCATTTTTACGCTTTTGAAAATAACGTGCCTTTTCTTTTTTAATTCAGCCAACCAGTTACATGTGTTGACCCCTGGCTGCATCCTCAGCCTCTTCTCTGGGTGCTTTTAATACAGCTATCTAAGCTCGTTCTTTCTGCTTGATGGCTTCTGGCAGCTTTCTCTCTCTCTTTTTTTTCTTCAGGTTTTTTTTTTTTTTTTTTTCACTGTGTAATGTCTTGTTCTTTGGGGGCCATTTGCTCGTCCCACGCCTATTGATCTGGATCGCGTGTGAGTTCAGCCGTCTGCTGGGAAGGAAGGGCAGTTGATCAGGGAGGTGCATCTGGCGGCCAGAACCTGGCGTGCATCCTGCCGTCGGGGCTGCCTCCAGTGCCCCTGTCTGGTGGTTGGTGCAGGAGGCTCCCCAGCCTCCCTGCCTGAGGCTGCCTCTCCTCTAGCCTGTCTTCACCTCCCACCTGTATTCCCTGCCCCCTGGCCTCCATTTCTCAGTCTCTCTGTCTCTAGCTGCGGTTCCCTTGTGCCATTACTGCCAATTAATTCCCAGTCAGAGTGATGGATGGTTTAATTTTCTTTCCCTGAGAGCCCTGTTTTTCCTCGCCTGGCCAGGGACTGGGCAGACTCCCAAGATGCTGAGGCAGGTGGCTCAAGAGAGTGGGGTCTTGGCAGGGGAGGTCAGAAGGAGCCACATGGGGCTTGAGGGGTCCAAGCCCCTCAGCTTGGCGTCATTTCCATCACCGTCACCCTGGAGTGACCTGGCTGAGCCGGAGCCGTCTCCCGCCCATATTCGAGTCTCAAAGCCAAAAGACACTCAGCCCGATCCAGGAGCCTTGAGCAATGTCCCTGCTGCAGACTCTTGACAAGAGAGGAAATTGTTTCATATCTCAGGGCAGCATCAGTGGGAAGCCCTCTTCATCTTATGCCCAGAGCTCCTCCTCTCGTGGCCCCCAGACTCCCTCTGAGGACTGAGTCTCAGGCACTTTCTTGAGAGACAGTTAATCCGTCCTGCTCCTCTGGCTCCTCTTCCCTCACTTCTCTGAGTAGCAGCACGAATGCCCAGCGCCCACAGAATCCACCTTGTTTAAAAAAAAAACATTGTTTATTTAAGGGACATACAGAACATTTAGGAGAGTCCTTAACAAGAGAGACAGGGTCTCGCTGTGTTGATCAGACTAGGGCGCAGTGGTTATTGACAGACACGACCCCACTACTGATCAGGGCAGGAGGGTTTTTTTGTGTTTTTTGTTTTTTGTTTTTTTTTGATTGAAATAGAGTTGACTTACAGTGTTGTGTTGCTTTTGGAGTACAGCAGAAGGATTCAGTTATATATTTTTTCATGTTCTTTTCTATTCTGGTTTATCACAGGATATTGAATATATTTCCCTGAGCTATGCAGTAGGAGCTTGTTGTTCATCCGCCCCATATGAAATAGTTGACATCTGCTAACCCCAAACTCCCAAACCACCCTCTCCCGCACCCACCCTCATCCCACCCCACCCCCCACTTCCCCCCACCCTACCCCACTGCCCCCCGCAGTGACAAGTCTGTTCTGTGAGCCTGTGAATCTGTTTTGTTTCACAAATAAGTTCATCTGTGCCATATTCTAGATTTCACATGATAAGGGATACTTGTCTTTCTAACTTACTTCACTTAGTATGATAACTGCTAGATAATCTCTGCAAATGGCGTGAACACGTCATTGTTTTTTATGGCTGAGTAGTATCCTACTGTGCATATATACGCCACCTCTTCTTTATCTGGTCATCTGTTGATGGCCAATGAGACTGTTTCCATGTCTTGGTTATTGTAAATGTACTACTCTGAACATAGGGGTACACATATCTTTTCAAATTCTAGTTTTGTCTGGGTATGTGCCCAGGAGTGGGGTTGCTGGATCATATGGTAGCTCTGTTTTTAGTTTTTTAAGGACCCTCCATATATTTTCCATAGGGGCTACACCAGCTTGGGGCTTCCCTGATAGCTCAGTTGGTAAAGAATCCGCCTGCAATGCAGGAGACCCCAGTTTGATTCCTGGGTTGGGAAGATCCGCTGGAAAAGGGACAGGCTACCCACTCCAGTATTCTTGGGCTTCCCTTGTGGGTCAGCTGGTAAAGAATCCGCCTGCAATGTGGGAGACCTGGGTTCAATCCCTGGGTTGGGAAGATCCCCTGGCAAAGGGAAAGGCTACCCACTCCAGTATTGTGGCCTGGAGAATTCCATGGACTGTATAGTCCATGGGATCACAAAGAGTCGGACACGACTGAGCGACTTTCACTTTCACTCACACCAGCTTACTTTCCTGCCAACAGTGTGGGAGAGTTCCCTTGTCTCCACACCCTCTCCAGCATTGGATACTTGTAGACTTTTCGATGAAGACCGTTCTGACTGGTGTGAGGTAGTAACCTCACTGTAGTTTCGATTTGTGTTTCTCTGATAATTAATGATGTTGAGCATCTTTTTATATACCTACTGACTCTCTGTATTTCTTCCTTGGAGAAATGTCTGTTTAGGTCTTCTGCCCGTTTTTCGATCGGGTTGTTTGTTTTCTTGTTGTGTGAGTTTGTGCATTTTGGAGCTTAAGCCCTTGTCGGGCTCAACATTTGCAAACATTTTCTCCATCCTGTGGGTTGTCTTGTCACTTTTTGATGATTTTCTGTGCTGTGCAAAAGCTTGATTACATCTCATTTGCTTATTTTTATTTTTATTTCTGTTGCCTTAGGAGACGAGCCTAAGAAAACATGGGAACGACTGATGTCAGAGAATGTTTTGTCTGTGCTCCCTTCTAGGAGTTTTATGGTGTCATGCGTTGCGTTTGAGTTTATTTTTGTGCCTGATGAGAGGGTGTGTACTAACTTCATTGATTTACATGCAGTTGTCCAGCTTTCCCAGCACCGTGACTTGCTGAGGAGACTGTCTTTCCCGTTATATATTCTTGCCTCCTTTGTCGGACATTAATTGACATAAGTCCTTCCCCCCCCCCAGGGCTCTCTGTCCTGTGCCATTGATCCATATGTCTGTTTCTGTGCCCAAAACACAGTTCTCATTACTGTAACTCTAGCACCGTCTGAGGTCTGGGTGAGTTAGACGTCCTGCTTTGTTTTCTCTTCCCTCAGAATTGCTTTGGCAGTTCCGGGTCTTTCATCTGTTATTGTTCAGCTGCTAAGTCATGTTCTGCTCTGCAACCCCATGAACTGCGGCACACCAGGCTTCCCTGTGCGTCACCATCTCCTTGAGCTTGCTCAAACTCATGTCCATTGAGTCGGTGATGCCATCCAACCATCTCATCCTCTGTCACCCCCTTCTCCTCTTGCCCTCCATCTTTCCCAGCATCAGAGTCTTTTCCAGTGAGTTGTCTCTTCACATCAGGTGGCCAAAGTATTGGAGCTTCAGCTTCAGCATCAGTCCTTCCAACAAATCGAATAGGGTTGATTTCGTTTAGGATTGACTGGTTTGAGCTCCCAGAAGTCTTAAGGGACTCTCAAGACTCTTCTACAGCACCACAGTTCAAAAGCATCAATTCTTTGGCACTCAGACTTCTTTGTGGTCCAGCTCTCACATCCACACATGACTATTGGAAAAACCATAACTTTGGCTATCTGGACCTTTGTCAGCAAAGTGATGTCTCTACTTTTTAATATGGTGTCTAGGTTTGTCATAGCTTTGTTTCCCAAGGAGCAAGCGTCTTTTAATTTCTTGGCTGCAGTCACTGTCTGCAGTGATTTTGGAGCCCCAGAAAATAAAACCTGTCATTGTTCCCACTTTTCCCCCATCTTTTTGTCATGAAGTGATGGGACTGGATGCTATGATCTTAGGTTTTTGAATGTTGAGTTTTAAACCAGTTTTTTCACTCTCCTCTTTCACCTTCGGTAAGAGACTCTTTAGTTCCTCTTCACTTTCTGCCACTAGAGTGGTATCATCTGCATACCTAAGGTTCTTGATATTTCTCCCCACGGTCTTGATTCCAGGTTGTGATTCATCTGGCCTGGCATTTTGCATGATGTACTCTGCATACAAGTTAAATAAGCAGGGTGGCAGGTTAAATAAATTAAATATACAACCTTGAAGTACTCCTTTCCCAATTGTGAACCAGTCTGTTGTTCCATGTTTGGTTCTAGCTGTTGCTTTTTGACCTGGATGTAGGAGTCCTCAGGGTTTTCTGTATCGAGTATCAAGTTGTCTGCATAGAGTGACCGCTTTACCCCTTCCCTTCCATTTTGGATACCTTTCCTTTTCCTGGTCTGGTGGCCGTGGCTAGGCTTCCAATACTATGCTGAACAGAAGTGGCCACCAGCGTCGTCACTATAACCACCAGCGCCTTCGCCAGCACTGTCGTCACTGTTACCATCTTCATCGGAGCAGCTACCGTTCACAGAGCGTTTGCTATGTGATAGGCACAGTGCTGAGCATTTCATTCACCTCTGCCTTTCCGTCCTCAATGCAGTATTGGAGACACTGTGATTTCTGTTGTGGCTCAAACCTTGGGCTCTGAGTCCGTAGCCCCTGCCTTCCTGCAGGAGCCCTGGGAGGGTGACCCCAAGTCGGTGTATCAGATCCCTCCTCAACCCCTTTCCCTCTGTGCCCCCTCCCTTCCCTCCACAGGTGTACGAGGGCGGGAGCAACGTGGACCAGTTTGTGACGCGCTTCCTCCTGAAGGAGACGGCCAATCAGATCCAGTCCCTGCTGAGCTCGGTGGAGAGCGCGGTGGAGGCCATCGAAGAGCAGACCAGCCAGATCCGGTGCGCGGACGGGAGTGAGCTGTGCCAGCCTGCTGCGTGGTGGGGATGGGCGTGTGCCTGGGGGCTGGGCAGCCTTGGGCGAGCTGCTGCCTCTCTCCTGCCTCCACTTCCCCACCTGTTAAGTGGGGACAGTTGTATACCTACCTTGTCACGTTGTTGTTGTTGATCTGAAACTACTCCACTGTTGGGCTCATTTTTTAAAACTGGGGAATTAGGAAACTGCAGTGGTTATTACCACCGTTGGAAAACAAGTTATCTCAGGCTGTGAATGAAAAATACCATGACTGTAAAAATAAGGCCTGTTGGTGACCCCTCGACCTGCTCCCTGCTTGTTTCGAGGCTGTGAGATGGTAGATGGGCATTGAAAACACCGTACCATCAAATCACCACCTCAGAAAGACTGAACAGCAGTGAAATGGATGGTTTTTCTCCTGAGGTTAGTTAGTATTATTTAAGGCCTTGTTTGCGGGTCCTTGAGAACATGGAAAACACCTGGGGGCCCCCTTTTTGGGGCAATGAGCCTGGGGTCCGGAGAGGAGGAGTCTCCTTCCGGCTGGCAGGGCCAGCCCCCAGGGGCCACGTGGGGGGCATTCGCTGTCCCAAGTTCAGACCAGCTCTTCTGTGCTCTTCCTTCCCTGAATAGCTGACGTGCCTGAGGCAAAGTAGAAGTAAAGACACATTAACAGGGGCTTCCCTGGGGGTCTAGTGGCTACAACTCTGCGCTCCCAACGCAGGGGGGCCCAGGTTCGATCTCTGGTCAGGGAACTAGATCCCACGTGTCACGACTAAGACCCGGTGAAGCCAAATAAATATTTTTTTTTAAGCCATAGGAACAGCTGGGCGCACCTGCCAGGTGCCTGAGCTTACTGAGCCTGGCGTCTCCTGGCACGGCAGGATGCTGGTCCTAGGTGGGGGTTCGTCCCAACCCACCGTGGTTGCAGAGGTGCTCGGTGATGCTGTTCACAAAACGCGTTTGCTCTGAGGGCCTGCAGCCCAGTCCCCTGGGAAATGCAGGACGCAGAGTCCTGGGCCCTGGTGACACCATCTGGGATTGGGGTCCCTGGGAGCCAAGCCCTAGACTCTGCATCCGTGATCAGTCTCGTGATTCAGAGGGTCTCCAAGGTTAAGGGGATTTTCCTGTCACATAGATTTTCTTCATCCTTTATCATCACTATCTTGATTAAAAAACCTGCGGCTTCCTTTCTGTCACAGATCAGATGGAGCGCTGCACACTTATTAGAGCTGATTCCCTGCGCTTTGCCTTCCCCCAACAAGTCAGCCGTCCCCCCACGAGTCAGCTGTCCCCCCACATGTCAGCCATTACACCTGCCTCCCTCCCCAAATCTCACGTAGGGATGATGGGAACATACACCTGCTTCCCGCGCACCCCCACCTCTCAGCCCCCAAACCTCAGCTGTCTCAGCTCTCAGCTGCAGGGCCCCCAGCCACCCTGGTTCCCAGCCCTGGGGATGGCGTGACCCGCATTCAAGCCAGCAGCCCGTCCCTGGGGGACCCCCGCTGCACCCACTCACAGTCCGCGGGCCATGTTTCATTTGCTGCTGGTTTGTAGAGGTCCCAGGACTGACACCCCCAAGACTCTGCCAGCCTTTCTCCTCCCCAGGGATTGGGGGTGGTCAGCCCCTCGGCACAGAGGGAGAGGATGCTGGGCTTTCAGGTTCACAGGAGGCAGATTCCAGAGCGAGCAGCGGCCACGCTGGGCACCAGGCGTATGGGCCGTGCACACGGGCGTGTGTGTTTGTGTCTGCAGTGACTTTTCTAGCATTTATGCACATGGGGGTTTGGGCATTTCTTGGGTCCTTACTGCATGCCAGGCACAGCGTTTGGTGAGCTGCGTGTCAGGGGTCCTGGTCTGTGCACATCAGTGTGCGTGGCGGGTGGGGTGGGGCCAGGCTGAGCCAGGATCATGGATTTTTGTCCTGTTAGATGCCCGCTCTCAACTGAGTCCTACGGCTTCTTTTCTTGGAGAGGGGGCTTGTTAGCAAACCCAGGCCCCGACCCCAGAGGCCTCTAAACACAGGACCAGGAGGCAAGCAGGGTGGGCAAGGGACAGCTGTGAGCTGCAGGGCGGTGGGGGCCTGGCTCAGCCTCGCAGGCCCTGGAACCTGGAACGGAACCTCCCAGGCACAGGGTCTGGGTTCCCAGAAAGGATCTGAGTTCAGATCCCAGCCCCACCCGCGGGCAGCCGCCTCTGTGAGACAGCGGCCACTGTGTGCAGCTCAGGGGATGGGGCTCCCAGGAGTTCTGTGCACGTTTCAGCCCCACAGTTGGTCAGAGCTGCTCCGAGCAGTCAGGGCCCTGCAGCCCCCGTCACGGGGTGCATCCCCCTACCCCCTCTGCAGACAGAACCACAGCCGGCCCAGACACAGCGCAGTGGAGAGCTGGTCCGGGAGTCCCACTCCCCTCTACGCCCCCAACCACAAGCTCATGGCTGCGGAAGAAGGAAAGAGCTTCCCGCCTGGTGAGAGAACGGTGGCCTGGGGTCGGGGGCACTGGCTGGGGGGTCCCAGGAGGACTTCTGAGAGTGGTCCCGATGGGGCCTGGGCCTCCCACAGGGACTGGGAGTCCTCGGTCGGGGGGAGGGGGTGCTCCTGCTCCAGCCTGGCCCCGCCCCCGTCAGCATCTCTGTTCCTCTTTCCCAGGCACCTCAGACCCCAAGGAGGACGGCCTGGATGCCCAGATCAGCAGGCTGGCGGGGCTCATTGGACGGCTGGAGAACAAGGTGGGCCTGCTGAGCCCCCACATCCATCCCCCCATCCCCCCCCCCAACCCTCCTAGCCCCCCAGGGAGGGCGGAGCTAGGCTGGAGCTTACAAGAGGGAAGTCAGGGAAGCTTAATGCCCCTGGGCCGGGTTGGGGGTGGTGTGGACTAAGGGGAAACCCCGGGAATGTGACCTTTGTACTTGTATGGGGCCTGGGGAAGAGGAGCTATGAGAGTGGGTGGGCAGCCAGGAGGGGGTTGCCGAGGAGCAGAGTGGGCTGCAAGGGGACTGAGCAGCAAGGGGGCTGTAAGGCCTCGGGTGGCTTGGGCAGATGGCAGCCCAGACCCGGGGTAGTGGCGGCTGAGGGATGGTGAGGTCTAGGAGAGGTGAGAGTGACCAGCAGTGTGAAGCCTTTTAAATGTGACATGGCCCGTCCCAAGCGATGGAAAATGGAATCATGATTTCAGAGTGTTGCGTGACTCAGTGCTATCATCTCAGGGCTGCCGGAGCCACGGACCACAGGCCAGGGGCTCAAACCCAGCCGCTTATCCTCTGACATCTGGAGTCTGGAATCGGGATGCCGGCAGGGCTGGTCCTCCCCCGGCCTTCCTCTGGGGCGTGTAGACAGCCAGGTGTCTGTGCCCTGGTTTCTTATAAGGACACCAGTCAATCTGGATTAGGGCGCACCCGTGTGACCTTATTCTCACAGTCACTCTTCAAATGTCCTGTCTGCAAATACAGTCATGTTTTGCAGCACTGGAGGCTGGGAATTCAACCTATGAATTTGCAGGGAACACAGTTCAGCCCATAACAATGACCATTTATTGGAAGAAAGAGAACAAACAGTTAAAGTTTACCAGTAGGCACTGGAATCAGCCTGCCTGTATTTGAATCCTGGCTATACCACTTAACAGCTGTGTGACCTTGAGCCAGTGACTTACCCTCTCTGAGCCTCAGAGTCCTCCCCTAACCATAGGGGAGATAATCAGAATGGCACCTCTCACAGGGTCGCTGTGAGGATTAGATAAAATATCTCAATGGCTTAGCGCAGAGCCTGCTGCCTAGTTAGCATTTAATAGTAGCACTGTTATTTTGCCGTTATTATGAGACATTCTGATACCAGGGCCTATACACATGTACACACCATACCTGTACGTCTACAGAAACCAAGATAACAGATATCTCTGGGCTGTAGGGTCACAGTGGCAATTTTACATTTATGATTTTCTGAAACTTCTATATCTTTTGCAAAAGGGCAAAAGAAAAATAGTGCTTTGATGGTTTTGTGGGTTAGTTTTGAGGGATCCGTGAGGGCGCTGGGTGGGGCTCCCCAGGAGGAGGCAGAGGCCCAGACTTGGGGCTGGGGGAGTCTAAGGGCGGAGCCAGTGAGCCCACCTGCAGGGCCGCAGGGATCTCCACCCGCCCCCGCCCTCCGCCCCCAAAGCTGGCTACTTGGTGGGAGCTGTAGGAAAGACTCCACGGGGACCTGAGGCCTGGTTGTCATAACAACTCCGCGGCGCCCCCAGAGGGAGGCTCTTTGAAGCTTATTTTTAGCGCCCCAGTCGCCTTAACAACTAGCTGGCTGGAAACCAAGGAGCACCTGGGCGTCCTGGAGACGGGGCGGGCCTCTTGCGGCCAATCAGAGGATTGGCCCCGGCGCGAGCAGGAGCCAGGCCCCGCCCTCCACGGAACAGCCTGAGGCCTCCTGGCGGGGCCTGGGCTCCCCGGAGCAGAGGCGCAGTAGGGAGAGGGGAACGCAGACCTGGGTGCCACCATCCCTCCCCTCATCTCTGCTTCATCCTCACCCTCACGTGGCCCAGCCGGCCAGGAGAAACCTAGGGGCCGAATCGCCGCCCCGCTCTCCAGGAGCCCACTTACACCTGCGTCCACACCCTGCTTCCGGGAAAGTCAGCACCTCTCTGGGACCAGCCGTGCATTGACGGGGTCCCTGGTTCCAGCTTTATTAAGAATTTCTAGGTGGTGACCGCTCAGGTCACGGACTTGTGTATCTGCTATTCTGTTTTCTCTAACAACCAGGCAACACGCCTCACACACATGCTTGTGCAGAGAAGACACACACACACACACACACCCTGTGCCAGGGACACGGCTTTCCTCCTGGAGGATGGACAGGGAGGGTACAAAGGTGGCGTCTGTTGGGGAGCCCAAGTTAAAGGATTCCGTGGATCGGGGGGAAGGGGCCTGGCCTCAAACTCGGGCTCGGAGCCTGGACCAGCTCCTGCGGCCCTTGGGTTCTCTGCTCTGAAATGGAGGTGCTGGGAACTGCGGCAGCCCCCAGCATGGGGTCAGAAGGGGGCTGGATGGGCTCCTTGCTTCCGCAGTGCTGACAGTGGGCCAGCCTCTACCTGAGAGTCTGGAAAGTTACCTGAGAGTTGGTGTAAAGCCTTTAGCCTGAGGTCCGTCAAGGGCCAGCAAGCACAGACTGCCTCATTCAGACCATTCTGTTCCTGAGGATCCCAGGTTGGGGGTGACTCGCAAGTTGGTCAGTCTGTTGCCAGCAGGTGTGGCAACCCCCCAGCCCTCTGGGCTCAGCAAAACGCAGCCTCCTCTGTGTTCTTTGCGGTAGGTCCGCTTGGCCTCTCAGGTCTGGTGCCACAGGCAGACGGAATCTGTGCCTGTGGGTGGCTTACCAGCCTGGCTTCCTGGGTCCCCCTGAGCCAGCACTGTGGGCTGAGCCCCGCCCAGAGTGGACTGGCCCTGGGAGCTCCCACCAGCCCGGGGACTTGAGGGTCCCTGGAACCGCGGGTGGAGGGCCCGGAGCTCTCCGGTGCTGTGTCCTGGTGGTGGTCCTGGAAGCCTCCCGGGCAGAGGGGGCCTCAGTCTCCAGCCTCTCTGCATGCTTTGTTGTTGCAGACCCTTTGGTTTGACCTTCAGCAGCATCTCTCGGATGAAGAAGGCACCAACATGGTGAGGACCCCTCCCTGTGGCCCTGTCCCCTTCTGGGCCGAGACTCAAGATGCAGGTGGCTCAGTGTCCCTGACACCCCCACCCCCGACCCAGGACCAGCACGGGGATGTGCAGCCCCGGCAAGTGGCCTCCGTCCCTTCCGGGGTTGTTCTCTGGCCTGGAGCAACATGATCAGCAGACACTGATTCAATCAGAATCAGTTCTGCAGACCGTTCACTCTGTTGTGTCTTGGCCCCAGTGCCTTCCAGTCTTTCTCGAGCCTCTCTAAACCCCCTTGTCTATTCTTCAGCATCTGTGTGGGACTGCTGCTTTTAGTTCATTTTTCGCCAGTTTTCAGTAGTGGGGTTGAGGGGTCAGCGTTATTCTGACCAAGGTGTCCTGTCCCAGGGGGATTGCTGGGTCCTGGGCTGTGCCCCCCCGGGGCCGGGTGGGGTCCTGGGTGAGCGGGTGACTCACGGGTCCTGTGGTCCACAGCACCTGCAGCTGGTCCGGCAGGAGATGGCTGTGTGCCCTGAGCAGCTGGGTGACTTCCTGGACTCTTTGCGCCAATACATGCGGGGTACCGCTGGGACCAGGAACTGCTTCCAGTGAGTAAGCCGCGGGCCGGGGGCCCGGCCTGGGGATGAAGGCCCAGGGCCCAAGTAGCTTTGTCCCTGAGAACACCCCGATGCCAGCGACGCATCGAGCGGGGTGGTTACAGGAGCCAGGGGCAAGTCCTTACTCTGGCTCTTCCTTGCTGTGCAAATCTCGCAAGTGGCTTCGTCTCCCTGACCTCAGCTTGCTCATCTGTAGAGAGGGACCACTAACTGGGTGGTTGGAGGCCTCAGTGGAGCGATGCCCCATGGGGGCCGTCTGGCAGAGCCTGGCCCCGTGCCCGCTGTCACCTGCCCTGCTTGCTCTTGTGGCTGCTCCTCAGGGCCCCTTGCCCGTGGTCTCTGCTGCCAAGGCCTGCGTCCAGCCGGCGGTGTCCCCGAGGGCTGTTGGCACGAGCTGCCGGGCTCCCTCTTCTCCCGGTGGTGGCCCACTGGCAGACAGTAGCTGTGAGCTCCACGCCTGTTCCCCATCTCCATTCTACGCTCCCCCCCAGCTGATTTATCTCCCTCCTGAGCACATGTGCCTCCACCTGCTTCCTGGTGAAGTGGGGGGCGGGGGCCAGGCCTGAGGGTGGAGCGTGACTCAGGCTGCTGCTGTTGCTGAGTGCTAATTCCCGGTGGTGGGAGCGGGGCAGATGATTCCGGTTGGCTGCGGAGGCCAGGAACGGGGTGGGGGTCTTCAGGAAGGGGCTGCTGGGTGCTGAGGCCTGAATAATGATGCCCCACCCACCCAGACCCAGGGTGGCAGCAAGGGGAGCGTGTCTAGGAGCATATGACACAGTGCAGCTCCACGGGGTGACCCGGGGGTGGTGGGTGAGATGGGGGGCGGGGGGCAGATAGGCAGGCCCTGCTCGTTCCAGCTGTCAGGTACCACAGGGGAGATGCTAAGGCCGGAGCGGGGCCCAGTCCTGCCTCCTCCCTTCTATATGGACGCTTGGCGGCTGGACAGACGTGCAGCTGGGCAGCTAGGGAGAGGGAGGGGACTGGCCCTTGGCACAATGTGGGCAGAGCTGGGATCTGTTTTGGAGTGGGGCTGACCAGACCAGTCCAGGGTCGGGATGGAGGCGGGCTGTAGAAAGAGGAGGCCAGGGGAAGTCTGAGATTCTTTGGCTTCAGAAACTTGCTGGGGGCGAGGGGGTGGGGCGGGGGGGTGGGGACATGGGCTGGGCTGGCGATGTCGAAGAGTATCAGGTGAGTGGGCGGGGGCTCACACAGGCCTTTGGGCCACATCGCACTCTAGATGCCACTACATTCAAGGTGCCAGCATACAAGTTGGGTGACCCTGGGGGTGCTGGGCGTCCAGGTGTCACCCAGGGCCACCAGAGCCGTGTACTCGCCACGGGAGAAAGCGTGGAAGGAGAAGGGGCCCACAGCCGGGCAGGCAGGCTGGAAACAGCACACAGTAGGGCGTCCTGTTTGTTGCATGAGTCTGTGTCCTCCATGCGCCCCAAGCCGGCCTGCTGTGTCCTCGCAGCCAGAGGCCTCGCCGCCAGAGGCCTCGCCCCGCGCCCCTGCAACCAGTGTGTCAGCCAAACAGACACAAGCCCTGTAATTGCTTTTCTCTGTGCTGCAATTACCAAATAGAGACGAAGCCCATCCCTTGGTGACCTCTGTCCACAGCAGGGCAGTCTGTAAGGAGTGAGGCCACCTCTGGGCGGGGCCAGGGTCCCCCTAATGACCAGGTGGCGTGCAGGCCCGAGCCCATCCCCATCAGGAGACAGGAGCCGCAGCTGGCGGGTAACTTCAGGCTGGAGGTAATGAAGTAATGATGCGATTAGCAGCCCTGTCTCCGTCCTGAGTGGCAGAACCTGGAGCTGCTGTGATTATACAGCAGATGCCGCAGGCAATGGGCATCCCTTCTCCAAGGGATGCTGGGGGCTCTGTGCTGCTGAGCGTGTGGGGAAGAGGAGCAAGGAGGGCAGCCCAGGGGCCAGAGGGGGCGGCGCTGTGATCTCGGAGGCCGGGCCTCCCTCTCATCCCCAACCCTGCCCTGGTCAGCCACCTTCTTAGGCCACCTCCCACCCGCCCCCGCCGTTGCTCTAGCCCCCAGCCTGGGTCTGTCCCTCTGTTTGGAACAAGGTAAGTGTCCTGTGTCTCAGGAAGGGAGGAGTGGCCTGGGACTCTGGCCAGGCCTGTTTCTAAGGATTAAATGAGACAATTACAGAGGACAGCTTGGAAGATGCTTTTATTTTTAAAGGTAGGTTTTTAAGCTAGAAGTTAGGAGACTGGTGTGCTAGAAGCCAAAATATTTCAAAAAGGAGCGAGTGTTTAACGGTATGGAATGTTAATGTTCTATATACAGCTGGATAAAAGAAGGTTTAGCTGCTTTGAAGTGAATCTGATAGTTTCCCCTATGGGTAACCTTTATCATTTAGAGAATCTTAAGTTTGTACTCCAGATAACTTGCCATATTGTTTTTCACAGCATGTTATTTTGGTCCTTAAGATCATGTAGAACTTGAAATCGTGAGAAGGGGTTTGATTCGACCCTATGAAATTTATCCCCTAACAATCCCACATCATGGAAGAAACTTTTCTAAACTTACGTTTCAGGAAAAAAAGTTTTTCTCTTTTTTCTTGATGATTCCCTGGGTACCTTTTTGACCATATTCTTTTCTTGATCAATTATTTAACCCACTTAAAATTAGAATATAGTTATGAAAATATGGCTAATGTAGTTATTTGAAAAGCCTTATTTTGAAGAATCTTCATGGCAAAGAAAAACAAGATTTACATATTTTGCCTTCATGCAAAACATGTCTAGAAAAGAAATAGAAAATGTGGTTTATTTTCCCAGTTGTACAAAAAACTTTACCCAGTATTTGTATAAAATTGTTGATGTTATGAATAATGACTTAATAGTCAATAACTTTGCTATCAGGTTTTTTAAATCATAACTTCATCTGATCTTGGAGATAATCTGGAAAGAAAACGGAATCAGTAAGTTTCTAGTGCCTCACATAACTTTTATTAACATAGTAGAAATTCTTTTTATATCAGATTTTTATCGCAGAATGGTTTACTAGATAAAAGGAAAGTTATTCTCTAAACTGGTATGTTTTCAAGATCTTTTTTCAATTGATACTACTTTTCACTTTAAGTTGTTAGGTTTTTTTTAATCTATAGAGAGCCTCTATTTGTCATGTATTAAAAAATCTGTTTCTAATAAAGATGGATGTTACAGACTGGAAAAAAAAAACAGGTGTTTTTTTTTTTTTTTTAATGAATAAAAAGGCCTTTTAAAAAAATGGCATTTCATTAGAATTCATTCAACAGCTATGCTCTGGGCACTGTATGGGCCAGGCCTCAGTCCAGACAGCAGAGCTGTACATGCAGCTGTCAGACCAGGTGGCGGTCCTGGGGGTTCTGATCAGAAAGGAAGCATGTTCCAAGAGGATCCTGCCCTGGACCACAGCTTTTGGGAGCCTGTTCCCTGGCTCTGGGCGCCCGGTCTGGGCTCGTTTGTGGCAGGGCAGGGCAGTGGTGGGATGGGCCTGTGGGCCCTCTCTGCACCCTGGGAGGTGTGGCCCCTGACTCTGGCCTTTCCTCTTACAGCATTGCTGCCGTGAGGCTGGCGGACGGCGTCACCTTCGTGGTCTATGAGTTCTGGGAGACGGAGGAGGAGTGGAAGAGGTAGGCTTGGCACACATGCTCTCTGGCTTCCAGCCTGTGGGGGTGGTGAGGAGTTGGGGTCCCAGCGGCATCCACCGTTCAGGAGGCTGGTCCTGCACCCCTTCACCTGGGCTCTGAATCCAGGTTCCTTGCCAGCCCTGGGAGCTGAGGCCAAGGGTGCTCCTGTTTAGAAACTGCTGCCCAAGGATAAAAATCTAGAAAGAAAGTTCTCTTGTTTAACTCTGCTCACGGGGAGGTGAGAACCAGGCTGTTCTACCCTTGGGGCCCCAGCAGTCATGCTGGGCCTTCTTACCTTCCCATGAAGGCTCTGGCCCCTGAGCTTGGCTGATCAGTCAGAGCCTCCAGCCCAGGGCCAGACTCAGACCCCGCTCCAACCCCCAGGAGTTCACGGGCGTCCCCCTGGGTTGCAGGCACCTACAGAGCCCTGTGTGCAAGGCGTTCCGGCACGTCAAGGTGGACATGCTGAGCCAGCCTGAGGCCTTCTCCCGGATCTCCGTGCCAGGTACTGGGGAGGAGGTCTGGAGCAGCCACAGGGGCAGTGGGGACACCTCAGGCCTGGCAGAAGAAGCAGCACCAAGACCCAGACGTCCACAGACTCTTCTGTTCTCTTGTGGGTGTTCTGTCGCCCAGTCGTGTCTGACTCTTTGTGACCCCATGGACTGTAGCCCACCAGGCTCCTCTGTCCACCAGATTTCCCAGGCAGGAATACTGGAGTCGGTTGCCATCTCCTTCTCCAGGGGATCTTCTTGACCCAGGGATCGAACCTGAGTCTCCTGCTTTAGCTGGCGGGTTCCTTACCACTGAGCCACCCAGGAAGCCTTCTGTTCTCTTAGCTGCTAGGAAGTGTAGTCCACGAGTGAGTGCTGAACAGAGAGGGGCCTCGAGGCAGGAAGGCTGGGGCCCTGGGCACCAGGTGGCTGGGAGGCGGCCCCGAGCCCAGAGTGTGGCAGGCTGGACTTCTACAGATTTGAGAACACGTGATACTCATTGCAATAACTCTAAAAATGACTGTAACATTGAAACAGTACTTAGTATACAAAAAAGTCACAGATGCAGGTATGTGTGTGTATATGTATTACATAGTTTATAATTATTATATCTACTTATGTAGCCACCAAGAACTATGGTTCCTATAAAATACTAACTGCCAAATGCTAGCATAGAAAATCTTGGGCAAACTACGGGAGATGGGGAGGGACAGGGAAGCCTAGTGCAGTCCATGGAGTCCCCAAGAGTCGGACACGACTTGGTGAGTGAATAACAGGTATATAAAATGTAAAGTTCCGACACTGTGTGCACTTTCCGGAAATCTACCAAAAACCGAAACCATTTTTGTACCTGTGGAAAGTCAAACATGCGAAATAGCTATGGCCCCTGTTTCATGTAAAGCCACCCTTGACTGGATGACGCAGCTGGTGAGCGAGGGCCTGCCTGGCACAGGTAAGACAGTTGTCCTGGCTCTGGGAGAGGGCAGAAGATGTGAACACCCCCTCCTACATAATTTAACCCCCATTTCTTTCCCAGCACCACCTTCCCTCCCCCAAGGGTTTCACAGGACTCCAGGGCCAAGAAAGCATCTACTGCTCTAACTGGCAAGATAAGTTTCCCCCTCACTTCCTTGATGGTGGGCTACAGGTGAATTTTAAAGCACCCGTCAGTAAACGGGGCCGCTGGCCACCCACCTGTCAGACTGCGGTGCACACCCTCCTCCTGGGC
Organism: Capra hircus; assembly: GCF_001704415.2. Classification (NCBI taxonomy): domain Eukaryota; kingdom Metazoa; phylum Chordata; class Mammalia; order Artiodactyla; family Bovidae; genus Capra; species Capra hircus. The sequence goes on from NC_030825.1 coordinate 11,730,588, forward strand.
TGGCGGCTCTAAACAGTACTCCAGTTTTTGAATGGAGCCCGAGCTCCAGGAAAAACACTGAGCTACTGGAGCAGCAGGTACAAAATTGCGGACCCAAGAGCAATTTTATTTACAGATACTCTCCCCTTCACGTCTCCTTTAACCAGACATCAGTGTCTTCTGTCAGTGAGTTAGAGGCTCCTCTGTCAAGTTGGCGTTACCAGGCCGCGGTGGGAAGACAAGTTCACGTCCTGGAAAGTTCACATTTACTGTTTCAAATGGGCATACGGGCAATGTAAAGGCAAGTCTGCTCCTCGGACGTGTGATTCGCCACCAGGGGGACAACCAGCAAGCGCCTCTGGGGCGCCGGATGCAGGAGGGACTGCAGGCATCGCTCTTCTGCCCTGAGCGGAGGCAGGACCTGCTTCTTGCCCCCCCACCCCCACCATAAACCCATCTCTCTTCTTCTCCAGCTGCTTGGTGCACCCTGGGCCGTGACTGACTGCCTCCTCAAGGTCCCACAGATGAGTGTGCCGCCCTGCTCCCTCTGACGAAGGATGTCCACTCTTTTCTAGAAACTTTGGTATACTAGCTGTCTTTTCAGTATACTTCCAAATAAGAGTGTCTCTTCCCACTGTTCAAAGTGAAGGCGCACCCCTCCCCTGGCACCCCCTGCCCCACCCTTGGCGGCAGAGCAGTGTCTGAGCTGCCGGGCCCTGCTGACATGGGCGGGCGGTGGTGATGGAGGCGGCCCCCCCACCCCGCCAGCAGACGGCCACGCATGACCAGTCCCCATCCACCTCCCCCTCACTCTCCCTGGTTGCCACTCCTCCACGTGGTAGGGGGCCGAGACCCTGTAGTGTCCACCTTAGGCCTGGGCTGAGCCCGCAGGCGGCAGTAGACCCCACGTAGCAGTGCCCTACTGGGCAAACAGCCGCCCTAGACGAGCACCAAATAAACTCCCGTTGGGGACAGCTGTGTGTGTGTGCCATTTTCTGTGACAGCTGGGGAGGGAAACCACTTTATTAGCCATGAAACCTGAGCCCACCTTGTGTTGGGGGGGACATTCCAGGTTCCTAGAGGCCATCACCACCAAGGGCAGAGGCCAGACCTGACTGGACACAGTCTCTCACTGCACACTGTCAACTTGGTGTTCCGGCCAGACAGAAGGCCAGGCCCCAGACTTCATTCAAACCCGACTCTGGACGCCCTGTGACTTCCCCTCTGTCTCCCTGGCCGAGTTGCAGGAGAGCAACAGGACACAGAAGTCCCAGGGGTCACGAAAGGAGAGGGCCCTGCGTCCCCTTCCTAGAGGAGGAGGCAGAACTGCCAGGCACGAGGACAGGGGAGCTGGGCCACGGCGCCCTCACAGCAGGACCAGGTCTGGTCTCTGCAGCCCCAGCTGGGACCGGCGCTGTCACTAAAGCCGCCACTGCCAGGTGGGGCTCTGCCCTCTCGGGCAGCCGGGGAGCCATGAAGCCGTGGGTCCCCCTTGCACGGCCTCACAGGGCTCGACACCAGCGCCTCACACAAAACCAGTGCAACCACGGGGCCTTGACAGAAGAGTGAAGTGCAGACTAATCCCAGCTGCGTCCCTGCAGCCAGCCTCCTTCAGCCTCTGTTTTCTTACCTGGGAAGCAGGGGGAGACCCCTCCTCTGGAGACCAGGAGCTGCCTGGCTCGCACCAAGGCTGCTGCGGGGACCCCCCGTAAGAGTCTCCCCCCTCACACACACACACACCTCCCCGGCGCCCGGACTGCTCCGAGCCGCTCTGCCTGCTGTTTCAGCAACTACCCTCGGGGGTTGGGGCTCTTGGAGGTAGAGCTGAGGAGCCCCCATTACCTGGGCCTGCCCCTGTCTGAGCCCTCCCATCACACAGATCTGTGCTGACCGCGGCCACGGGCACTTGGCACCGCCTCAGGTTCCGCACGGGAAGAGCAGGCTCCAAAGAGAGCAGACACCCACCCACCCGAAAAGGTGCGAGAGCCTCCACTCACTCTGCCCTCCGGGGACAGGCACCCTCGCTGCCTCCTGTGGCATCCTGGGATGGGCAAGCAGGGAACCCGAGACCCTGACAGGCAGGCAGCAAACCCGGAGCGCCCAGGGCCGCCGCCTGTGCCCCGCCCTGCCCCCTGACCACCTTGCACCCAGCGTAGGCAGGCAGGGAGCAACAGCCCCAGATTAACACAGGTCCCCCCAACAGCTGGACATGGAGTTGCCACACGACCCCACAGCTCCACCCCGGGGATGTACGAGGCCCCAAAGAACCGACACAGTGAAGCAGGGTCCTGTGCCCATGTGTTCACACGTGAGCCAGAAGGCGGAACACACAAGTGTGCGTAGTGGGTGAGCGGACTCCTGAGTGTGGCCCGTCTGTGCAGCGGACTGCAGATCAGCCGTAGGGAGGGACGACGTGCTGGCCCAGGCTGCGGCACAGTGCCCTCGTGGGCACAGGCAGCCACGTCAGTACAACTCCATTCACGCAGGACGTCTGGAGCTAAACCCCTAGAAATGGAAGGCAGCTGAGGGATTGCTGGGGAGTGACTGTGCGGGAAGGCCTTTGGGAACGGGATGCTCAGCGGTGTGGAGCGGCTCGGCTTCAAGATGGTTTATGTTACCTGAATCTCATTTCTTTCAAAAAAGTCACAGTCCACTCACTTGCCCAAACGTTCACCACCTGTGTTCCTCGTGTCCAGTCCAGGACCTAAGCCTGCGTGGGAGTGGTGCGGCCACCACTCTGGTGGGGCACAGGCCACCCCTCAGGGCTGGGCTGGTCCCTGCGTGCTCCCGCGGGGGCACCTGAGCCACTGGGAGCGCCCTTGCCCAGGACACGCAGACCCCCTGTAGCCCAGGCCACTCTGAGCAGAACATGTCACCTGGACTGCCCTGTTCACAGCGGTCACTTGAGACAGAAGGGTCTCTACATGCCAGCACGGGGGTCACCATCGATGGACCAGGACCCTGTGACGGGCCTGGCTCTGTGGGTCTAAGCTCAGCCTCACCGCTCTCCAGGGAAGGAGTGGCTGTCCGCAGCTTCCTTTCCGAGGGGAGCAAAGAGGGTGAAAGCCAAGAGCCAGCATCGGAAGGGAAGCGGGGTGGAGGCGGCTGCCCCAGCTCCAAGGAAGACACCAGGGCTGAGGACCACACTCACGGAGGTTTCCTGGGTCAGTCACCTGAGGCTGAGGGCTGTTTGGAGCAGGGACGGGCCTGGCCGCAGTCACAGGGCTGGTGAGCGGCAGGCGGGGTCAGCCCAGATGTGCCAGACCCACAGCCCATGCTAGGACCACCCTGAGCTGGAGCACGCACTCCAGCCCTCTGTCCTGCAGCTGCTTCCCTCGTAGAGGGGCACACGGTGTGGAGGGGACTTGGACCTGCCCCCAGAGCGCGGACCTCAGCCTCGTGTCTGTCTGCATCCCCGCCCTGCACGATCACGCCTGATCTGAGGCTCGGTCCTGTGGGAGCCCCGTCTGTGCCTGTCAGAGGTGGGACGCTGGTGCCCGGGGGGCCATCCTCGTCACCCCCCAGGAGCCCCACCACCCTCCCAGCATCAGTGTCAGGCCACCCCCTCCCTGCCGTCCTCTCTCACATGGCAGGGAGCCCACGTGCCTGGTCGTTCCCTTCTCCCCTTGGACCTGTGTTCACCTCATCTCAACCTAGATTGTCTGGAACTGAGACCACCATTGCTTGGGTCCCCCACCAGCTGCTGTACATACAGCATCACCTTTTAATTCTCATGTTGCCTCATACATAGTAAACCTGCTCTGTTTGGCTGGTGGGGAAATGGATTCTTGGGGAGGTTCATAATAAACTTCTCGGATTTAGAGAAAGCAAATGGCAGATAGTGTTCAAAACAAGTGGTCTGACTCTTAAGCCGCTTATCACACAGCATCCCTTTAAGCACACCCCTTACCCGCCATGCTTGGTTCTTACCCAGGACCCTCCTATCATGGCCCAGCCTCCCAGCCAGCAGCCCAGAGCCAAGCATGCAGGGTTAATGTAACTCTCTGTTCATCTGCACCAGCTCCGGGTGCTAAACGCTCCATGACCTCATTTCTCGGCTCACGTGCCGGTTCTGAGACCCTCATTCAGGAGGACGCGAGGTGTGGGGTTGATCAGAGCACCTGGAGAAGGGTCCCGTGTCCCCTCACGGGGTCAGAGTCTTCAGGGACAGCCAGGGCGCTGGGGGGCAGAGGCCCCAGCCCTGCCCCCAGGGTCGACTAGTTCCCCCCACCTTGGCTACAGCTCAGAAGACGAACGATGGAATTCAACCCCTTATCAGTCCCAATCCAACTCTGAAGCTCACAGGACAGGCGGCCTTGAGGTTCCCTCACCTGTAAAAATGTTTGAAAATGTATGCTAGGTCCAAGAAGCTGGACATAAAAGACCACGTATTGTATGCGTCCATTCATATGGAATGTCCGGGACAGGCAAGTCCATAGAGAGAGCACAGAGCCACGGTCACCGGGGACCCGGGGGAGAGAGGAGGGGGCATCAGGGCTGCAGGTCCTGGATTCTCTGGGGCTAGAAACACACGGGAGCTGGGCACTGCTGAGAGCGGAGCCACTCTGTACAGACACCCAGACTGCACACTCTGACTTTGCGGCACGTGAATCAACGTCTCAAAGCAGCATCAGCACGGGAAGACAAGTGGGAAACAGGCGGACTACGCGACAGTTCCATCAGCACAACGTCGCACACACCCGGCGTGATGTAGCGCGACCCGGCCATGCCTACCTGGGGGAGGTGTCCTCAGGTGTCAGCCCCTGCAGGCGCGGGCACCGCTGGCTTCCGGTGGACGTCCCAGGGCGGGAGAGGAGCGGCCTGGATCCAGCCACGTCCGTCCAGGGGTCCCAGGCCCTGGGCAGGCTCAGCACGAGTGAGCACAGTAGCTCGATGCAGCAGCAGTGGCCAGTCCTCCACCCTGACCCCGCAGACCCTGCTGCACCACGGCTGCAGGCACGGCTCCTCAGCCCAGAATCGGGGTGGGGTCGGGAGGGACCCACAGAGCAGACAGCACGCTTGGCCTCCAGGCTCTTCTGGTCCAGCCAGTGGGAAGACAGGGGCCTCTCCTTGGGGTCCCACCCACTGGAGAGAGGCCAACTCGGGGTATACATCTACTCGGGTCCCCCGTGCCCTGGCCTGAGCACCAGCTTGAGTGCCCTGCCATCCCCAGCAAATGGCACCCCCAGCCCCCCGGGCTCTCCTCCACCGAGCCATGCCCTCATCTCATGTCTTTGACCCCAACACCCCAGAGCAGAGTTCCCTGGGCCTCAGCACCTATCCCCCAGTTATGGGGTGAACTGTCCCTCAGAAACATAAGCTGCAGTCCTAACCCCCAGGAAACGGTGAATGTGACCTTACTTGGAAAGAGGCTCTTTGCACATTCCAAGTAAGTAACTAAGATGAGGTCATATCAAATGAGGACCCTGGGCCCTCTAATAGGGACACATGGACACACAGGTAGCTGGAGGCAGAGATGGCGGGTGCAGACACGCCCAGGAGCACCAGGGGGCTGGAGGTGGCAGGCAGGGAGAGGGTGCATAGCCCCGTACACACCCTGACCCCAGACTCCCAGGCTCCAGACTGAGCTCCCGCCGCTCTGACCTGAAGCCCCCAGGTCCGTGGTCACGTGCAGGGCCTAGGCCACCTCTCACCACCGCACCAGACACCCTGGGACCCAGCAGAAGCCCAGAGGCACAGCCTGGGAAGGACGGAAGAGTCAGTTTCTCCAGCTTCTTAATGAAGAGGTCACATGGTTCTCACGGCCAGATGCAGGCGGCTGCAGGGGCCCCCGTCCTGCTGGAGCGCGGGCCGCTCCCTACAGCAGCTCCATGACGGCCGCCACCATGCTCTGCCCGAAGATGAAGGCACCAACCAGCACGGAGACCACCCCCCAGGCCTCCAGGCAGCACCTGCCGAGTCAACGAACCCACGTCAACCACGTGCTTTTCCAGAGTTTCCCACAGAAGAGCCAGACACGTGTCGAATGCTCATGACATGAAGCCCGGTAGAGTCACCAATTCGGAAACAATTCCACTTGCTCTCCCCTTACCTGTAGGGATGGGTTTCTGAGACAACAGGAAATAAAGCACCCCCGCAGTTGAAAAGAAAATTAACTCCCAACTGTTGCTTCCTAACCTCATTCCTCCCGATGCTTTACCAAAGACAGAGGAACGGGGGAGGGAGACGCGAGGTTCAAACTCCCTTTTTGCTCCTTTTCCTTGGGGGTGGGGTTGAAGCCTCCTGAACGTGAGGAAGGAGAAGCCCCAAGTCACACAGATGGGAACAGCAGCTGGGGCCAGAGAGGAGGGCACAGAGGTGGCTGGAACTGGTGGCCGAGGCCACATCCACGAGCTTCATAACGTAACCAGGAGAGATGGGGCAGACAGCGAGGCGAGAGCCGTGATAATAAGATTCCCACAAAACGGCAGGGATATTTCTAGCCCCATTAACACAGGCCATGGGGCCTGTTGTCATGGAAAGACCATCTCCAGTTACACAGCATCGCAGAGTGGCAGCTCAATGCCAAGAACACCCACCCAGCTGAAGGGGGCAGTGAGGGAACGTAAAGGGGCTGCGGGCTCCTCGGAGCAGCTCTGATGGATCAGAAGGCCCTAAGGCAGCGCTGGGATTAAAAATCCTTTGAAAGCCCATGAGTAATGGCTCCGTGAACTTGGCCCGAGGCGCCACACAAAAGCAGCAACACTTGAAAGGGCACTACAGGGAACAAACTACGTAGGGCCCCTCCCTGCCCACCCTCCACCCCCCGCAGGCCATCAGGGCTGGTGCGCAGCCCGAGTCAGCTTTAGAGTCGTCCAGAAAAACACTTCACAGCCTAGCAGGGAACCCGGCCGAGTCTGCCACTGTGGGAAGACCAAACTTGGGCTCCGTGTGGCCAGAGGAAGGGCAAAAAGAGGCACAGGCCCACAAGGGGACCCACGTTCATGGCTGCTGTGATGCGAGAGCATCTTTCTGTACAGGGCTGAGTGGTGGCACCCCAAAGTCACACCCAGCTGGAGCCCATGACCTCAGGTGGAAAAAGGGTCTGTGGGGCAACAGGACTTCTGCACCCACCCTGCCCTGGAGAAGGATGCTTGATTACAGCGCTCCAGCTGCCAGGAAGACCCCAAATCCACAGACAGCTCCAACCTCAGGCCACAGCCCTCAGCGTGGAAGGCAGTGACGCATGGACTCAGTGGAGTGCTGGCTTGGACCCTCCCAGCTCAGCTGCCTGTCGCTGTGCAGACAAGGGCCCCTCCCGGCCTGGCCGGCCGTTCCCTCCTCGGCAGGACCCCGCGGGCCCGACCACATCTCATGGCCCTGGAGCCGAGACCCACACACGCCCTGTCGCCGCCCTCGCATGCAGACACTCACTTAACTCGGGGTCCGATGCGCTCCACGCTGACCGCACAAATGAGGCACAGACCTGTGGGGGAGAGTTGGGGTCACTGCAGCTCTTTGTCATTGAACCCAAAGCAACCCCGAGCTCTACAGGGCTCAGCCAACACGCAGCAGCCCCTAGGGACCCGAGAGGCCAGCAGAGCCTTTGCCCACAGTAGCTCCATGGACTGCCCCTGCCCCTGGTGAGAGGGCAGAGCGCACGGCCCATGGCACCACTGTGGGGTCCTTGCTCAACACCCTCTAGCACTGGGGTCTCTCCAGCAACAGTGACAGCCACACTCGTCTCTGGTGAGACGGTGCGAGTCAGGGCCAGGTCGGGGACCAACACCTGGGATGCATCTGACAGCCGCCAGCTGCCTATGTTGTCTGTTTGGTTTTTTTTTTTCCTCTTTTTTTTAATGGTGCTGCTGGGACTCGAAGTCAGACAGCTCAGCCGGAACAGCCTGTGATCTCTCCCCGCTCCCAAGCCTGTCCCAGCCGGTCCTTTCCAGCACGGAAATGGCTGGAGCTAAAAGGCCCCACACAGGACATAGACGCCCAGCCCATCGTGTGTGTTTAAGATACTGCATGGCTGAGCCCATCTGACCCAGACCAGGGCTGAGGGTGGGGTGGGGGTTGGCAGAGAGAATCGGATCCCACTTGCCGTCTGAAACTGCCTTCTAGCACCAGGCACCACCCGGGTCTGGGGTTTCGGCCCCTGTATGCTCCTCCCCTGGGAGTCCCAGCCTTGGCTACCCTGCGTCTCCCAGGCCAGGATAATGGTCAGGCCAATTATACAGGAATTTCACATCCTCCTCACACTGGGAAGGTTTCCTAGGAACCCACCAGTCATGGAAACTGTATTCACCTCCCAGGTTTGGGGGAGAAGGAGGAAGGTGTTTGAGGGGCACCTTTGAACCACACGAGTTTCATGTAGTTGAAAACATTTAAATAAGATAAAATCCTACAGTGAGCGGCAGCCTTGAGAGGGTGGCTGAGGTTGACTCAGATCTGCTACATGCTACCTATTCTGCATGAGAGGCCTCAGGGCCTTAGTCTTCCTGTCTGTGGGATGGGTTGATGACAGCACCCCACCTCGTATGTCCATCAAGGGCTGTTGAGGTGTTTACTGAGGAAAGGTGTGCAGAGCCCTGGCCCTGGGCCTGGCTCAGTAAACAGGGCTGGCAGCCATCCCACCTAGACGAGCTCCCGTGCACCCTGACCTCCACGTGGCTTCCCACGGCAGGGAGCTGGGAAGGACCCACGGCCGGCGGAGCCAGGGCCTCACCTGGGAAGACGAAGATGAAGAAGGAGCTGATGCCGCCAATGATGCCGATGATCTCGCTGAGGTCGGGCAGGAACAGGGCCATGGTGAGTGTCGCGGTGACCCAGAGCACGGTCAGCGGCATCCGGACCCACAGCCCCGAGGGCTCGGCCAGGGCCCACGGCCCACATGCCCCACCACAGCCCCGCCTCCAGAAGTCCTGCATCACCGACCTGGAGGCCACAAAGCACGGGCTCACACGGGCTCCCATGTGAGCACCCCCCAGCCCATGCTGGATGCCCCAGAGTCCTCCAGCTGCCCCGCATACCCAGCTGGGCTCCCATTCCACAGCAGGGCCTCAGTCCCCAGGGATTCCCGCACGTGAGCAGCTGACGGGCGGGTGCCTCGCCGGGCGGTCAGGTTCTGGCCAGGGCACCAGGCTGCAGTCCTGACACCAGCTGGGCCACGCTGGGCAAACCACCCAACTCCCCTGCCCCGTCTCCTCCTCCAGGAAAGGGAGGTGATGACCACCCCCACGACACACAGGTGGGTGTGGTACCCAGCACGTGCCAATGCTTGATGGACAGCGTGCCCCAGCCTGAACCCTGTCCCCCTGAGCTGGCCTCACCTTCCCAGGAAGAGCACGATGGGGTAGGCAGTCATGATGGACACAGCAAAGAGGACCCGGGCAACGATGACGACCCCGTCGCTGCCTGGGTAGGACATCAGGATGTCAGCAGACACGTCTGTCCCGAAGGTCAGGAAGCCGTACGCACCTGAGAGGGCCACAGGGGAACCCAGGAAAGCTGGTGAGAAAAATGCCGGTCCTCCATCTCAACCCCAACACGCTGATAGCACCCACCTCCACCGCTGCTGAGGTTTCCCCCAGGAGCTGACAGTAGGTTCTAGAACCTCCCCAGGTTTTTCTGTCCTCAGCCTACAAGATCCTCGGTTCTTCTAACTTCAAGACCTGCTGGGCAAGACTGTCCCTTGCCTTCCTCCCAAGCAGCTCAGTGTCCACATACAAGGTTCCAGGATGGACTGGAAGCACTCTGACTAACACTTTCTGTGCCTGTTCCCCCACTCTCTCAGTACCCAGAGAAAGAAGCTGGCCATGCACCCATTTTCCTGATGGAAAAATCAAGGCCCAGTGTAAACACCTGTCTGGAATAACACGGCTTATTACAGTAGCAGTCAGGTCCCTCTCCCACAATCCAGCACTGCCTCCTAGTCACCTGCCCTGTCCTGAGACCCTACCTCTGAGCTTTGGCTTTCTGCCCATCCCACGATCCTGCTGGCCCTGCAGCGTCTGGAAGAGAACCTCAGTCACGGGGTCCGACCCAGGGGCTACAGAGCCCTGCTAGACAGAGGTCACCCAGAAAATGTCCAGGCCCCCAACATGTGTGTGGCTGCCTTGGGGCTTCCTGAATCAGAGGCTCTGGCAGGCCAATGAAAGAAAGCAAGCTACCGGGCTGGAGGAAAGCAGCCAGGAGTCAGCCTGAGCCCAGGCCCTGGGCTGGATGAGCTGTGGGGTCTCGGGTGTGGCAGCCCTTCTGTGAGCCACAACCTGCCACCTCTGAAGACCCTCCTGTGCCAGTGTGTGGATGCTCAAACCCACTGTATCTGAGAGGGGGTCCTGTAAACCACACCGGATGTAACACTCTGACAGCATCACTCCTGCCGTCCTTCCAGATGGGGAGGGGGGGGTGTGGGGAGACAGTGGGCCAGGGTTTCTATCTCAGCTTAGACATCAAGTCAGGAGACCCTGGTTGAGCTGAGGCAATCCTCTGGGTAGAGTGTCCTCCTCTATGAATCGTGGACTCTCCTGGGGGCGTTAGAGATCAAAGATGCTCCAACCACTTAGCCCTGTGCCCAGGATGTGTATTATTCCAGTTCCTCCTACTGCTGCACCCCCAGGTCCTGGGCACCCCAGGCGGGCCTTACCTGTCAGCGAGTAGACGAGGCAGCAGGCCAGCAAGGACAGCACGGAGACCAGGGTCCAGTGCCCGAGGCTCTGGTGGCGCATGCTGCAGTAGATGGACACAGCGGCTTCGTGACACTGCGAGAGAGGGGCGGGTCAGTGGGACTCCGGCCAGCCTGCACTAGAACCTCCTGGCACCCTCGGAAGAGTCTCATTGTCCCAGCATGCGAGCAATGACCCAGAAGCCCACCAACTAGCAGAAGGGAGAAGTAAGTTGTCAGACATTCACTATTACCTGGCACCGAAAGGGGGTAAACACAACTGCAGGCCCCGTCACAGAGGCCCCGCGGCTGTGATGTGAAGCGAAAGCAGCCAGAGAAGGATATTTCCACATATGTGAAGTTAAAGCTACAAGTCAAACAAGCCAGGATGGGGTCCTCAGTCATGGTACTGTTGATGCTGGGGGTTGTGCTGTGCACGGTGTGATGTGGACCAGACCCCCGGCCTTGACCCACGAGATGACAGGGGCGCCCCCTTCAGGTGTGACAATCAAAAGCGTCTGCAGACATTGCCAGGTGTCCCCTGGGGCAGGGGGGCAAAGTCAACCCAGTTGACAGCCCTCATTTATGATGAGAGAGGGCAGAGTGGTGGTATGGGTGGGTGGATGGTGCTCCCGAGGGAACATTCCGGGGGGCTGATGATATTCTAGGTCCCCACTGGGGTTATGGTTTCGTGGGAGCACACATACTTATGATTTATACACTGCCTATGTACTATATCACATTTTTAAAAATCTAAAATACATATACCACTGCCGAGAGCCCACCTACGATGTGACGTTCTTGGGGCAGGTCCTGGGCAGCCAGGGAGACCCTGCTGAGCAGCCAGGGAGGAGCTGCTGTTTCTGGATGCGCCCTGTGGGTTCGAGGAACTTCCCAGGCTCCCAGGACAGGGTTCCCACCGTCACATTCACTTACTCCCTTCTGATCAAAACCAGCACGATGACTGTCTATGCCTGCCACTTGCCACGCTCAAGATTCCCTTCACCCACCGAGCTCAGCCCACAGCTGTCCCTCTCCACTGCCTCAGGGCCTTTGCCCGTGCTGTGTGCTCTGCCGGGGGCGGCCCCCAGTCTGGCCAGCTCCTACTCATCCTTCAGGAAAGCGCTCCCCTGCTGGCCCCACGTGAGCACAGCTGGGCTTGTTGGCTCGCGTCTATTGGGTGTGCGGTAGCAGACACGCTCGCCTCGCTCATCCCCAGTGTGGCGTCTGGCCCCCGGTTGAGGGCCCTCCTAGGATTACTCAATCATCCATCCCTCTGCTCCACCTGCAGCCATGAGGCCTCCCAGCGGCCAGCCCAGCTCCTCACACTCAGGCCCTCACTGGTTCCCTTGGTGTGAGTCTGGGGTAGCCCCTCAACCAGCCCCACAGCCCCTACCCTCGTGGAGCACACACTGGGAGTGGCTGGGGCACCTCGGCCGCGGGGCTCCTAATTCCAGCTGCAGAGGTGGCGTGCAGCCCAGGGCAAGCCCACCGTACCTTCTATGACAGGCGAGCCTCAGGGACCCCCCTGACCTCATGGAAGCCCACTGCAGGCCAGCTCAGCCAGGCGGTGGGCACTTAAATTCCCCCAAAATACAAAAGGACCCTCGACCAGCAGGTATCAACGCCCCGCCTCCTGCACTCGGGAACCCAGGCGTGGGGAAAAGATGGTTGGTGGTGGCCGGATGGAGCCCTGCCCTCCTTCCTGTGGGTCCTGAGACTCCTGGGTCAGGTACCTCTTGGTCTTATTTGAGAGGATAAAGCTTGTGAGGGCAGGGCTGCCCTGCTGGGACAGCATCTAGAACAGCGTCTGACTGAGAGCAGGCTGACTAGTCACGAAGTGGTGGGGTGCAGGGCAGAGGAGCACGTGGTGGGTAAGAGGTGGCAACAGCCCAGACGTCCCCCAGCTGAGGGATGGAAAAGCAAGCCGTGGACTCAGCAGACAGCAGAGCATCACTCAACCGTGAAAAGGGATGCAGTCCTGACACACGGAAATCACCTCGAAATCACCGGCAGAGTGGAAGAAGCCAGCCGCAGAGGACTAGCTACGTGTGATTCCACTTACAGGCAGCGTCCAGAAGAGGCACATCCAGAGACAGTGCGAAAGGCTCTGGTTGCCAGGGACTGGGCGGTGGACGAGCTGGGGATGGGGAGTGATGGCTAACAGGTACAGGGTTCTTTGGTGGGGGAGGGGGGAGGAAACGTTCTAAAATTGACTGTGGTGATGGCTGCACAGCTCTGTGAACACACCAAAGGCCTAGGGGTGAGCTACACCCCATGCAAGTCATATCTCAAAGCTGCTGAGCTTTGAGAAACAGAGAGAAGAAGCTATCCAGAGGGCCAACAGGCACACTACACGAGGCTCAACAATGGTAACTATCAGAGAAACGCGAGTCACAGCCACAAGGAGGCACACCACCTCACACCAGTCAGAAGCGCCATCCTCAAAGTCTACAAATTTCAAATGCTGGAGAGGGTGTAGAGACAAGGGAGCCCCCTACACTCTGGTGGGAATGTACGTTGGCACAACCACTGTGGAGACCAGTATGAGGGGTTCCTTAAAAAGACTTGGAATAGAGCTACCATGTGATCCAGCAATCCCATTCCTGGGCACATATCTGGAGGAACGGGACTTGAGAAGGTACACACCCCAGTGTTCACTGCAGCACTGTTCACAACAGCCAAGACATGGAAGCCGCCTAAGGGTCCGTCGACAGAGGAGTGGAGAGAGGTGCGGTGTGTGGACGTGCAGCGGAATAGCACTCAGCCCTAAGAAGGAATGAAACACTGCCATTGGCAACAACATGCATGGACCTAGAGATGATCACACTAAGAAAGACAAACATGATACCACTTATATGTGGAACCCTTAAAAAAGAAACAGATACAAATGAACTTATTTCCAAAACAGAGACAGACTCACAGGCATAGAAAACAAACTTACAGTTACCAAAGGGGAAAGGCGGGGAGGGGGATAAATTAGGACTTTGGGACTAACATATACACACTGCTGTACATAAAACAGAGGTCTATATATGAAGCAAGGTCTACTCATAGCGCAGGCAACTCTACTGTTTTGTAACAACCTATAAAGGAAGAGAATCTGAAAAAGAACATACATACACATATATTCAGTTACCAGAATCACGGTGCTGTACACCTGAAACTAACACGATATCGTAAATCAATCACGCTTCAATTAAAACAAAACAAAGAAGTATTACATGGGGCCAGGGGGGCTGGGAGCAAAGCCCCACCCTAACCCTGCTCCCTACAAGTCCTTCTTTCTGATTCTGCACAGGCGGGAGGGGGCTCCCCATTACTAAGTGTGTGGGGAAGGGTGTGGTTGAACTGAGGCAGAACTCTCATGGACGACAGGGACTCCCCACTTCCCTGCACAGCCCTGCCCTACCCTTCACCCTCCTCCCTTCCACCTTCCCCTACATCTAGTCCCCCCACCCCCAGATCTCCAACTCCACAAGCTGGATCCTAGCAGCGCCTTCCCTGGCCTCAGCAACGAGTCCTCAGCCCCACCCCCACCCCACCATCCACATCTTTCTCCTAACTCCCCATTTCTGCATCCCGTGTCCCTGGAAACTGCAGCCCAGGCCTCCGTTGCTAGGAGAATCAGATGAGGGAGCCGAGGCAAAGGTGAGGGGGGCACCCCCTCCAAGCATCTGGAAAGCGGCCCCCCCTCCCCTCCACTGGCGCAAGCCCGCTACACCATATGGTGCTCGGGCAGCCAAGAGAGGGCTGGTTAAACTCCATCCAGACAGCTGACAGCAAAATCATCGCTTTACATCTTTCAAAATATTGGGTGTGTAGGACGAAACGTGAGAAATCCTGTAAGCGGCTTGCTAAGTCCCAGGAGCAATACAGCAACTCATTTATACAAAAAAAAGAAATGGAAATGTTTCAGGATTTTTTCGCCCCAAGAAATGGTTGGGGGGAAGATGAAGAACAGAAAGAGGAGCTGATGGATGGGTGAGTGAAGACACTGGGGCTAGGAAGCTGAGACACCGTCAGTCCTGAGCCCCTCTGCCTTGTGAACATGCTTCTACATGGGGCGGTTTTGTTGTCAGTGTGGCGGGTAGGTGGTTGTCTTTAGGAGAGAGGCAAATCTTTCCAAAATAAGCAATGGAAAAAGGGGGTCAGCTGCCACCTGTGGGGAGACTAGGGAACCCCAAGAGAGACCAGAAGGCAGGGAGGAGAGCCCGACCCCCACTACAGCCATCTCCAGTTCCTCACCAAGCACCCACCTCACCCAGACCTTAGCAGCTCTCCAGCCTGAGACCCCTCCCCTCTGTGGATCTCCAGTGGAAGCATCTCCCTGCACCTGCCGCCTCCCACACATTCCTCAGGACTCCTCTTAGGCCTCAGCGCCTAGCAGAGGGCATCTCTGAATCTGCCCCCTCCGGGAGCTGCAACAGAAGCCCCCCAACTAGATTCCACACACAGAAGCTCTCACTCCACAACATTCTATCAAATTCTATATATCCTGCCCAGCACCTGCCTGCCCTCCTAGCCTGCAAGCCTCCAGCCCCTGCAGCAGAATCCACCTGTAGGAAGGCAGCTCTGGGTCCCCAGGCAGGGCGACACTGCCCCCAGGACTTTCAAAGGAGGGCACAGGTCCCAGACCCCCACACTCAACCTCAGACCCAACAAATGGGCTGCTGCTGGTGGTGGTCACTGGAGCCACTTCCAAAGTTCAAAAGAAATTCAGAGCTCGCTGAGCCCAGATGCCAACCCATATGCACAGTCCCCTAGAGACAGACTGGTTCATCCCAAAACATGTTCACAAACCTCCCTCCCCGTCCCCAACAGGGAGGCAACTTGCCCCCAAGGGAACAGGTAGTCACCACAGCCTGCAAATGCTGCCCTCCTCAACACAGACGCCAAGGTTACCTGAAATCCAAAACAGATGGTGGGGAAGACACTAAATACAGAGGTCCAGGAGGAGGAACTGTAAAAAGATGAAAACGGGTGTTTGTTACAAAAAGTTAAACTCAAAACAACCTTCAACTTGAAGACCAGTTTTAAATAATACAAGCATGCTGTAACGAAGTGTAACTCTAAGGTAGATTTTAGTAACCACGTCCACTCCGGGGTTGAGGGGCGGCAGAGGCTGCATGTAAAGTGCTGCACTTTTAGGTACATCTGTGTTCTTGCCTGGAGAATCCCAGGGACAGTGGAGCCTGGTGGGCTGACGTCTATGGGGTTGCACAGTCAGACACGACTGAAGTGACTTAGCAGCAGTGCTGACATTTGACAACTTGACAGTCTCCATGCAGGCAGAATGTGGGCAGGACATGGCTAGGAGGAACTCCCAGCTTCCTTGGAGGCTGCCTGTCCCCAGTGAGGTTAGGGGCTGGGGGTGGAGGGCAGGGCACAGGCAGCATCCAAACAGACCCCAGTAGGACAAGGATGGTTTGGCCTCCGTCTAGGCGGCCTAAGAGAACTGACGGGTGCGTGGGGCAGACTCTTGAGGTCAAAGCCTCTCAGTGGCCCCCGAATGGTGGCCCTCCAGCTTTCAAGCAGCGTCAGGTTCTGGCCTCCAGCAGATGCGGGGACACACACTTGGCGGGGCACAAATAGTACCCACTATACAACCAGGGTTTCCTGGCTGTGCTAGAATAACGGCCCCCAAAGATGCCCCGTCCTAATCCTGGGAACCTGGGAGTTTGTGACCTTATATCCTACAAGGGACTCTGCAGGTGTGATGAAGGTCAGCACTCTGAGATGGGAGATGACCCCGGATTATATAGGATCCTTGCCATCAGAGAACCTTCCCCAGGTGTGGTCAGAGGGAGCTGTGACTGCAGAAGCAGGATCAGAGAGATGGAACCTTGCTGGCTGTGAAGACTGTGGAGGGGCCATGAGCCAAGGAACATGGGCGCCCCTAGGAGCTGGGAAAGGCCAGGAGACGGATTCTTGTCTAGACCTCCCGAAAGAACACACCGCTGCTGACCCCTCGAGTTCAGCCCAGTGAGACTCATTCTGGACTTCTGACATCAGAAGTAGAAGATAATAAGCTTGTATAGCTCTGAGGCACTGTGTTTGGCAGAAAAGCAGCCACAGGAGGCTCGCACAGTGGCATCTCCCTTCTGCGCAGTGTTTCCGGCCGACTCTTAAGCCCGGGGAGCCCTCCAGCCAAGCCCCGCCTTCTCAGACCTTCCTCAACAGCACTGTCAGCAGACAGCCGGCTTCTCAGAGCCCACGCTTCCGCTGCTCCATCTGCCTGCCTGCATCCTCTGGGCCACGTGAACTGTCCCCTCCTGTTCCTGTGGGAGATGCCGTCCGAGCTCCAGCCCTGGAGGATGCACCTCCAGGGCACGAGACCCTCCCCGGGTGGACTCGAGGCCACAGATCAGCAGTGGGTCCGGGCCTCTCCTGCCGGCTTTCCTGCTTTGTTGGATTACCCCGTCAGTGTATGTGCGTGTGGGGGCCGCTGAGCCCCGCCTCCTGTCCATTCCTCTCCTCCCCTCCTCAGAAGACCTCTCTCTGACCCCAGTCCACCTGGGCCTCATCCCCACCTCCTGCCCTGACGAGACTCAGCCACATCAAGACTGGCCTCTGTGGCCAAATCCAGCACCACGGCTCAGTCCCACATGACCCAGGAGCAGTATTCAGTGGTGAACACCCTAAAATTCTTGAAATTTTGCTCACTGACCTCTGAGACCCAGCTTCTATCATCATCTGTCCTGGGTTTATAGTGACCATCCCCCCTCCAAATTTATATCCAGTGGGAATCTCAGAATGAAATTTTATTTGGAAAAAGGGTCCTTGTAGATATAATTGGTTAAATTAAGACGAGGTCCTACTGGAGCAGCCTGGGAGTTGATCCAAAAATTGGTGCCCTTAAGGGAAGAGAAAACACGTACTCAGGGAGAGCTGTGTGAGGATGGCGCTGAAGCTGGAGAGAAGCGCCTGCAGGCCGAGGAGCGCCAAAGAGCGCTGGCAGCTCAGGACACCGAGGGGGCAGGAAGGACCCTCCCGGAGCCTCCTGAGGGAGCGCAGCCCTACTGACACCCTCATATTCGGTTTCTAGCTTCCAGAACCAAGGGGAGGGATTGCTGCTGCTTTCAGCCTCTCAGTCTGTGGTAGAACAAGCAGCTCCAGGAGGCAAACAGTGCTCCTGACTCGCCATTCCTCTCCTGGGCCCCCAGGACTGGTGGAGGACCACCGGCTGTTACAGTTTTCACACAGCCCTTGCATGCCACCTCTGGGCTGACATTTCTACTTCCAGCCGGGGCCTCTCTGAACTCCAACCTGACAGCTCCCTGACATCTTTATTTAGTGTCTCGAAGCCTTTCCCACCTAACATGTCCCCACCAAAACCCTCCCCCAGCCACCTACTCCTCCCCATCCCACACAGTCCAGGAAACAGCATGGCCCTCGGTCCCCCTGCTCAAAGCTCAGAGTCACCCCAGACTCTCCTCTCTCTCCTGCTCCACCTCTGATCTGTCCTCCAGGAGGGCCCACACGATTTGCGGGACCACGTGCAAAATGAACATGCCGGCCCTCGTTCAGCAGCTGTGAAGAATCTCAGGATGGTGATAGCAGGGCGTTAAACCAAGGGTGGGCCCTTCTGAGTCTGGGACCTGGGTGACGTCACAGGTCACAGGCCCCTGGAGCTGGCCTGCCACCAGATTTGATTTCAAGCCCCTGCTGTGATCAAAACCCTGAAATGGCTTCCATGTAAAACAGAAGTCCTCCCTGAAGCTCCAAATCCCTACAGGACTCCTCACTTCTGGCCTCGCTCAGGCCTCTCGGGCCGCACTGGCCTCCGCATCCTGCTGGCCGGCCCTGTTGCTTCCACGCTGTGGGGCAGGGCTGCAACCACCCAGGAGCCCCGGCTGGCGGGCATGTGGTGCTTCCGTGTCCCTCACCCTGTCATCACTAGCGGCAGCTGAGTGGTTCTGAACAAGGAAAAGAGGTTTTGCTGAGCTCCACAGCATCAGACACCTGAAGAACTTCATGAGACGAGCCAGGGCTCTGTGCAAACCATGGGGGGTTGGGGGGCGGGGAAGTGGCCTTCACCCCTCACAGAAGACCCCGGAAGCCACCCCCAGACTCACCTGGACGCCAGGCGGGGCTCACGGGCGAGGTCTTGGGGCCTGAGGTAGTACTGCGCCATGATGACCAGGGCCAGGTAGCAGGCGGCCAGGGTGCCTAGGATGCTAACACACGAGAGAGTGCAGCGTTAGGGGGTGACCGTGGCGAGGTAGTGAGCCATACAGAGCGGGGTCTCAGTGTCAGCTCGGCCCACACTGGCAAGAGGTCAGCAAGTTCTCCCTGTCTGGGCCCCAATTATCTGTACGATAGGACACAGGAAGGGCATTCCAGGCAGGGACACCCCCACGCCACGTAGTGGGACCTGCGAGGCTGTGAGCGCTACGGGTGCCCCATCTCTCCAGCAATAGCCACACAGCCCCTGGGATCTGGCATCTAAGCAGCCCCGACACAGCGTGCAGAAGGACCAGCTGGGAAGGGCTGGGGGCGCCTGGGGGCCTCTGGGGTCCTGCCTGCTGTTTCTCTGCTCCACTTCTCTACACAACAGGGAAACGTGGGTGGGTGGCACACTTGTGTGAAGATTTTTGCCAGAGTTTATTTTTTCAAAAGTATATGTGGAGCCTCAGACTGTAAAATGAAAAGTGTGTGTGTGTGTGTGTGTGTGTGCGTGTGCGTGTGCGTGTGCGTGTGTGTGTGTCTCCGTGCCTGTGTGTGGGTGGGTGGGTGCAGAAAAAGCCTGGGATCATTAAGTAACAAAATGGAGCCCCTGTTATTACAGGCAATTTTCTTTTCTGTTTATCTGTATTTTCTATCATGCACACGAATGACTTTCATAATTTAACATTTCTTTCCTCTTCTCTCAATGGAAAGAACCATGCTGCCAGCTCCCCTATCCCAGGCAGACAGAAATCACCCCCAAACGCCAGCCGAGGTGGGGACCCAGCCCCAGCCATCGCCCCCAGGAGGGGTCTGCAGCCTGTACCTTGTGTATTTCTGGAAACCGATCTCCCGCGGCGTGGAGAGGGGCAGGATGACCAGCGCACAGAGCAGAGTCAGGGTGAAGCGCTGGTCAGTGTACCAGGGCTGCGGGGCCGGCGGGGTGCTGGGCAGGATGAAGTCCCACACTGCAGGGAGGGAGGGAAGGAGAGGCAGTGAGCCCAGAGAGCCTGCCCCAGGGTGACCCCATTATTAGATGGCCCGAGTGGAGGGGGAGAATTAGGGCGGGGCTGAGCTAGCCACTTCTGCTCCACACCACACAGGCTGCGAGCCCTTGGGGGTACCTGGCTGAGGGTTGGAGGGGCCTCGATGGCTGTGCTCCCCCAGGGTGCCTGGTGGGGACACCTGGGCTCAGCACACCCACCTCCTCACCAGCAGACCCCCCAGAGGACTAGTCCTCAGCAGCTGGGGCCCCTGAGCCAAAGGAGGGAGGTGCTGTCCTCTTAAAGGCCAGGCCTGGAACTGGCACTGGCCCCTCTGCCATCCTCTGCCAGTCAAGCATCACGGAGCCCACTCTGATTGGTAGGGGACACAGACCCCATCAACCTCTCAGGGAAAAGTATCCGAGAAACTGGGACCAGTTTATTCTGTCTGTTACAGGAAGATGGAGAATTGGAAGCTGATAGAAGGGGCCAGACAGGTGGTGGAGGGGAGAGCCCAGGAGAGAAACAAGGTGGCTTGAGGCCGGAAGCACACAGGGTGAGGTGGCCCCGCAGTGCAAGGGGTGGGGGTGCCCAGAGCTGGATCCTGGCCCACACGGGGTGCTGGTACTGCTGTAAAGGAACCCTTCTAGTTCTCTGCACTTGCTCAGTCAAGACAGTGACCAAAAGAAATGACCACTTGACCAGGATGGTTTGTTTCTACTGGAGAGACACAGGGACTACATCCACATTGAGCTCACGGTACGGAGCACCCCTCTTCACAGGAAGGCAGACTCCTGTGGCCAGAGAAGCCAAGGGAATGAATGCACGCACCCAGAGGTGCGCAGAGATCTCCACGAGTAAGAGGCCCACATGGCCTGGGCTGGGGTGCAAGCCCTTCTTATCCATATGGATGGATTCCTGAAGCCAGGAGAGCCGCCTCTGCCAACTAGGCCACCCAGCTCCTTCCTGAGCCCTCACTTTCCAGGCCATTCCTCAGTGTCCATAGAACCATTATTTACGGTCATTTTCACTTGATGAATCCAATGACTCTGTAAAAGAGCCCTGACCTCCAATGAGCCTTCAATCCAAGAAACCTGGACTCGCCTTCAGAAAGACACATTCCAGCACATCGGCCCAAAAAGCACAAAAGCGATGCGCCCAGCGCAGGGGTGGCCTGTGTCCTCATAAGCGCACTAACCCCTCCAGGGGATCCACCACCTGAGCCTGAAAACTTCCCCAAACGACAGATCCTAGAAATCCTTCTCAACCACAAAATCTTACTCAACTCCATACTCCCTCAGATCCGCCTCAACACTGCACCCATTCAGAATCCTTCTGAATGCAGAAGCCACCCACATCCTTCTCAATACAACAGCCCCTAGAATCCTTCTCACACAGTAGCCCTCAGGATCCATCTAAGCCACAACACCTCAGAACCTTCCCAACAGGGCAGTCCCTCAGAATCCTTCCAAACACTGAAGGCCCTCAATATCCTCCTCAACAAGGCAGCAACTCAGAATCCTCCTCAACATGGCAGCTCTTCAAAATCATTTTCATCATAGCAGCCCTCAGAATCATCCTCAACAGAGCAGCATCTCAGAATTCTTACCAACACAGCATGCTTCAGAACCATTCTTAGCAAAACAGCCCCTCAGACCCTTCCCAACACAGCGGGCTCCCACAATCCTTCTCAACATGGAGCACCTCCAAAACGTACTCAACACAACACTACCTCAAATACTCTTCAACCCTGAACCCTCTCCAAATCATTCTCAACATAGCAGCCCCTAAGATTCTTTTAAACAGAGGCCATCAGAATCTGTCTCACCATGAAGCTCTTCTGATGCTTCTTAAAGTGGCAGCCCCGAAGATACTTCTCAACACAAGAGCCCTCAGAATCCTTCTGACACAGCAGCTACTCAGAATTCTCAACACAGCAATCCCTAAAACCTTCCCAAAATGACAGCCCCTCAGAATCCATCTAAACACAGCAGCCCCTAAGAATCCTTCCCAACACAGCAAGCCCTCAGTTCCTTCTCAACTTGTAATCCACACAGATACTCCTCAACACACCAGCACTTCAGAATTCTTACCAACATGGCATGCCTCAGAATCATTCTCAACACAAAAGCCCCTCAGGTGCTTCCCAACACAGCAGGTCCTCAGAATCTTTGTCAGCATGGAGCACCTCAAAATCTTACTCAACATGACACTACCTCAGAATCCTCCTGAACACCACAGCCCATCAGATTTTTGACAATACAAAAGCCTTCAGAATCCTTTGACATGGCTGCCATTCAGAATCATTCCCACCACTGCAGCAGCTAAGATTCTTCCTAATATGGCGTCACCTAATAGATGTGGAAACAGTGTCAGACTTTATTTTTTGGGGCTCCCAAGTCACTGCAGATGAAATTAAAAGACCCTTACTCCTTGGAAGGAAAGTTATGACCAACCTAAATAGCATATTCAAAAGCAGAGACATTACTTTGCCAACAAAGGTCCATCTAGTCAAGGCTATGGTTTTTCCAGTGGTCATGTACGGATGTGAGAGTTGGACTGTGAAGAAAGCTGAGCAGTGAAGAATGGATGCTTTTGAACTGTGGTGTTGGAGAAGACTCTTGCGAGTCCCTTGGACTGCAAGGAGATCCAGTCAGTCCATTCTAAAGGAGATTAGTCCTGGGTGTTCTTTGGAAGGATGATGCTAAAGCTGAAACTCCAGTACTTTGGCCACCTCATGCGAAGAGCTGACTCATTGGAAAAGACTCTGATGCTGGGAGGGATTGGGGACAGGAGGAGAAGGGGACGACGGAGGATGAGATGGCTGGATGGCATCACCGACTCGATGGACATGAGTTTGAGTGAACTCTGGGAGTTGGTGATGGACAGGGAGGCCTGGCGTGTTGCAATTCATGGGGTCACAAAGAGTTGGACACAATTGAGTGACTGAACTGAACTGAATATTCTTCTCAGCACTGAGGCTCTCACAATCCTTCTTACACAGCAGGCCTTGAGAATCCTTCCCAATACGGCAGCCCTTCAGGATCCTTCTCAACAGGACAACCACTCAGAATCTTCTCAACACAGCAGCTTCTGAGAATCCTCCAAAACTCGGTAGCCTCCCAAATTCTTCTCGATATGGGGGCCCTCAGAATCCTTCCCAACACTACAGCACCTCAGAATCCTTCTCAACACATAGCCCCTCAGAACGCTTCCCAAACAGGCAGTACCTCAGAATCCTCAACACAGCAGCACATAGATTCTTCTCAGCATGGTGGCATCTGAGATCCTTTGCAAAACAGCTGCCCCGCAAAACCTTCATCAACTTGGCAGTTGCTCAAGGATCTGTCTAAATACTCCAGCCTCTCAAAAATCCTTAACATGCCAGCACCTCAGATCCTTCCTAACATGGTAGCCTCTCAGAATTCTTCTAAACACAGCAGCCCCTCAGATCCTTCCCAATACAGTGGCTTCTGAGAATCTGCCAACATAGGGCAGCCCCAGATTTCTCCCAGCAGAGAGGCTCTCAGATCCCCCCAACATAACAGCTCCTAAGATTCTTCTCAACACTGAGGTACTTAAAATCCTTCTGACAGGGAAGCCCTTCAGAATCCTCCTCAGCACAGTAGCATCTCAGAATCTTTCAAACATGGGACCCCATGAAAAATTCAAAGCAAGGTAGCCCATAAGGTACTTCTCAACACAGAGGGCCTTTGAACATGGCAGCTCCTCAGGATTCTTCCCAACATAACAGCCTCTCAGAATCTTCCTCAAAACTACAGGCCCTCAAAATGCTTACCAACATGGCAACCTTCCCAACACACATGCCTCACAATCATTCTCAACACAAAAGCTCCACAAATCCTTCCCAACACAACAGACCCTCAGAATCCTTCTCAACATGGGGCAGCTCAAAATCTTACTTAGCTCAACACTACCTCAGAATCCTCCTTAAGTCTCAGCCCCTCAGAATCCTTCTGAACACAGAAGCCCACCAGATCCTTCTCAAAACCACAGCCTCTATAACTGCTCTCACATGGTAGCCCTCAGTTCAGTGCAGTTCTCAGTCGTGTCCAACTCTTTGCGACCCCATGAACCACAGCACACGAGGTCTCCCTGTCCATCACTAACTCCTAGAGTCCACCCAAACCCATGTCCATTGTGTCGGTGATGCCATCCAACCATCTCATCCTCTGTCCGTCCCCTTCTCCTCCTGCCCTCAATCTTTCCCAGCATCAGGGTCTTTTCAAATGAGTCAGCTCTCTGCATCAGGTGGCCAAAGGATTGGAGTTTCAGCTTCAACATCAGTCCTTCCAGTGAACACCCAGGACTGATTTCCTTTAGAATGGACTGGTTGGATCTCCTGGCAGTCCAACGGACTCTCAAGAGTCTTCTCCAACACCACAGTTCAAAAGCATCAATTCTTCGGTGCTCAGCTTTCTTCACAGGCCAACTCTCACATCCGTACATGACCAATGGAAAAACTATAGCCTTGACTAGACCTCAAGATCCATCTAAACCACAGCACCTCAGAACCTTGCCAACATGGCAGTCCCAGAGATTGCTTCCAAATACTGCAAACCCTCAGCATCCTTCTCAAAATCATTTTTAACATGGCAGCACCTCTGAATCCTTCTGAATACAGCAGCCCTCAGATCCTTCTCAACATGGCAGCCAGTGAGAATCCTCTAAAGTATGGCAGCCCCTAAGTTTCAACACTGAGGCCTGTAGAATCCATGTGAACGCTGTAGCCCCTTAGAATGCTTCCCAACACAACGGCACCTCAGCAGCCTGTCCAGGATGGCAGCACCACAAATCCTCCTCAACACAGGCTGCTTCCGCTTAGTCATTCGGTCATGTCTGACTCTTTGCGACCCTTCAGAGGCAGCCCACCAGGCTTCTCTGTCCTTGGGATTTTTCAGGCAGACACTGAGGTGGGTTGCCAATTCCTTCTCCACACAGTAGTCTCCCCAAACTCTTCTCCACACAGTAGCCCTTCAGATTCTCAACACAGCACCCTCAGAATCCTTCCAAACACTGAGGCCCTCAGAACACTTCTCAACAAGGTAGCAGCTCAGAATCCTCAACATGGCAGCCGCTCAATATCATTTTCAACATGGCAGCCTCTCAAAATCTTATGAACATAGCAGCCCTCCCTGTCCTTTTCAACAGAGAGCCCCTGAGAATCCTCCAAAGGATGGCAGCTTCTAAGATTCTTCTCAACAGTTTGAGGCCCCTAGAATCCTTCTAAACACAGCAGCCACTCAGAATCCTTCTCAATAATGCAGCACTTCAGAAGCCTCCTCAACAGGACAGGCAGGTACAATCCTTCTCAACTCGGCAGCCCCTAGATCCTCCACAACAGAGCAGCTTCTGAGAATGCTGCTCAACACACATCCCTCAGGATATTTTGCAACTTGGCAGGCCATCAGAATCCTTCTTAATACAACACCCCTCAGATCCTTTCCCAATACAGCAGCTTTCATTAACATGGAAGCCCCTCAAAATCCTTCTGAACACAGCAGCCCCTAAGAATCCTTCCTAACACGTAGTAGCCCTTCAGATACTCCTCAACACAGCAGCACCTCAGAAGGCTTACCAACACAACATACCTCAGAATCATTGTCAACACAACAGCCACTCATATCCTTTCCAATGCAGCAGGCTCTCAGAATCATTTACAACAGAGAGTACCTTAAAATCTTACTCAACATGACACTACCTCAGAATCCTCCTCAATACAGCAGCCCATCAGATTCTTCACACCACAAAAGCCCTTAGAATCTTTTTGACATGGCAGCCTTTCAGAATCATTCTCACCACCGCAGCTGCTAAGATTCGTCCCAACATGGCAGCCCCTAAAATTCTTCTCAATACTGAGGCCCTCAGAATCCTTCTGACAAAGCAACCCATGAGGAAGTCCTTCAGGATCCTTCTCAACAGGACAGCCACTCAAAATCTTCTCAACACCACATCTCCTCCTCAGATCCTTCCCAATATGGCAGCCCACAGAATCCTTCCAAATACCACAGCCGCTCAGCGTCCTTCTCAACAAATCAGCCCATCAGAATCTTCTCAACACAGTGGCTTCTGAGAATCCTCTAAAACACAGCAGCCCCTAAAAATTCTTCTCAACAGAGAGGCCCTCAGAATACTTCCCAACACCATAACTCCTCCTTCTCAACACAGCAGTCCTTCAGAACTCTTCCCAAACAGGTAGTTCCTCAGAATCCTTCCCATCACAGCAGCTCCTCAGAAACTACTCTATGCAGCAATCCCTCACTTCCTTCCCTAAGAGCAGCCATTCAGAATCCTCAACACAGCCACCTGTCAAAATCATTTTCAACATGGCAGCACCTTCCCAATGCTTCCAAATCCTTCCCAATGCTGTAGCCCTTCAGCAGCCTCCGAACACAGAAGTTAAAACCATCAGAACATCTCTACATGGCAACCCCTAAC
Source organism: Capra hircus (assembly GCF_001704415.2). Taxonomy (NCBI): domain Eukaryota; kingdom Metazoa; phylum Chordata; class Mammalia; order Artiodactyla; family Bovidae; genus Capra; species Capra hircus. The sequence goes on from NC_030825.1 coordinate 11,756,784, forward strand.
ACTCTTCTCAACATGGAGGCCTTCAGAATCCTTCCCAACACATAGCTCCTCACGAGCCTTTCCAACATGGCAACCCTCAGGATCCTTCCCAACACGCAGCCCCTCAAAATCATTTTCAACGTGGCAGCCCCTCACAATCTCCCTTTTGAACAAAGCAGCTCCTCCGCTCCTTCTCAACATGGCCACCTGTGAGAATCCTCCAAAGCACAGCACTCACTAAGATTCTTTTTAGCACTGCAGGCTCTCAGAACACTTCTTAACAAGATAGCAGCTCAGAATCCTTCTTAACATGCAGCCCCTCAAAATCATTTTCAACATGGCAGCATTTCAGAATCTTCTGAATACAGCAGTCCTCATATCCTTCTGAGAATTCTCTAAAGGATGGCAGCCTCTAAGATCCCTCTTAACACGGAGGCCCCCAGAATCCTTCTAAACATGGCGGCTCATTACGATCATTCTAAACATGGCAGAATCTCAGATTCATCTCAATACGGCAGAACCTCAGAATCCTCAACACAGCAGCCACACAGAATACTTCTCAGTCCAGCAGCCCCAAATCCTTCTTAACACGGTAGCCCTTCACATCCTTCCAACACAGCAGCCACTCAGATTTCTCCTCAATAAGGCAGCACCTCAGAATCCTCCTCAATATGGCAACTATTCAGAATCCATCTCAACACTGCATCCTCTCAGAATCCTCTACAACAGCCCCTCATATCCTTCCCAGTGAGGCAGCTACTCAGAATCCTCAGCACAGCAGCCCCTCAGAATCCTTCTCAACACAGCAACTCCACAGAACATTTTCAATGTGGCAGCCCCTCAGAATTCTTATCAATACGGTAGCCCCTCAGAATTATGTTCAACATAGCAGCACCTCAGAATGCTTACCAACACAACCAGGTCTCAGATCCTTCCCAAAACAGCAACCCCTAAGAATCTTCAAAACATGGAGGTTCAGAGAATCCTTCTCAACAGATCAGCCCTTCCTCAACATGGCAGCACATGAGATTTTTATCAACACAAAAGCCCTCACAATCTTTTTCACACAGCAGCCACTCAGAATTCTCATCATGACAGCAGATCAGAATGCTCCTCAATATAGCAGCCCTTCAGGGTAATTTTATACATAGCAGTCCCTCAGAATCCTTCTCAACATGGCAGCCCCTAAGAATCTCATCAACACAGAAATCTTCACAATCCATTTGACACAGTGGGTCCCTTCAGTTCAGTTCCATCGTTCAGTCATGTCCAACTCTGTGACCCCATGAATCGCAGCACACCAGGCCTCCCTGTCCATCACCAACTCCCGGAGTTCACTCAGACTCATGTCCATCGAGTTGGTGATGCCATCCAGCCATCTCATCCTCTGTCGTCCCCTTCTCCTCCTGCCCCCAATCCCTCCCAGCATCAGAGTCTTTTCCAATGAGTCAACTCTTCGCACAAAGTGGCCAAAGTACTGGAGTTTCAGCTTTAGCACAGTCCTTCCAATGAACACCCAGGACTAATCTCCTTTAGAATGGACTGACTGGATCTCCTTGCAGTCCAAGGGACTCTCAAGGGTCCCTTACATCCTTCCAAACACAGCAGAAACTCAGAAACCTTTTCAACAAGGCAGCACTTCAGATCCTTTCCAATGCTGCAACCCCTCAGAATCATTCCGAATAGAAGTCCCCCAGATTCTTCTCAACAAGCATTCCCAAATATTCTGCTCCACATGGAGACTCTAAGAATCTTTCTTAACACAGCAGCCCCTAAGATTATTCTAAACACAGAGGCCATCAGAATCCATCTCGCCGGCAATCCTTTTGTTACTTCTTAAGATGGCAACCCTTAAGATACTTTTCAAAATAAAAGCCCTCAGAAACCTGACATGGCAGCCTATCAGAATCCTTCTCAACGTGGGAGCCACTCAGAATTCTCATCAACACAGCAGTGGCTAAGATTCTTCTCAACATGGCAGCCCCTAGAATTCTTCTCAAAATGCCAGCGCACAGGAATCCACCTGAACACAGCAGTCCCTAAGAATCCTTCCCAACACAGCAGGCCTTCAGAATCGTTTTCAACAGGGAGCACCTCAAAATCTTACTCAACATGACACTACCTCAGAAGAGCCCTCAACACCACAGCCTCTCTAATTCTTCACAACTCAAAAGCCCTCAGAATCCTTTTGACATGGCAGCCCTTCAGAATCATTCCCACCACTGCAGCAGCTAAGATTATTCCCAACATGGCAGCATCTAAGATTCTTCTCAACACTTGAGGCCCTCAGAATCCTTCCCAACACAGCAGTTCCCTCAGGATCCTTCAAACGACGGTCACTCAGAATCCTGTCAACACCATCTACTCAGATCTTTCACAATATGGCAGCCTCACAGAATCTTTTCAAACACTACAGGTCCTCAGTGTCCTTCTCAACACAATAGCTTCTGAGAATCCTCCAAAACACAGCAATCCCTAAAATTCTTCTGAATATGAAGATACTCCAAATCCTTCTCAACATGGCAGCCCATCAGAACTCTTCCCAAACAGGCCATGCCTCAGAAACTGTCCCAACACAGCAGCACATAATCCTTCTCAGAATGGTAGCATCTGAGATCCTTTGCATCTTTAATAATTGGGCTTCCCTTGTAGCTCAGTTGGTAAAGAATCTGCCTGCAATGCAGGAGACCCAGGTTTGATTCTTGGGTCGGGAAGATCCCCTGGAGAAAGAAATGGCAACCCACTTCAGTATTCTTGCCTGGAGAACCCCATGGACAGAGGATCCTGGCAGGCTACAGTCCATGGGGTCACGACAGTCGGACATGACTCAGTGACTAAACCACCACCACCACCACTCAAAACTCTCATCAATTTGGCAGCCTCTCAAGGATCCACCTGAATACCAGAGCCCCTCAAAATCCTTCTGAACATGGCAGCACCTAAGATCCTTCTCTACACCACAGCTCTTGAGAATCCTCCAAACACAACAAGCACCTCCTAAGATTCTTCTCAACATCGAGGCCCTCGATATATTCCAGCATGGCAGCACCTACAATTCTTCTCAACATGGAGCCCCTCAGATCCTCCTCCAAATGGCAGTCCCTCAGAATCCTTCCCAAATGGTAGTTGCTAATATTCTTCTCAACACTACATCCTTTGAGAATTGTTCCCAATGAGGCAGCCCCTCAGGTCCTTCTGAACACTGCAGGCCCTCAGAATCCTTCTCAACAAGGCAGCACCTTAGATCCTCCTCAACACCAAGCCCTCCCAAACTCTTTTCAATGTGGTGGACCCTCAGATCCTTTTCAACACAGCAGCCTCTCAGAATTCTTACTAACAGCATCTGCTCACAATCCTTCCCAAAACACATGCCTCAGAATCATTCTCAACACAACAGCTTCACCGATTCTTCCCAACACAACAGGTCCTTGGAATCCTTTTTAACACGGAGGACCTCAAAATCTTATTCAGAATGACTTACTCCACTGCCTCAGATCCTCAACACTGAAGCCCCTCAGAATTCTTTTGAACACAGAAGCCACCCACATCCTTCTCAACACAAATGCCCCTAGAATCCTTCTTACACAGTAAGCCTCAGGATACATCTAAACCACAGCATTGTAAAACCTTCCCAATATGCCAGTCCCATGAAATCCTTCCCAACACTGCAGGCCCTTGGTATCCTTCTCAACAAGGCAGCACCTCAGAATCCTCCTTAATACAGCAGGTCTTAGAATAATTTTCATTATAGAAGCCCTCAGAATCCTTCCCAAGACAGCAGCCCCTCAGAATCTTCTCAATATGGCAACCCCTCACTTCTTTCCCAAAGATCAACCATTCAGCATCCTCAACACAGCAGCCCTTCAAAATCACTTTTTCAACATGGCAGTCCCTCAGACTCCTCAACACAACAGCCACTTAGAATCCTTCTCAACATGGCAGCATCACAGATACTTCCCAATGCTATCACCCTTCAGCAGACTTCTGAGCACAGAAGCCCCTCAGAACCATCACTAGGTAGACCCTAAGACTCTTCTCAACACAGAGGCCCTCACAATCCTTCTGTTATGGCACCCCCTCAGGATTCTGCTCAACACAGCAGTCCCTTATAATCATTTTCAACATGGCAGCCCCTCTGAATCCTTCTGAACACAGCAACTTCTCAAATCCATCTCAACATGGCAGACCCTTAGTATCCTCTAAAGCACAGCAGCTCCTAAGATTCTTTTCAACATTCAGGTCCCTCATAATCCTTGTGAACGCTGCAGCCCCTTAGAATCCTTCACAACACTGTGAAGCCCCTCAGAACCTTCTCAATATGGCAGCAGCACACATCATCCCAAACATAGTCCCCCAAATCTTCTCAACATGGCAGCCCCTAAGATTCTGCTCTACATGGAGGCACTAAGAATCCTTTCCGAGAAAGCAACCCCTCAGAATACATCTAAACAAAGCACCTCTCAGAATTCTTTCAACACAGCTACTCCTCAGATCCTTCTCAGCACAGCAGCCCCCAACAATCTTCTAAACAAGGAGGCCGTCGGAATCCATCTCAAAAGGCACTCTTTCTAATCTTCCTCAACATGGCAGCCCCTAAGATACTTCTTAAGCCTCAAAATTAAGGATTATTAAGCCCTCAGAATCCTTCCCAACATGGCAGCCACTCAAATCCTTCTCAACATGTAATTCCCTCAGAATCCTCCTCAACCCAATAGCACCTCAGAATTCCTACCAACATGGCATCCACTCACAAACTTTACCAACATGGCATGCCTAAGAGTCATTCTCAACTCAACTGTCCCTCAGATCCTTCCCAACACAGCATTGCCCTCAGAATCCTTTTCAACAGAGAGCACCTCAAAATCTTACTCAACATGACAGTACCTCAGCATCCTCAACACCACAGCCCGTCAGATTCTTTACAGCATGACAGCCCCTAAGATTCTTTTCAACACTGAGGCCCTCAAAATCCTTCCTTCCACCACAGGAAACTGTGAGAATCTAACCCATGAGGAAGCCCCATAGGATTCATCAGGAAAACAACTCAGAAGCCTTCTTAATCACATCACCTCAGAATCTTCCCAATATGGCAGCCCCACAGAATCTTTCTGAATACTACAGGTCTGCAGTGTCCTTCTCAACAAGGCAGCCCCTCAAAATCATCTCAACACAGCAGCTTCTGAGAATCTTCAGAAACACCGCAGCCCCTAAAATTAATCTCAACAAGGAGGCCCTCAGAATCCTACCCAACATCACAGTCACTCAGATACCTTCTTACCACAGCAGCCCCTCAAAACTCTTCCCAAACAGGCATTTCCACAGAATCTATCCAACACAGAAGTCCACAGAGCCTTCTCAACATGGCATCTTCTCAGAATCTTCCTCTACAAGGAAGCAACTAGATCCTTCTCAGCATGGCAGCAGTTGCGATCCTTTGCAAAACAACTGTCCCTTAAAACCCTCATCAACTTAGGAGCTCCTCAAGGATCCATCTAAATAATCTGACCCCTCAAAATCCTTCTCAACATGGCAGTACCTCAGATCCTTCCTAATATGGTAGCCCCTCAATGACACTACATCAGATCTTTCTCAACACTGCAGCTGCTCAGAACCCTTCTCAACACTGCAGCACCTCAGAATTCTTCTCAACATCACAGCATCTCGGAACTCTTCTCATATAGACAGTTCCTCAGGATCCATCTCAACACAGTAGCCCACAGATCCTTCTCAACATGGCATTCTCTTAGAATCCTCCTCTGCACAGAAGCACCTAGATCCTTTTCAACATGGTGGCACCTCAGATCCTTCTTGATAAGACAGCCCCTCAGATCCTCTGCCAAACAGCAGCTTCTCAGAATGCTGCTCACCACATATCCCTCAGAATACTTTGCAACAAGCAGTTCTCAGAACCCTTCTTAACACAACACCCCTCAGATCTTTCCCCAATAGAGAAGCCCCTCAGAATTCTTCTCAACACAGCAGGCCCTCAGAATCCTCAACACAGAAGGCACACAATACCCTTGTCAACATGACAGCCCCTGAACATGGAGGTCCTCAGAATCCATCTCACACAGTAACCCCCCAGAATCTTCCTCAAAATGGAGGCCACTCACAATCCTTCTGAACACAGCAGCCCCTAAGAATCCTTCCTAACATGGCAGCACCTCAGAGCCTCCTCAATACAATAGCACCTCAGAATGCTTACCAACATGCTATGCCTCAGAATTATTCTCAACAAAACAGCCCCTCAGATACTTTCCAATGCAGCCCAGAGAATCCTTCTCAACATGGAGCACCTTGAAAAACATACTCAACAGGACACTACCTCAGTTCTCCTTAAAGCTACCCTCAGAGTTCCTTCTAAACATGGCAGCCCCTAAGATTCTCACAATCCTTGTGACACAGCAGGCTCCTCACATCCAGAAACTCAGCAGAAACTCGAAACCTTCTCAACAGGCAGCACTTCAGATACCTCCCAATGCTGCAGCCCCTCAGAATCATTCTGAACATAGACGCCCCCCAGATCCTTTACAAAAAGCAACTCTGAAGGTTCTGCTCCACATGGAGGCTTTAAGAATCCTTCTCAACACAGCAGGCCCTCAGAATCCTTCTCAACATGGAGCACCTCAAAATCTTACTCATCGTGATACTATCTCAGAATCCTCCTCAACACCATAGCCCCTCAGATTCTTGACAACACAAAGGCCCTCAGAATCCTTCTGACAGGGCAGTCCTTTCAGAATCACTCCCACCACTGCAACTGCTAAGATTCTTCCCAACATGGCGGCCCCTAAGATTCTTCTCAACACTGAGGCCCTCAGAATCCTTCTGACATGACAACCCATGAGAATCCTTCCCAATGTGGCAGCACCCCTCAGGATCCTTCTCAACAGTACAGCCATTAAGAATCCTTGTCAACACCACATCTACTCAGATCCTTCACAATATGGAAGCTCCACAGAATTCTTTCAAACACTACAGGCCCTCAGGATCCTTCTCAACAAGTAGCTTCTGAGAATCCTCCAAAACATGGCAACCCCTAAAATTCTTCTGAACACAGAGAAGTTCAGAACAATTCCCTTGGAGTCCTTCCCAACACCTCAGCACCACAGAATCCTTCTCAACGAGGCAGCCCCTCAAAACTCTTCCCAAACAGGCTGTGCCTCAGAATTTGTCCTAACACAGCAGTACATAAATCTTTCTCAGCATGGTAGCATCTGAGATCCTTTGCAAAACAGCTGCTCCTCAAAACTCTCATCAATTCAGCTGCCTCTCAAGGATCCACTTAACAAACACCCTGGTCCCTGAAAATCTTCTCAACATGGCAGCACCTCAGATCCTTCTCTACACTATAATTCCTGCTGCTGCTGCTAAGTCACTTCAGTCGTGTCCGACTCTGTGCGACCCCATAAACGGCAGCCCACCAGGTTCCCCGTCCCTGGGATTCTCCAGGCAAGAACACTGGAGTGGGTTGCCATTTCCTTCTCCAATGCATGAAAGTGAAAAGTGAAAGTTGAAGTCACTCAGTTGTGTCCGACTCTTAGCGACCCCATGGACTGTAGCCTACCCGGCTCCTCCATCCATGGGATTTTCCAGGCAAGAGTACTGGAGTGGGTTGCCATTGCCTTCTCCCCTATAACTCCTGGAGAATTCTCCAAAACACGGCACCTCCTAAGATTCTTATCAACACAGGGGTCCTCAGAATATTTCCCAGCATGGCATTTCCTACAGTTCTTCTCAACATGGAGCCCCTAGAATCATACTCACATGGAGCCCTACAAATTCTCCTCAAAATGGCAGTCCCTCAGAACCCTTCTCAAACCACAGCTGCTAACATTCTCCTTCTCAGTACTATATCCCCTGAGAATTTCTCCCAATGGGGCAGCCCCTCAGGTCCTTCTGAACACTGCAGGCCCTCAGAATCCTTCTCAACAAGGCAGCACCTTAGATCCTCCTCAATACCCAGCCCTCCCAACATGGTGGACCCTCAGGTCCTTTTCAGCACAGCAGCCTCTCAGAATTCTTACTAACAGCATCTGCTCACAACCCTTCCCAACACACTTGCCTCAGAATCATTCTCAATAGCCCACAGATCATTCCCAACACAACAGGCCCTTGGAATCTTAACATGGAGCACCTCAAAATTTTACTTAGAATGACACTGCTTCAGATCCTCCTCAACCCTGCAGCCCCTCAGAATCCTTCTCAACACAAAAGCCCCTAGAATCCTTCTCACACAGTAGCCCTCATCTAAACCACAGCATCTTAGAACCTTCCCAAAATAGCAGTCCCATGAAATCCTTCCAAACACTGCAGACCCTCAGTATCCTTCTCAACAAGGCAGCACCTTGGAATTCTCAATCTCCTTAACAGCAGCTCTTCAAAATAATTTTCATCATAGAAGCCCTCAGAATCCTTCCCAACACAGCAGCCCCTCAGAATCCTCTCAGTACAGCAACCCCTCACTTCCTTCTCAAAGATCAGCCACTCAGAATTCTCAACATGGCAGCACTTCAGGATCCTTCTCAACACAGCAGCCACTCAGAATCCTTCTCAACATGGTAGCAACACAGATCTTTTCCAGTGCTGTAGCCCTTCAACAGCCTTCTGAACACAGAAGCCCCTTAGAACCATCACAACAAGGTAGATCCTAAGATTATTCTCGACATGGAGGTACTCACAATCCTTCTGATATGGCACCCCCTCAGGATTCTACTCAACACAGAAGTCCCTCATAATCATTTTCAACATGGCAGCCCCTCTGAATCCTTCTGAACACAGCAGCATCTCAGATCCTTCTCAACATGGCAGCCCCTTAGAATCCTCTAAAGTACGGCAGCCATTAAGATTCAACACTGAGGCCCCTCAGAATTCTTGTGAACATTGTGGCACCTCAGAATCCTTCCCAACACTGCAGCACCACAGAACTTTCTCAGTATGGCACACCACAAATCCTTCTTAACACAATAGTCCCCCAAAATTCTTCTCAACACAGTAGCTCTTCAGATCCTTCTCAACACTGCACCCTCAGAATCCTTCCATACAACTGCAGGCCTTCAGAACTCTTCTCAACAAGGCAGCAGCTCAGAATCCTCCTCAACATGGCAGCCCTTCAAACTCATTTCAACATGGCAGTCCTTTAGGGTCTTCTGAACACAGTAGCCCTCCTATCCTTCTCAACACAGCAGGCCCTGAGAATCCTCCAAAGGATGGCTACCTCTAAGATTTTTGTCAACATTTTGAAGACCCTAGAATCCTTCTAGACATGACAATCTTTTGAAACATGGCAGCACCTCAGAATCCTCAACTCAGCAGTCACATAGAATACTTCTCAATACAGTAGCTCCCCCAAATCCTTCCCAACATACCAGCATCTCACATCCTTCCAACACAGTACCCACTTAGAATTCTTCTCAATAAGGCAGCACCTCAGAATCCTCAACAGGACAGGCAGGCATTATCCTTTTCAACTTGGCAGCCCCTCAGATCCTTCCCAACAGGGCAGTCCCTCAGATCCTCCACAAAAGAGCAGCTTTTCAGAATGCTGCTCAACACACATCCCTCAAAATACTTTGAAACATGGCACACTTTCAGAACATTGTTAACACAACACTCCTCAGATCCTTTCCAATACAGCTGCCCTCAGAATCCTTCTCAACATGGAGTACCTAAAAAATTACTCAACATGACACTACCTCAGATCCTCAATTCTGCACCTTCTCAGAATCCTTCTAAAAATAGCAGGCCCTCAAATCCTCATCAACATGACAGCTCACAAGATTATTCTTAACACAGAGGTCCTTCCTCTGAACCCATCTCACAGAACAGCCTGTCAGAATTCTCAACACAGAAGCCCCTCAGAATCCTGAACAGACCAGCATCTAAGAATTATTCCTAACACAGCAGCCCCACAGATCCTTCTTAACATGTAACCCACTCAGATCCTCAAAAACACAGCCCTCTCAGATCCTTTCCAACTCAGCAGGCTCTGAGAATCCATCTCAATATGGAGTACCTCAAAAACTTACTCAACACGACATTGCCCAGATCCTCCTCAACCATTCAGTTCAGTTGCTCAGTCGTGTCTGACTCTTTGCGACCCCATGAATCGCAGCACACCAGGCCTCCCTGTCCATCACCAATTCCCGGAGTTTACACAAACTCATGTCCATTGAGTCAGTGATGCCATCCAGCCATCTCATCCTCTGTCGTCCCCTTCTCCTCCTGCCCCCAATCCCTCCCAGCATCAGGGTCTTGTCCAGTGAGTCAGCTCTTCTCCAATGAGTCAGCTCTTTGCATGAGGTGGCCAAAGTATTGGAGTTGCAGCTTCAGCATCAGTCCTTCCAATGAACACCCAGGACTGATCTCCTTTAGGATGGACTGGTTGAACCTCCTTGCAGTCCAAGGGACTCTCAAGAGTCTTTTGAACCACAGTTCAAAAGCATCAATTCTTCAGCGCTCAGCTTTCTTCACAGTCCAACTCTCACATCCGTACATGACCACTGGAAAAACTATAGCCTTGACTAGACGGACCTTTGTTGGCAAAGTAATATCTCTGCTTTTTAACATGCTATCTAGGTTGGTCATAACTTTCCTTCTAAGGAGTAAGCGTCTTTTAATTTCATGGCTGCAATCACCATCTGCAGTGATTTTGGAGCCCAAAAAAATAAAGTCTGACACTGTTTCCACTGTTTCCCCATCTGTTTGCCATGAAGTGATGGGACCAGATGCCATGATCTTCATTTTCTGAATGTTGAGCTTTAAGCCAAATTTTTCACTCTCCACTTTCACTTTTTAGTTCCTCTTCACTTTCTGCCATAAGGGTGGTGTCATCTGCATATCTGAGGTTATTGATATTTCTCCTGGCAATCTTGATTCCAACTTGTGCTTCTTCCAGCCCAGAGTTTCTCATGATGTACTCTGCGTATAAGTTAAATAAGCAGGGTAACACTATACAGCCTTGACGACTCCTTTTCCTATTTGGAACCAGTCTGTCCATGTCCAATTCTAACTGTTGCTTCCTAACCAGCATACAGGTTTCTCAAGAGGCAGGTCAGGTGGTCTGGTTTTCCCATCCATGCACACCCTCAAAACCCTTTTCAACATGGCAGACCCTAAGCTTCTGCTCCACAGGGGGGCACGAAGAATCTTTCTCCACACAGCAGCTCCTCAGAATACATCTAAACACAGCACCCCTCAGAATCCTTCTCAACACAGCAATTCCTCATATCCTTCTCAACGCAGCAGCCCCTAAGATTCTTCTCAACACGGAAGCCATCAGAATCCATCTCACAATGCAACCCTTCTGATTCTAAGCCCCTAAAATCCTTCTCAATACAAAAAGCCCTCAAAATCCTGACATGGCAGCCCCTCAGAATCCTTCCTAAACTGCAGTTGCTAACATTCTTCTCAACACTGCAGGCCCGGAGAATCCTTCTCAACAAGGCAGCACCTCAGATCCTCCTCAGCAAGCCAGCCTTAACCTCTTCTCAACACAGCAGCCCCTCAGAATGCCTCTCACATGGCATCCCTCAGAATCCTTCCCAATACTAAAGCCCCTCAAATCCTTCTCAACACAGCATTCCCTCAGATCCTTCCCGATGGGGCAGCTCTCATGAATTCTCCAAAATACAGCAGCCCCTAAACTTCTTCTCAACACAAGGCCCTCAGAATCTTTCCCAACTCAGCAGCCCCTTATATCCTTCCCAACACAGAAGCCCCCAGAATCCTTCTGAACACAGAAGCCCTCCTCCAGATCCTTCTCAACACAACATCTCCCTAATCCTTCTCATACAATAGCCCTCAGGATCCACCTAAATTGCAGCACATCAGAACCTTCCCAGCACGGCAGTCCCTCAGAATCCTTCCAAATACTGCAGGCCCTTTGTATTCCTCTTAACAGACAGCACCTCAGAATCCTCAACATGCAGCTCTTCAAAATAATTTTTATCATAGCTGCTCTCAGAATCCTTCCCAACACAGCAGTCCCACAGAATCCTCTCAATATGTCAGCCCCTCACTTCCTTCTCCAAAAGCAACCATTCACAATCCTCAATACAGGTGCCCCTCACAATCATTTTCAATGTAGCAGTCCCTCAGTGCGTTAAATCACTCAGTCATGTCTGACTCTATCTGACCCATGGACTGTAGCCCACCAGGTCCCTCTGTCCATGGGATTTTCCAGGCAAGACTACTGGAGTGGGTTGCCATTTCCTTCTCCAGGTCTTCCCAACCCAGGGATTAAACTTCAGAATCACCTCAATATGGCAACACCTTAGATTCTTCCCAATGCTGTAGCCATTCAAAAAATGTTCGGAACACAGAAGTCCCTCAGAACCATCTCAGTAAGGCAGCCCTTAAGATTCTTCTCAACACAGAGGCCCTCAGAATCCCACCCAACGGGACAGCCCCTAAGATTCTTTTCAGCACTGCATGCCGTCAGAATACTTCTCAACAAGGTAGCAGCTGGGGATTCTCAACATCACAGTCCCTCAGAATCCTTCCCCAAACTGCAGGCATTCAACTCATCCTCAGGATTTGAATCAGCCCCTCAGAACCCTTCCCAATACTGTAGCACCTCAGAATCCTTCTCAACACAGCAGCCTCTAACAAAGAGGCCATCAGAATCCATCTCACAAGGCAGCCCTTCTGAATTGTCCTCAACATGGCAGCCCCTAAGATACTTCTCAACACAAAAGCCCTCAGAATTCCTGTGACACAGCTGACCATCAGAATCCTTCCCAACATGGTAGCCACTAAGAATTCTCATCAACACAGCAGTCCCTAAGATTCTTCTCAACACAGCAACCCTTAGAATCCTTCTCAAAATGACAGTCCGCAGGAATCCATCTAAACAAAGCAGCCTCTAAGAATCCTTCCCAACATGGCAGTTCCTCAGATCATTCTCAGAATGCTTCTCAACACAGAAGCACCTCAGAATTCTTACCAACGGCATCTACTCACAAACCTTACCAACACGGCATGCCTCAGAATCATTCTCAACACAACAGCCACTCAGATTCTTCCCAACACAGCAGGCCCTCAGAATCCTTCTCAACATGAGGCACCTCAAAAGCTTACTCAACATGACACTACCTCAGAATCCTCCTGAACACCACAGCCCCTCAGATTCTTGACAACACAAAAGCCTTCAGAATCCTTTTGACATGGCACCCTTCAGAATCGTTTCCACCACTGCACCTACTAAGATTCTTCCCAACATGGTGGCCCCTAAGATTCTTCTCAACACTGAGGCCGTCAGCATCCTTCTGATACAGCAGGCCTTGAGAATCCTCCCCTTCTCAATCCTGCATCTCCTCAGATCCTTTCCAATAGGGCTGCCCCACAGAATCCTTCTGAAATCTACAAGTCGTCAATGTCCTCAGCAAGGCAGCGCATCAGAATCATCTTAACACAGAAGCTTTTGAGAATCCTCAGAAACACGGCAGCCCCTAAAATTATTCTCAACACGGAGGCCCTCAGAATCCTACCCAATACAACAGTACCTCAGATACCTTCTCAACACAGCAGTCCCTCAGAACTCTTCCCAAATAGGCAGTTCCTCAAGATCTGTCCCAACAAAGCAGGCCACAGATCCTTCTCAACATGGCATCCCCTCAGAATCCTCAACACAGCAGCCCCTCAAAGATCCATCTAAACACTCCAGACCCTCAAAATTCTGCTCAACATGGCAGCCCCTCAGAATCCTTCTAAACACCTCAGCTGCTGAGAATCCGCCAAAAAAACAATCACCTCCTAACATTCTTCTCAACACAGAAGCCCTCAGAATACTTCTCAGCATGGTAGCCCCTAGAATCGTTCTCACCTGGTTAGCCCCTCAGAATCCTTCCCAAACTGCAATTGCTACATTCTCCTCAATCAACATGGCCGGCCCTCCAAATCCCTCTCAATACTGCAGCCCCTCAGAATCTTCCCCAACATGGCAGCCCCTGGTACCCTTCTCATCACCCAGCCTTCCCAAATTCTTCTCAACATGGCAGGCCCACAAATCCTTTGCAACACAGCAGCCCCTTAAGATCCCTGCCTCTGCAACAGCCCACAGATCCTTCTTAACACTGCAGCCCTTTAAGTCTTCCTCAATTCCACATCCCCTGAGAATCCTTCTCCACACGGCAGCACCTCAGAATGTGTCTCCTAAGAGCAGCACCACCAGCCGAACATAACTGAAACTTGACATAACCTCTACTGCCCACGGTCAGCAGGGCATCCTTGCACCCATTTACCCACTGAGAGGTTCAGAGGTTCAGATCTACCAACTTTCATTTTTTTGAGGGATGAGAGCGCTTCCCACAACACGGGAGCTTTTAATTTCCATAACCCCGCGTCGGGGGCCTTTTTTCATGGTTCAAGAGACAGAAGAGACAAAACAAACAGTAAAACAGACTGAGATCCATCATCTCAGTAATTACATTCCAAGTAAAAGTCTAAAATATTCCAATTAAAACCCAAGACTGCCAAGATGATAAAAAGCAAGACCTGACCATATGCTGTCTACAAGAAATGCATTTTAAAATTCCAAGCCACAGTTAGGTTCACAGTCAGAGTGGGAAGAGAAATTCTGTACAAACGCTAATCTTAAGGATGCTAGAGAGGCTATATTCATAGAAGAGAAGGCGGATATAATGACAAAGTAATTCAGAGACAAAAATGGAAATTTCATAATAAAAAGGCAATTCACAGTGTGTGCTTAATAATAAGAGTTTCAAAAACTATGAGCAAAAAATTCATAGGATTAAAGGGATCGACAAATCGGCAATCACAATCAGAGATTTTAACACTTTCTCAGAACCAAACAGAAGAACTAGACTTCCCCACCCCGCTGCCCACTCCCCACAAATCTGCAAAGCCACGGAAGGTCTGACCTAAGCTCTGGCTCATCTTGACGTAAAGGAGGGTTCTAAAACACTGCATTCAACAACCACACACACCCTTTGAGAGCTCAGTAAGGGACTTACTTCCCGGGTGGTCCAGTGGTTAGCACTCCACGCTCCCAATGCAGATGGCCCGAGGTTTAATCACTGTTCAGGGAACTAGATCCCACATGCCACAAATAAAGACCCTACTTGTCACAGCGAAGAGCTCACATGCCACAGCAAAGACCTGATGCAGCCAAATAAACAAATATTTTTTTAAAAAAGAGATCAACAAGACAGACTGCACCTGAGCCACAGAGCAGGTCTCAAATTCCACAATGATGTATGTGTGTTCTCCGACCGTGATGCATTTGAGGGAGAAACCACAAGCGCACTGAGGAAACCCCTAAATCATTGGAAACCGAACTGCACAATTCTAAACACCCCAAGGGTCAAAGAAGAAATCGTAGCAAAAATTAGCAAAGGTCTGAACGGCATGAAAGGGAAACCAGAATATACCAAAATCAGCAAGACACAGCCAAAGCAGTTCTTAGAGGGAAGTTGTTAGTGGGGGACTAGAGGCCAAGGATGCGTGAGCCGAGCCTTCAAGGCCCCCAAACTCAAGGGCTACTGGTTCTCTCTCACAGGGACATCTCTGCAGTTGGTGCCACCTCCCATGTGTAAAATGAGTCCCCATGGGACACCCCAGCACAGCCCCCTCTCTAACTCTGCTATACTGATAATTACTTCTCCTAGACCTCCCTTCCCTACAACGTTAGGAAGTAGGAGTGGTCTCAGCCTCTGTTGAGGGCCAGGGCCCAGCCCCACATCCACGTCCTGCTCATCCACCAGGAGCCCTGAGCTCCACAAAGGGGTCACCTCGACTGCAGCGCAGGTACTCACGCTTCTCCAGCTGGTCGCCGACCACCCTGAGGAAGGCCACGGAGATCATGAGCAGGTTGACGACGAAGCAGGCCTCACACAGCTTGCCGATGGCAGGGCCACACAGCCCTCCGACCACGCCTTGGTAGGTGGCCTGGCCGCTGACGGAGGCAGCGTAGCCCAGGACGACCAGCCCGCTGATCAGGAAGACCAGGGAGACCTGCCGAACAGGACCGTGGCATTGGGCATCCCCACAGCTGCTCAGCCCACTCCCAGCGAGCCTCAGCTGCAGAGGCCACGGCCTGACGAGCCACTAGCCCATTCCCGAAAACCAGAGTTACAAAGCAGGTGGATTCTAGAGGCCATGCTGGTCTAAATCTGTGAATCTGGGATTCATGCCAAACCACACCAGCTGGACAAATGAGGCTTTGGAAACCCAGGGTTTAAATTACTTTCCTAAGATCACATGGGTTGTGGGTGGAGAGCCATAAAGCATGGTGGTTAGGAAGCAGGCATGCTGCTGCTACTAAGTCGCTTCAGTCGTGTCCGACTCTTTGCAACCGCATGGACTGCAGCCTACCAAGCTCCTCCGTCCATGGGATTTTCCAGGCAAGAGTACTGGAGTGGGGTGCCTTCTCCACCTTCTCCAAAGAAACAGGCATACTTGGGTTCAATTCCAACCCTGCCACTCACCCGCTCTGTGGCATAGGGCCAACCATCAGTCTGTTTTCCCATCTGTGAGATGGGGATGATACCATCTACCTTACTGGGGGATTGTGAAGCATTTGGGCTTAACAAAGTACATAATGCACTCAGCTCAGTGCCTGGCACGTGGTAACCGCTCAAGACGTGACAGCTGGGGACTGCCCTGTGGCCTGCTGGCTACGACTCTGTGCTCCCCATACAGGGCCCTGGGAACTGGGTCCTTCAAGCCACAACTAAGAGCTCATAGGCCTCAGCTAAAGATGCCATGGGCCACAACTAAGACCTGGTGGAGCCAAATAAAAATTTAACAACAACAAAAGAAATGGTCGTCGTTTCTCTCCAGACTCCCTCTCCAGGGCTCTCCCTACTTCAGTGTAAATTTTTCCAACACTATGAAAACTTTTCAAACATCTAGGAAAACTGGAAGAATTTCACAATGAACACCATGTCCTCACCACCTAGATTCTACTAGGAGTAGGTCCCTGTGCTTGTTTTATCACATCTCTTACCACGTGTCCACATGTCCATCTAAACTTGGGGGTACATTTCAAGGCCAGCTGTGGGTATCAGTATACTTATCACCAAAGATCTGGGCATTAATGGAGTGTCATTAATTGGAGTTTGAGGTTTGTTTATAGTCCTTCTCTCTTGTAAGAAGAAATTACACACCATGAAATGCAGTCGTGAGGGCATCACTGGAAGGGGTACAACTAAGGTATATGTGCAACCTGAACCCCTGCCAAGACACAGAACATCACATCCCTGAGCTCCCCTCCTGTTCCCATCCTAGATCCAGAAAAAAATGCTCTACAGTACTTTGCTTTTACATATTTTCCTATCTGGCTTCTTCCACTGAGCAGTAACTCTTGTGAGGGCCAGCCCTGTCGGATGCGTCAGTAGTTTATTCCTATTTTGCTTCAGTGCTGTTTCACAGGGTGGATAGAATCACTTGGCTGGTCCAGTCCCTTTTGCCAGACATCTGGGCTGTCCTTCGTTTTGGCTGCTATGAATGAAGAGCTGAGCATTCTAGAATGAGTCATGCTGAGGACCCACGTTTCCCTCTCCTGGACACACACCTAGGAATGGAATTTGTGGGTGTCAGGGTAGACATGTGTTCAACTAACTCTGGCAATTTCTTATAAACCGTTTTCCAAATCATCTGTGCCACTCGACACCCACCCCCAGCGATGCACTTGAGTCCCACTTGTCCACGGAGTTAAATGTTTTTGAGTCTCTCCAGGCTGGACCATTACCTGTGCCTAAGTTGGACCTGGTCTCCACACTCAGACCCCCTCCCACAGTTCTATGAAGGAGAAGAATGCAGAAGTGGCAAGGTGCTCAACCTAGAAGCCTGGGGAAAGCTAGGCTGGCCCCTTCAGACCCAGTTCGTGCCCTGACTGCAGGCTTGTTACTACTCCAGCAGCCTGAGGGCAACATCCACTGCTAAGTGGACCGAGTCAGAGAAACTTAGAAGTTTAGAGCCAGGAAGAACACGCATGCTCCCTCCCGCCCCTGGACTTCTGTCCAAGATGGCTCCTCTGCCTGGAACTCCCTTCTGCCTCCACCACTGCCCCTCACCTGGGGATGGGCATCCCTACTTCCCAACCCCGCCCCCGAAGGTCACCTCCTCCAGGAAGCCTCCCCACACTTCACCCCTGAGCTGGATTCAACCTTCTCTGTTTCAGGCTCTGGCAGAACCATGCCTTTTATGGGCACAATTATTCTTATGGTGGGTTGAATCCCCTCAAAAGTCTCATCTCCAGAACCTGTGAAAGCGGCTTAGTGGCACCCATCTTTGCAGGCACAGATAATGAAGATGAAAGGGGTCTTCACAGGTTAAAATTAAGGACCTTGAGATGAGGTCGCTCTGGATGATCCAAGTGGGCCTCAAAGCCAATGACGTCCTCATAAGAGACAGAAAAGGAGGAGACGCAGAGGAGCGGCCAAGTGACGACGCGGCCACAAGCAAAGGAACAGCTGGAGCCCCCAGGAGCTGGAGAGGTAGGAAGGACCTTTTGAGGAGTCTTTAAGGGAACATGACTCTGCTACACTGGAATTCGGGCTTGAGGCCTCCAGGACTGGGACAGCATACACTTCGGTTGTTTTACGCTGCTCAGTTTGTGGTCCTTGGGTCCAGGGGCCCGGTGCATACAGTGTGGCGATCATCACCAGACTCTAAGCTCCATGGAGACTGGGGTCGTGTCTTTTTGCTTATGTTCAGCCCCCAGGAGAGCATCCAGTACATAGCAGGCACTGGCAAATATTTTGGACAAAAGGAAGCGAAGGGGGTCAGACTGAGCCTCAGCCAGTGAAGGCAAGTCTCTGCTAACGCAGTGAGCTGACCACACAGGACTGGGTGACCCTCGAGAGGGTCCCTGAGCCTCTGAGCAGCCAGTAGGCAAAAGCCCCTGGCCAGACTGCCTCTCTCTTTGCAGCTGAGGAAGATCCAGGCTCATTAATTTCATTAATCCTCCAAAGCTAATGGAGCCATGAGAGACCTAAAATCCCATACCACGAGCCTCCCAGTGGCAGGGATGTTTAAATATTCCACCAACCCGAGGCGGGGCAGAACTATCTGGTGAAGAGGGAGAGACAGGAAATGGGGTGGGGGAAGGGTGAGCTGCTTGCCAGCCTGACTTTCTCCCTTGTGGGGAGTTTCCACTGATTCCTATTTGGGGTCCCCTTTCCTCAAGTCTGCCTGCTCAGGGTAGGAGCTTTAGACCATCCCAGGCCAACGGCAAGCCACCCTAGCAGCATCCGTGTCACCAGGGAGGCCCACCAGCACAGAGTCAGCATCTACGGGCCCGGAGGCGCTGGGAGACCCCACACGGAGCCTGGGGAGCGAGTTGGCTGCTGCCCGTCTGCCTCAGCCCAGCCTGCTGCCCTCTGACTGGCCAGACCCCCACACCGGCCCCACCTTCTCCGTTGCTGACCCTCTGTGGCTGGAGGTTGGGCTCCCTGTTCGGGGAACAGCAAACACAGCCTTGTTGCCCATCACGTGCACCCACACAAGCTGGGGCTCAGTGCCGCCTCGGAGGGGGCTTCTCAGCTTCCACCACCCCCAAAGGGGTCACACCCCCCTCCCCAGCGCCACTGCCCACCACCTCATTCGACTTCCTGAATCTTATCCAAGCTCCCCGTCAGAGCACGCTTCAGGAGGACAGAGCCTGCACGGTCCAAACGGGCGCTGGGCCAGCGCGGGGGTGGCACAGGCTACTGGACACCACACAGGGTGGTATTTGGCAGCTTCCAGAAGGATCAGAAAGGCCCAACGGAGTCCTTATCAGCAGCTGCCAGGGAAAAGCCTTTGACATGATGCCTGTCAGAGAGCTCACCAGGAAATGCCTGATTCCTATCAGCTAATAAAATGAAGCTGTGCTAACCAGCAGCTCTTCTCCACTGAGGATGGTCAGCCCCTGGAACTTTCTGGAAAGGGAGGGAGTTTAGGCTCCACATGCAGCAGTGGCCAAACACCCCTGACACTGCACAGGCTGGGGGCTTACGGCAAGTCACTCCTGCTCTGCCCACAGGATTTGGGCTTTAGTTGTGGAGCGGAGACCAGCCGCCAAGAGAAGGCAGGCAGTGGCTCAGCTCATCATAGGCTGGGTTCACAGGCTGCTGGTGCGGCGAGCACAGCTCCACCTGCCCTCCCCCACTCCTCCCCCCAACCCCCACCTGGCTGCATGGACCTCAGCTCCAAGGATGCTCACGGCCCGGGTCTGCAGCTTTACACTGGGATTTTTCTTTCTCCCCCATGAGCTGAGAGGGACAAAAAAACAAAACACAGGAGTAATTTTGCAGACAGGCAGCTCTGCAGAAGCAATGCCTAGGGTTCCACCTGGAAAAATAAAATTCAGCTCCTACCTGCTCCCAGAGACCACCCTCCCCAACCCCGCCCCGTGAAACAGCCTACGACAGCTTACCAGCTCCACGAGGAAAGCGGGGGCCACTCCCCCAGCCTTGTGGAAGGCCCATGGAAAGTTGAGTAGGCCAGCGCCCAGTGCGGACTTCAGAAGGATGAAGACGGCACCCAGCGAGGACAGGCCAGGGCCGGAGGTCATGGGGACCGGCTTTTCTGAAAGGCCTCCACCTCCTGGGGTCTGCCCCTCCATGGCTGGAAGGAGAGTGGGGAGGGGGGTCGTCTCGAGACCTCCGGCTGGGAGGGGTCCTTTCCTCCACTGAGCCAGGGCATCCATCGCAACCACCAGCCCTCGTATGCTTTTGGAGCTTCTTATCTCCTTTCCAGAGCCTTACACACCCACCTGCCCTATAACACCTGGTCCTCATGCCTTCCCCTCAACAAATGTTTCCCCCCAACTTTTACCCCTGTTCATCAGCACTCCTGCCCTCCCACTCAACTCAAGGCCACCGAGGCTGCCCCCTCCCCTTTCTCTTCCAACCCCCAAACTTCTTCTCCCTCTATCACCCATCCCCCTGCCTCCAGCACCCAGTCCTTACCACCAAGTCCAGTCTTCATGGAGACCAGCAGTCCTGGGCCATTGGGGATGGGGTTCAGGCTCACTCCAGAGGACCCAGAGGGGTGGGCAAATGAGTCAGGAATCATGGGGGGCCCTAGAGAGCACCAGTGGGGGTCAAAACCCCGAACCTAGGAGGATAGGACCAAGAGGTCAGGCCATCCGTCCCAAGAACTCGCAGCTTCTGAGGCTGCTGGTCTGAGCCAGGGAGGAGGGAAGGCTTAAGACGCGCCGGGGCGGGGCTTTCCCTGAGCCCTGGGTCGGGGAGCTGGCTGATCTCACCCAGCGACCTGGGCCGGGGCCCAACACCTCCTCCCAGGACACCTCTCCAGGCCCCCTTCTGTTACCTGCTAGGGGCGCCATGCCTGGCTGCCCAGCTACAGAAAGGGGTTTGTCTGCCCTCCTCGCGGGGGGCTAGAGATTCATGTAGGCAAAGGCCCAGGAGCTTCACCGGGTGGCTCCCCAGACTAATGAGCCCTCCAATCACCTGGAGGTAGGTTAAGAGGCCAGCACCAACCCGCCCATCCTGGATGGAGCCGAGATCCCACACTGCTCACCAGCTCTGGGGAGCTGCGTGCTGGGGGTCCCTGGACCACATTTTGAGTAGAGGCCACCTCTCCAACCTGATACAGTCAGCTTAGATACAGGCAGAATACTGGAAACGGTTCCAATCTGGAAAACATGGGCCCATGAAGGTCAGGTCTTGAATTCAGAGGTGAACTGGCACTCAGACTCAAATCTCTTCGAGAGTGTGTTAAATCACAGACCGTGGGGTCCCTCCATGGCGTTGCTGACTCGGGGATCCGGAGGCCCTTC
The DNA here is from genome assembly GCF_001704415.2 of Capra hircus. NCBI lineage: Eukaryota > Metazoa > Chordata > Mammalia > Artiodactyla > Bovidae > Capra > Capra hircus. The sequence goes on from NC_030825.1 coordinate 11,778,514, forward strand.
CTGGGAACTGCTGCTTTAAGTTAAACATCTCCAGCACCTCCCTCAAGTCCAAGTGTCTGCAGAGACCAGCACCAAAGGCATGTCTCACATGGGCTCGAGCCCACGACGGTGCCCCCTTGCTGCAGCGGCATCGCTTGGTCTGCTGAGTGGCGGGTGAGTCTGCAGGTGCCAGGGGATGGGAGCCAGAGCCGGCCGGCATCTGGGCCCGTAGAGCGGCGGCCCCCACGTGAGCAGACTCACCGGGACCCAGGCCTTGCAGGGCATGCTGGACGGCTCCCGGAGTCCTCTCACCCAACCCCGAGGGCTGTCACCATGGCCTGTACGGAGCAGGGCTCCCCTGAGGTGGGGCAAGTGGCTCGAAACGTGACCACTGACCAGTGCCAGAGCTGGGAATCAGCCATGACTGTCCCCTCAAAGCCAACAGTGTCACACTGCAACCCCCTCGTCCCTGTCCGGATTCCAAAGGTGCCCGAATGGGAATGGATGAGCAAGGGCAAGGATGAATGGGAGAGTGGTGCGGGGGAGAGGGGGAGAGGCAGGGGTGCCCAGTCCATCCAGAAATCACATGGCTCAGCCCTCCCCCACCGCAACCCCAGGCAGTGAAGATCAAGGGCCCTCACAGCGGCCTGGCTTTGTACTCCTTCCTTAATCTGGGCTCTGGGCTCCAGGGAACTTCCCTGTCCTGCCTGGGTCCCTCATTAGCTGCCCATTAATGTGCATGACTTAGAAATTGGTCACTGGGTTGTGAAATTCCACTCAATGGGGAAAGCCTCTTAATTCTGAAGGGCTTTGATATGCCCTCTGCAGAATCCCAGGGCTTCGTGATCTTTCCCGGGGAGGAGAGGCGCCCCTGGGCCCGTCTGTGTGGGTGGGCGGCTCTGGTGGCACATGGGGCTCAGCCCAGCACCCCGCACATGGCCCCACATTGCCCCCCAGGGGAGTACCTGGCCAGGGACTTGCCCGGGTCCCTCCTTCCCATCTCCACAGGTACTGGTCACCTGGGAGGTTGCGAACTTCACGGAGAAAGTGACTTCAGCTCATTTCCACGAACTTTTGTGCTCATACCCTTCAGAAAGTTCTGGAAGACAGATGGGCAGGTCTCAGGAACCTGAGGGCGTGGGGCTGTGATCCACGCCTCGCAGAGGTCACCTGCAGAGTGGTGGGAACAGCCACCTATCCTGATAACAGGGACACAGGAGAGTGCAGAGGGCAGAGAGACAAGGATGACCGAAGCAGAGGGTGGATTGCTGCACACTGGAGGTGAGGAGGGGGCGGCTTGAGAAGCTGGGACAGGCCAGGAAGCCAATTCTGCCCTGGAGCCCTCCTAGGGAAGCAGCTGCTTTTAGCTCCATGAAGCTGATCTGGACTTACAACCTCCAGGACTGCAGGGAATAAACGTGCTGTCTCAGTGCTTCCTGGTAACTTGTGGCGGCAGCAGCGGGAAATAGACACACCCAGCACCACGAGTCCTGAGGCTCGGCACCTCTCAGGGCCAGAGGCCCGTGGTCCACCCCCCCCCCCCCCCACCTGGCTCTGGGCCTTGTCTAAGTAGCAGGTCAGAGACGGGGAGTTTCCAGGTGACACTCAGCCCAGAGCACAGGCCTCACTCTCCCCTCCCACTATGAAAGGGATGGACCCCTGACTTACAATCTGGAGGCCCGCTCTGGCTAAAGGAAAACTGCAGCTTAGCATTCGAAAGTGAGAAAGTATCGTCAAACAGCCTTAATATTGACCTTCCTCCACCCACCACATCCATAGGAAGAGTCCCCAGGTGTTGGCAGCCAGACCTGAGGCTGAGTCACAGGGCAGTGGGCAGGTGCCCAGCCCTCAGTTCAGTTGCTCAGTCATTGTCCAACTCTTTGTGACCCCATGGACGGCAGCACGCCAGGCCTCCCTGTCCATCACCAACTCCCAGAGTTGACTCAAACTCATTTCCATTGAGTTGGTGATGCCATCCAACCATCTTATCCTCTGTCATCCCCTTCTCCTGCCTTCGGTCTTTCCCAGCATTGGAGTCTTTTCCAATGAGTCAGTTTTTCGCATCAGGTGGTGGCCAAAGTATTGCCATTTCAGTTTCAGCATCAGTCCTTCCAATGAATATTCAGGACTGGTTTCTTTTAGGATTGACTGGGTTGATCTCCTTGCAGTCCAAGGGAGTTTCAAGAGTCTTCTCCAATACCACAGTTCAAAAGCATCAATTCTTTGGTGCTCAGCTTTCTTTATAGTCCAGCTCTCACATCCATACATGACTGCTGGAAAAAATTAGCTTTGACTAGATGGACCTTTGTTGGCAAAGTAATGTCTCTGCTTTTTAATATGCTATCTAGGTTGGTCAGTTTTTCTTCCTAGGAGCAAGGGTCTTTTAATTTCACGGCTCCAGTCACCATTTGCAGTGATTTTGGAGTCCAAAAATATAAAGTCTATCACTGTTTCCATTGTTTCTGCATCTATTTGCCGTGAAGTGATGGGACCAGATGCCATGATCTTAGTTTTCTGAATGTTGAGTTTAAGCCAATTTTTTCACTCTCCTCTTTCACTTATATTAAGAGGCTCTTTAGTTCTTCTTCACTCTTTCTACTGTAAGGATGGTGTCATCTGCGCATCTTAGGTTATTGATATTTCTCCCAGCAATCTTGATTCCAGCTTGTGCTTCATCCAGCCTGGCATTTTGCATGATGTACTCTGCATGTAAGTTAAATGAGCAGGGTGACAATATACAGCCTTGACGTACTCCTTTCCCAATTTGGAACCAGTCTGTTGTTCCATGTGGAACAGTTCCAATTGTTGCTTCTTGACCTGCATACAGATTTCTCAGGAGGCAGGTCAGGTGATCTGGTATTCCCACTCTTGAAGGATTTTCCAGTTTGTTGTGATCCACACAGTCAAAGGCTTTGGCGTAGTCAATAAAGCAGTAGTAGATGGTTTTCTGTAACTCTCGTTTTTTTGATGATCCAAAGGATATTGGTAATTTGATCTCTGGTTCTTCTGCCCTTTCTAAATCCAGCTTGAACATCTGAAGCCTGGCTTGGAGAATTTTGAGCATTACTTTGCTAGTGTGTGAGATGAGTGCAATTGTGAAGTAGTTTGAACATTCTTTGGCATTGCTTTTCTTTGGGATTGGAATGAAAACTGACCTTTTCCAGTCCTGTGGCCACTGACGAGTTTTCCAAATTTGTTGGCATATTGGGTGCAGCACTTTCACAGCATCATGTTTTAGGATTTGAAATAGCTCAACTGAAATTCCATCACCTCCACTAGCTTTGTTCATAGTGATGCTTTCTAAGGCCCACTTGACTTTACATTCCAGGATGTCTGGCTCTAGGTGAGTGATCACACCACCGTGGTCAGACATGGACACATGTCTGTGTCCCTGTTTACCTTAGGGAGCCTTTAAAGCAGATTTCTAGGCTCTTCCCAAAGAGCATATGATTCAGTAAGTCTAGAGCAAGGGACAGCGATCTCTGCATGCACTGTCCTCATGTTACCAGCAAATTAAACCAACATCCTATTATAGTAACATCCTCTTAATGGCACCACCCATCGGGGGAAAAAAAAACGAGTTTTTTCTTCTGGAAACTTCTTCTTACTCTACATGTGACAGTCCTTAACTCACTTCATCTTGGAGTAGCATGATGAAGTAGCACCCCAAGTATTACCAGCAAGCAGGCAGCCTTCCCACCATCAGAAGCAATCTGGCACTGGGGGCTCAGAGCTCAGGCCTAGGCCAGATCTGGGTTGGAAGTCTGGGCCCCCTCAGCTGAGAAATGGTGGTTGGGGTATCACAGGATGACTGAGACTACCCCCCCAGCCCGGGCCCCTTAATGCATGCAAAACATCCCCAAGGCTAGGCCAGCGATGCGCTCAGCAGAGGCAGCACCACTGTTTCAGGTGGGCTCACTGCACACAGCCTTGATCTGGTGGGAGGTCCTCAGGGTCCTTGTGGCCGGGCACCAGAGGCTAGGTGTGCGCAGGGAAGACCCCAGACCGGTGTGCCAACACAGGGAAGGGCTGAGGGTGGGAAGACTAAGCAGCCGGGCTAAGGAAACCCTGCTCACCCTTCTGGCCCCTCTCCACAGTCAGGATACTGCCTGGCTGGGTGAGCATGGTTAGGGACCAGACCTGGGGCCAACCTCCATGCTTGCTTAGCCCCTGGGAGACCCCAGGGCCCTCAAGGACTCCCAGGCCTATCTATAGTTGTGCTGGGGCAGCTGCTCCTGCTTTTGGTTTTTAAGACACGGAGCCATTCCCTAGAACAATGACAGTCCACTCCAGGCAAACATGGGACTCTCTGAAGCAGTGAGTAGGCCTTGGGCACGTCTGTCACCAGGCAGAGACCCGCCGTTAGCCAGAGGACATAACTGAGCGCTGCCTCTGTGTCAGGCCCAGGCCCACTGGCTGGAAGTGGCCGGTCTGAGTCTACAGCCAGGGCCCTGGCACGTTCCTCCCAGCTGGGCCTGGTGTCCCACAGCCCCCAACAGGTCTCCCCCTAGGACAGGGAGGCACAGAGCAGGTGCCACCGAGTGGTCCTGCAGAGACTCTCCCCATCTGTGCACGCTCACCCTGCCAAAGCCCCCTCTCCAGCTCCGTTCTCCAGGCTCCTTCGCCTGTAACGTCCACATTCTCGGGGGCAGGAGAACTGGGGGAATGGGAGAGCTCTGCAGGGCCCTCAGCAATGCCTCTAAGTCCTCAAAGCAACAGCAGCTGCAGAACACGGTTCAAAGCTGCCAGGTTACCACCGTGACCTGCCACGGGAGACACATGGCAGGGAGAGTTGGGCGTTGGTGGCTCCTCCCTCACCCCTCGTCAGGGGTCCCTCTCTCCCCAGGACCTCAACCGCACCCTGATCCCATGCGGCCTCTGCCCTTTCCCGTCAGTCTGTCCTTACCTGTCATCTGAAAGCTGATGTCTGGGCCAGCTGAAGAACAGAAAACAGACTATACAGGCAGGGGTTAAAAATTAACAGGCTGCCCTGGATAAGGCGATGGTTTCTTAGAAATTGACCCTGACAGATAAAATGAACTTCATCAAAATGAAAAACTCAGGCCCGAAAGGATACCATTAGGAAAGTAAAAAGATAACTGACAGAATGAGAGAAACTATTTTCAAGTCATGTATCTCATCAGGGACTTTCATCTGAAACATATAAAGAACTCTTACAAGTCAACGATAAAGACAACTCAAAAAATGAAACTGAACGGACATTTCTCCAAAGACAGAAAAATGGCCGATGAACACATGAAAAAATGCTCAGCAACACTAATCTTTAGGGAAGTGCAAATCGAACCACAGGGAGACATCAGTTCACATCCCCTGGGGTGCAGCTGTCAAAAAGCTGGGTAACAGCACGTGTTGGAGAGAAGGTAAAGCTGTGACCCTCATCCACTGCTGGCAGGAACTACAGATAAAACAGTGAAGCTTTGAAAAGAGAGCTTGGTGGTTCCTCAAAAAATGAAGCATAAAGCTACAGGATTTTACTCTTAGGTGTCATCCCAACAGGAATGGAAACTTATGTCCACACCAAAAATGGTACCCGCATGGTCAAAGCAAGACTGTTCACAACAGATAAAAAGTGGAAGCAGCTCAGAGGTCCGTCAAGTAAGGATAAACAAACTAAGACCTGTCCACATGACAGTGTTACTGAGGTCTAGGAAGGAGTGAAGTACTGAGCCAGCCATGACATGGACAGACCACTAAAACACGCTCTGTGGAAGCAGCTAGTCCCCAAAGGCCATGTATTACATGGTGCTGCTTACATGCAATGTTCAGAACAGGCGAATTCAGAGAGACAGCACATCAGAGCCAGCCTGGGGCAGTGGGGGAGAGGATAGAGGCTGACTTGCTGCTGTGTACGAGGTTTCTTTTGGAGGTGATGAAAATGTTCTGGAATTACAGCAAGGATGGTGCACAAACTTGTGAATATACTAAAACCGACAGAACTATACACTTTTACACAGAGAATTTTGTAGTGGTGAATTATATCTCAAGAAAATTCAATAGGCCGATTCAGAACCCATTCCAGGCTGTCATTAGGAGAAAGGGACAGGTGGGCCGGGGACCACTTACACATCGCTTCTTAGCTTCATGCATGCATGCGTGCACGTTCAGTCATGTCCGACTCTGCAACCCCACAGACTGCAGCCCGCCAGGCCCCTCTGTGTATGGGACTTCCCAGGCAAGATGATTGGAGTGGGCTGCCATTCCCTCCCTCCATGGGATCTTCCCAACCCAGGGATCAAACCCATGTCTCCTGCGTTGGCAGGCAGATGCTTTACCACTGAGCCACGTGGGAAGCCCCTTAGCTTCATACAGGTAATGCATATTTATTGAAAATTTTCTTCACCGACAATGGTGAAATCAAGACCCAAATTACAAAACATGATGGCAGTTGATACTTATAAAAATAAAGCGAAGGGCTATGTTTCACAGATTTGTGCAAGTTTCTTTCAAATCTCAGTCTGTCCTTTCATCAAAAAGGATATCGTAGCATCTGTGTTAGTCCTCATGATGAAATAGTAAAAAACTGCATTCCATTGACAAAAAAAATAGCTTTGCTTCCAAACAGCACAAGTCTTTAAAGTGACTTTTCCCCAACAATAAATATAGAAAATAGCCTTTATGGAGCACGTCTGGCTTGGTCAGAGCTGCTTCCTCCCCGACAGCCTTTAGACGTCGTCTTAGTCTTTGGTGCATGGGCGGCTGGCGAGGTCTGACTCCAGGCTGCCCTTCGGGGCCCTCCAGTGGCCCCAGCCCCGTGCAGCACAGGCTCTCAGCTACTGCAAACGCCCAGCTGAAGGCTTGAGCCCTTTTGAGCCGGGGCCCCTCAGACCCCACAGCTCCACCTGCCCCATGGCTGCCCGCAAAGGCGCTCCCCGGCTCTCACAGCCGGCTGGGTGGACATCACACCGAGGGGGCCTTTGGAGGGTGAACCTGCTGCACGAGCTGTGGGCGTTTCACCCTGGGCTTCCTCCGCTTCGGCCTGCTCTTGGCCTTGTTGATCTGCACCACGAAGAAGGCCAAGACCACCATGGCTCCCAGGAAGGCGAAAACGGGAATGGTCTGGCCCACCTCCTGGTTGTAGCGGCCGGGCATGATCCCTGCACGACAGTGGGAAGATGGTCAGTCTGACGGCTGCAACCAGCTGGGCTTGTAGTGACCCAGAGCAAGGAGGAGAGAAAAGTGCAGGCCAGCAGGGAGGTGAGGACAGCTGGCCTCACCGCTGGGAAGGCCTCCGACAGGTGAGACTTGTGGTGGGCACCTGAGCATGGCCGCTGGTGGACCCTGGGGTTCATGCTGCCATCAGCTCTGTAACTGGACAACGCCAGGGTTCCAGAACACAGGGCTGGACCACATGGGACAGGGTACCCATTCCTGATCCCTGGAGTTTTTCTGGGTAATTCCTAGAACCAGGAGAAATGCCCCCAGGAAGCTATAAAGTCATGTAAGAGCATAGTGATTTCCAGAGCAGAAGAGGGGCCCACACTCTGCCAGAATGACTTGATCCCATCGTCCCAGATAAAGGACTACCTGCCCCCGACAGCCTAGCCAGGCCAAAGCCATATCAGGGTTGGGGGCGAGGGAGGGACATCTGATGTCACTTGGGGGAAGGGACACCCCCAAAATTAACTGGGCATCCCAGGTTAGGGAAGTCCCATCCCAGGTGGGCTGGGGCAGAGAATCGGTGGAGATGTCTGGGTTGAGGGTTCAGAGTCAGGCTGTGACAGACGAACATCATAAAATAAATTCAGATTTGAAAATTCAGATAGGATTTTCTAAGAGGCCACAGTGCGTTGATCCTTTAGGTCTGCTCTGGCCTTGTGATTTGTACCAGGAAGAAAGCCTGGACCACTGCTGCTCCCAGGAAGGCAAAGACAGGAACAGCCTGGCCCACCTCCTGGGCAAAAGGGAGAGGCTCTTTGAATAAACCATAGGATGACTCAGCCCCACAATAAAGCACCTAGAACTGACCTCCAGGAATGTCCCAGGCTCCACTCTCTCCAGGAGACAAGGGCCTCACTTGAGGGCGATTCGATCGGAAGTTGGGCAATACCACTTTGTCCAGGTCAATGGAGAGCAACTTCTGGTGTTTCCAAAGGTTACTTCAGGAAAACAGATTTAAACAAAATAAACATAAGCAACTGTACTGGCCCCAGGCAACTGAGCCAATTCCTAAGAAACAGAAAGTGATTTAAACAGAAATGTGAACTGACGTCCCATCTGTGTCTATCTAAACACAACTGTGGACAACTGAGGGGCACTTCCAGGCCCCCAGACGAGGATGTCAGATTGAGACCTTATGCACGAGATGCTTCTAGAGGGTCTATAACACCACCAACACGAGACTGTCTTGGCTTCAACCAGGAACACGACCCAGCAGAAAATGAGGAAACTACACATGACCTCTGAAGGAGCTGGTGGACAGCGGCAATGGACACAGCCCGGCTGGAAGGACCAGTTTCCTTCCAGTGCCATGGGACAGCAGAGCCATGGGCACCTACTGTGATGTGGCAAAGGGGGCAGACCTGGCGCTGGGAGCCAGCTGTCACCTTGGTCCTCAAGGACACCACTCGCAGGAGGGAGAACGAGGCAGACACACAAGTAACCGAGCAGTGGACAGAAACACGGGAATAAAGGAGTGGGCATGGGCCTTGCCTGAGGGCTCAGGATAATGAAGGGAGCACATGTGCTTTGCAAAATGCACTGGACTCGTTTCGGCTGCACCCTTACTCTCAGCACTAACTCTGAGGTCGGAGGCACATGTAACTGAGGGAGAGAGGCTGGTGCACGGCCAAGAGCAGCGTGGGGGGACACAGAGACGAGAGCCAAGAGTGCGGACGGAAAATCTGAAGGCCATTCTGGCTGAAACAAGGGAGGAGAATGAAATATGCTTGCAGTTATGAATTCCCCACTCTGCTTCTTATTCATGTGGACCTTGCTGGCCCATCTCTTACTTTGGCCAAGTGAGAGCAGAGAGCTGAGTTCTAGCAGCACTCAAGAGGCAGGTCAGTGGGCAGCCGGGAGATACCAGCTCCGTAAAGAGGCTTCCTGACAAGCTGCTATCGGGCACTTCCAGCTGGGCAACTGCTTGGACTATAACCTGCTCTATTTTATATGATTTCACTTTGCTTTTCAGTTTAATCAGTCTGGAAATTAAACTGACAATGCTAAGTTATGGAATTGACGTATTTAAGCTTTATAACCCTGCAGGTGAATATACATGGGGATGTCTTTTAATGCTCACAGTGCTCTCCTGTTCTGGAATTTAATTAACCCCCAGTGACCCTTTCTTGCTGAGCAGTCGGGGTGACAGAGCTTCACACTATCATTTGAGAATTCCACAATGTCCTGACAGGAGGACAGGTTAGCCTCGCATGGGGCTCCTCGTAGGTCTGCCCTACAGCCACTGGTAGTATGGACGCCCGACACCCGGGAACAACACCGGGAACTGCATCCCGCTTTCAAGGACGGAGTGAACACCTGCACTCAGCACTGACCCTGACCTTTGCAGGGCTGACTGGGACACTCTGACATTGTTTTACATCTCCTCAGAGATTCAGAATCTAGACCCAGATCTAGGTCGCTGAGGACTGAGAACAATTTCCAGCAAGAAGTGAGATAAAAGTGGGGTCTGGTGGGTGTTTTAGGAAGAAGGAATTCCAGAGAGCGACAGTGAAAATAAAACTCTAGGGGCTGCACAGCAGCAGCACCCTGATGGGCCAGGCTGGTACGTGACGGGCTGTCTGATGGACACACAGATATAAGACAATGTCATCTGTTCTCAGAGCCCTCAGCAGTACCATGGAGAAGAAGTGGGTTTCAAGAACCTTTGCTGACAGTGACTGTCCACTGAGTGTGAACTGCTGACAACGGCTGGAATTAAAGTCTGGTTTGAATGTTTGGATAATGATAGGTTATAAATAAATGATATAAAAATGGAATCTTATCAGAAAATTTTAAATGATGGCATGTTAACTGGAATGGAAAAGTACTCAGTAATTAAAGTTTCAGGAAGAAACTGCTGACGAGGAGACGACGTGATGAATCTCCAATGCCGTTTCCTATTGAGCATGTTCTAAAGATGACATGGTGAGTGAGAGGTGTACTCAGGGCTTCTGTTCATGACGACAGTCAAGCACAGGAAGCTTCTAGGCCTTCTGCAGGCATCTCCCTCCTCGTGGTTCACCGTGTAGATGGCAGTCCCCATGCCCTGCCACACACACCCCAACACTGTACATGCTGAGACCCAAGCAAAGTGGGCAGCTGGTAGGGGAGAGAAGGCAGGAGCCCCCGGAGGGGAAATGGCTGCGTGTGTGGGGTGTGCTGCCCATGAGGGAGACAGTGGCTGGCAGCTGCCCAGAGGAGGAGGAGCCGTGGGGTCTCCCACAGCCATGCCCAGAATATGGGGCCCTGCATCACTGTATTAGGACTGCAATCCTCCTCGCCACAGCAGGATCTCCTGCTGGGGCCAGAGATGCCAAAGAGAGAAACGGGAGAGGAGCGATCCAGAGGAAACAGGAACCAGTGGACTGAGTTGGCTCTTCTGCCTGAACAGAGAAGCAGCACAGGTCACTCAATTTTGGCTTCTAAAAGGAACTGACACAAACGAAGAGCTTGAGCTTGATAGCCAGATGGAGAAGCAGGCAGATCAGTGTCTGGGCCTGGCACAGTCTGAGGTCACTTTACCAGGGACAACACCCAGCATGGGGTGAGGGCATAAACGTGACTCCAGGTCGCCCCAGTGGGACACAGGAAGACCCCATCTGTATTCCAGAATCAACACCGCACACAGGCGCACTCAACTCCCAAATCTCCAGCTTAAGGAGTCAGAGCGACCCTTCCAGGGACATAATGTCAGATTACAGCTTTTCAAGCAAAAACCAAGCAAACTTCACCAGAAGGCTAATTACCAGAGCTCTTTTTATGCATAATACCACTAGGGTGCGTGATTCTAAAGGTCAATACGGGGGCTCGCTAATTTAAAAACCATCACAAATGACAAGCTAGATTGGATTATTCGATAATGATGTCAGTAAAATTCCATTCTCTCCTATTAAAAAAGAAGCAATGAATCATAAATCCAGCAGAAGAAGTGGAAAAGCACAGGAGACACCAACCTGGGAGCCGTCTCGTTTAAAGGCTGTGGCTTGGCCCACGACAGGTGTGGACAGGCTGGCAGCGCGCGTGGCTCAGGGCCTCCGAGCCGGGCCTCCAGGACCTTGGAGTACCGGTGCAGGTGGTTCCCTGGGCAGCACCCACCGACAGGCCATCATTGTTAGGAGGCAGGGGAAAAAGAGACTTCGTTAGCTGTTGCTTCCTCTAAAGTGGCCACACTGCACGCACAGCAGCAGCCGGGCCCCCTCATGCCCGTAATCACACATACGTGCCTACACTCAAGCAGTCTAACCTGTAGATACGCTTCATGGAAACAGCATCTCTTCAAATATTTAATGCCAAAAAGAAAATCTCCATTTTCAAAATTCCAAATTCCTTTTATTTCTCAGATCCATGCTGCCCCTTACTGTAGCCATTGCCCACACATGGCTACTGAGCAACTGAGAGGCTAGGTGCCACACATTTAAATAATAATATTCTGGGGACTGGGGCTGTACAGTTTTATCACAAGGAACTTCTCGTTTCTTTTTACTCCTTAAATGAGGTCAGTGGGAAGGTCAGAACTACACCGGCTCACACCACGCGTCCAAGGACAGTCTGGGAGGCGGGGCTCAGGCTGTGAGGGCTCGCAGACCGGGCTCCGCTGAGTGGCCCACTGCTGGGGGACCTGGGCCCATCTCTTTCATGGACTTGGAAGAAGTATCTGCTTTCCAGGTTCTAAGAGAACTCAGAGAGTAGTCCCTGTGAAGCCCCCCTGGCCCAGCGCCTGGTACCTAGTGACTGTGCAGACCTGCTGACCCCAGAGCCCCGAAGCCATGTCGTTTCAAGTGAGTCTGCGCCCCGGAACCCCCACCTCCGAGGCCACTCACCTTCCATCCTCTCCGGGGCTGCCGAGCCTGCTCCGCTGGGGGGGCGCTGCCGAGCCCCTGAATGGCTGAGGCTGGGGGGCGTCACCCCATACGACGTGAACTGCAGGAGCGCATCCAAGAGCCAAAAGCAGTCTGCAGGGTAAACAACACACTGCTTAGGAAGTCGACAGTTTAAAGCAGCCTCTACAGGAAACCTAAAGTGAGCTCCGAACAAGGGGGAAATGGGGCAGGGAAAGACCAGGTCCCAGCACGGCCCTGCGTGAGACGCTCATGTCATCTTGGTCACCGGCTGCCCACAGGGCCTCCTTTCAAGGCCCCAGGCTCAGCCAGGCTGGCCCACAGGCTCAGGGCTGCACGCGCTGCCCGGGCACCACCCCCTGGCTCTGATGAGGACGGGTGGGGCCCCTTCAGGGACAGCAGGGCCACATGGCAGCACAGGAAGAAGTGCTGCTTCAGAACGGGGGGCCTGCCGAGGCGGGGAGAGTGAGGAGCTGACCCCGGCCAGTGCCCACAGGCTGTCCTGGAGGAGGGGAGAGCCTAGATCTCAGGCGAGGGAGGAGCCAGGACCACCACGCGCATCCGGAGAGGTGGGCTCAAGGTCAGTGCAAGTGCAGTCTAGTGGTTTGGGCTGCCCTGAGTTGGCGGCCCCAGCCACAGAGTAGGAAGACAGTTCTCCGGGGGACGTCACTGCGAGTCCTGTGCCAGGCTGTGCTCAACAACCCCCTTGTGGGGCCAAGTGGATGGACTTTCCTCTCAGGAGACCGAGGAGCTGCACTGGCTAAACCTGGACCATTGCCCCCACCAGCTTCTCCCCGCAGCTGCCACGTCCCCCAAAACCAGCACAGACAGGAGGCGGCTCACAGAAAGGAGGGGATGGCAGGAAGCGCCTGTCCCCCAACAGAGCTCGAGTCAAGTGCTCATGGCCCCGAAAGCTCCTCCAGGTAGCCATAGGGAGTGTGGGACAGGACAGGCCCCCAACCACTGACAGGGCCAATAAAGACGCTTCCCAAGACCTCAGGTCTGCAATGACAGTCTCTACAGAAATAAAACATTAATCTTCTTTCAACTATAACTTTAACCTTCACTTTTGATTTTTATTAAAAAAAAACAACAACAACAACAATATCCTAATGCTTTACGTGAAATGCTAGGAATGCAGTTACTTAACCTTCACATCACAGAGAGGGCACAGGGAGAGACAGGGGGAGAGGGGCACCCCAGGCAGGAGGCCAGCTATGTTCAAGCCACCTTGGCCCCCCCCATGAAGCCTGGTCACCACCTGCCCATGACGACATGCCTCCCCCCGCCCTCCTGTCCCCGAAGACTAGTTTCTAGTTCTGGTCTTGTCGTCTCCCCTCAGCAGATATGGAACACTTGCACCCATCCACCCCTCCTTTACAAAGCAATCTTGAGAAAGACAAGTCTGTGTCCAAGCTCATCCTTCAAATGTGAAGGACTCATCAAGAGATGCTGGAAAAGAGGGATGCTAAAGAGGGGTTCTAAGGACTAGGTGCCCCCTCTCTGCCACCCCCTCACACCCAACAATGATACTACACACCCCTCACAACAGCCAAAACTCCAAGGTCTGGCATGAGGGCCAAGTGCTGGGCCCACATCAAAGGGGTGGTCAGATGCAAGAGGGGACCTGCAGAGTAGTGCCAGGGACACAGACGCCAGAGATGGAGTCAGGGAGGGCAGAGACAGGTAAACAGCCTCCCACCCACACATGGTGGGTCTGCCATCTGCCAGCCTCTCTGGAAGACCACAAAGTTTTATTTTGCTTATTAAACGCGTCTGGCCCAAAATACCTATCAAAACATCCCGAGCAGCCTCTACCTGTTCACCAGCACCTCATGGGGGCCTGTTCAGGGACCAGGACAGAAAGCGGGAACGTCACGGCCACCGAGCCCACCCGCTCAGCAGCACCACCGCTCACCCTTCTGCCGGTGACTGTCGTCCAAGCAGTTGGAGTCTCCATACAGCACGACACGGCCGCCGCCCTCAGCTGGGAGCTGGTACAGCCCCAAAATGGGGACGTTTTCAACCACCACCGTTTCCTGCTTCAAGACCTCTAGTCCTGAAACAACACAACAGAACAGGAGTGAGAACTTCCGGGAGGAAATGAAGCACTTCCCAGCTGCCTCTTAACTTGACATTTAGTCCACATGATAAAACAGAAGGAAAAAAAAAATCACAGTAAGATCTAACATGCAGTCACAACAGTGCAAACTTTTAGGAGAAGAGAACAATGTATAAAGTGCCACTAATTTGGGTTGCAGCAAAGTTTGCGCCTGTGTGTGTATGTGTATTCCCATAATCCTCCTTTTCCATTTTCACCTGAAATGGTGATACATGGTATTCACAGTTTTAAAGGCATCACTTCTCTCTTTTCATCCCCCAAGCACAAACTTTTGTCCCTTCTTATTATGCTAAGAGGCTATGTCTTCAGAATACATACACACAAGGGGCAGTGCCCCCTCAACACACAGGTACCTATGCACAGTCATACACACTGATGCCCAGGCTTCATGTTTAGTAACAAAAGCTACGACAATGACACTCATCTTTAGAACACATGCCCATATATTTCTGATTTAAGGTATGTTACATGAATCTCACAAACACAGTACAAATGCTCCAACAGCAGAGCTATCTCGCCTCTGCCCAAACCGATGACAAATCACAACATCAACTGAACCAGGACGACCCTGCACAGACGCCACGGTAGCTGCTGCCAGTGACACCAGCTCATAAGCAGAGCCTCGGCCCCTGAGGCAAATGCAGCCGCACACCGAGATGACGCACGTCTGCATCCAGCGCCTACCGCGCCGGTCACTCTAGAACATATGGCTACAGGAACGCAGAGCTTCCTATGCTCTGCATATAAGCCCCCAGGAACCCCGCGGAAGGGAAACAGGCTTTTCTTTGTCAGAGGGAGAGACAGGGCAGTGAAACACACGAAGCAGGGAAAGTGCAGCCTGGCCTCAGGGTCTGACAAGAGTTTCGTCTCCGACAACAAGGTCCTTTTTGATCCAGCATAACCCAGATTTTTAAATTCCTATTTTGTACCCGCAAGATTATTCAAGCAACCTAAAGCCTGTTTGGAAATAAAAAGCCCTTTAAAAAGGATTCCAAGGTAATTAATCTTTATTTTCAGACTAGCAGAACACCAAAGTAAAGTATGCACCCTTAACCTACTTCCTCTCCCCGCAAAATGAAGAGCTACCAGACGGCAAGAGGCTAACAAGGAGTCCACGGCCTTCAGCTGGGGGTGGAGGGGGTATCCAGAAGCGACACGGCCTGGTGAACAATGGAGCTCAGAAAGAATCACTAAGACACAGTACAGTGTGCCGGGGAGACTGGGAAGACAGGATCATACACGTGCTTAAAAGTTAAAACATAATCTTATGAACACAGAACTCCTCATTGACTGACTTTTCCTTGACTGGATGGAAGGAGCCCCTTCCAGACAACACAGAAGTAAATTTCACCTTGCAAATGCAAACACATGAGTGAGAAATCCTGACTTGTCATTTTCTATTAACGAAACTGTCCCTGACTTCAACCACAGAAAACGACAAACATCACAATGAAGGGGGCCTGCCATTCTGAAACACGAGAGAAACATCAACCTGCACAAGGACATGGATCCAGTCTGCAAGTGCCCATCATGCGGCCATGCAATAACCTCGCAGGGGAGAGACGCGCGGCGCGGACCCCGGCTCGGGAGCGCAGGGCTGCAGGACGACCACCCTGGGCAGGACGGGGGCGGTGGCGCCTGCAGGAAGGGCAGAGGCGCCCAGGCTCCCCAGCTCCCTGCACCCTGTCTGCTCTGTGACCCGAGCACAGTCACAGCACCGACGCTGGGGACACAACATGGCTGACCTTCCAGGGTTAGAAAAGAGCAACTGGAAGCAAAGACCTTTCCTCCCTTCTAATTCTTCAGAGAATCTTAGGAGATGACTTTGTATTACAATATTCTTTATCTTCACATAGTTAAGACATTCAAAACAGTCAACATTTCTCTAAAATTTTAATCACCTGGCAATCACAGAGCAGAACAATTCATAAATAGTAACAAAAACTTCAAGCAACTTTGAAGGTAGTTTTAAAAAAAACACAAAAAACCCTTACCAATACCCTCTTCTCCTATAGGAAAGTCAACTTACTTTGCAGTGCTCACTACCCACGTATTCTAATTATCAGCAAAAGATGGTTGAACCTTCCTTGGTACCTCCAGAATCATCACACAGACGTCTTACCTGAAGTACCATACAGACACTGTGATGAATTTTTTAAAAATCCAAACTGCTAATGGAGAATGGACTTCTTTTCTGGTGATGAAAATGTTCTGGGACTAGGTGGTGGTGATGACTGCACAACTTGTGAATATACAAAAAAATCACTGAACTGTAGACTTTAAAAGAGCGAATGTTATGGTAGGTGCACGCATGCATGCTAAGTCATTTTAGTCGTGTCCAACTCTTTGCGACTCCATGGACTGTAACCCACCAGGCTCCTCTGTCCATGGTGTTCTCCAGGCAAGAAAACTAGAGTGAGTTGCCATGCCCTCCTCCATATGGTAGGTGATTTACATGTAATAAAACTGTGATTAAAAATTAAAAAGAAAGAAAAAGAGAAACCAAAAAGCATATGAAGAGCATATTCCGTACCTTGGTCCTTAAATGTCTGTGTTATCACGATGCCATCTTCTGGAAATTTAGCAATGCTGCACCCCGACGCGTAATACACTAGAATAAACAGCCATTCACAGTTAGAGCCTGGAAACACTGAAGGCATTCAGCAGCAGCTGTTCAATTACCTGGATGCACGTTTTAGACATCATGTATCTACTAAAACCATTTCTGATCTTAAGAGAGGAGCTACTATTATTGGCTGGTCACACAAACTACAAGTAATAATCTCAAAACTCAAGCTAAATTATGCTATTAATCTAAGGTTTCTGGGCAGATTAAAGAAATCGGAGCTGTCAGACTCGGGACAACCTAAGTCAGGAAGAGCAGTTAGTGAATAACGCTCAAGACGCTGTTTCAGAAACTAGTCACCAAAACGAAGGGAGATAGTGGGGTGCTTAAGTGAGGTATGCAATGTTATTTCATCAACAGAATTTCATAAATAATCAGGGACCTGCAGAGTGTTTCTTATTTGGGAATATACAGAACACAAAGAACCAAAACTAGGAATGCTGACAGGAGGTATTTCATCCCACAAATCTGGACAAAGACTAGGGGGAGCACCCAGAACTGCAGGTGTCTCTGTGCAGACACTGCTCAGTTCTCTCCACAAGTCTTGCATATTTAGGTGACAGCTCATTATTTTCTCTCTCTCTGAAAAACTCAAGACTTCAAAGATGCACGGCATCTGCTAGCCCACCTCTGGGAACGACGAGACCTACTAAAAGCAAACACAAAACCTTACTGTCATGGTTCGCCAAGGTAAAGTCCCCCTCGTACAGGCCATCGCTGAACGCCATGTTCCAGACTGACAGCAGCTCGTTCAGGGCTGGGACATTGGCTCCTCCGGTGTCCGGCATCCACCACTGCCTATGACAGGGACAGGGCCTTCGTGAGGCACTTGAGGCACCCCACAAACCCATCATATTTTGTGAGAAAACCGATTTCTCCCACCAGAGGCCACTCCACCCACACGAGGCTTCACCTAAAATTAACTGTCCAGGTTTGAGTAACAGCACAATGTAAATGCTTCAACCAGGGTACAGAATAAACCGAAGCCCAATTTATTTCATGAAATGCACCACATTTAACATAAACACATGCATATAAAGCCTAGACCTTGAGAGGGTTAGTGAAGGAAGAAGGAAGCTTATGACGTTCAAGTCACAGACTCCGAAGAAAGAACATGTATCATAAGGATGAGACATTCATAATACACTGGAAATTTGTCATCCATAACCAATCTACTGCAAGGTTTCTTTAAATAACAGTTCTTCTGGTGCATTTAAACATACACAGTAAACGAGAGATGGAAGAACAGAAAAGAACAAACAGAAAATTAAGGCTCCAGTGTCTAAAGATCAACAAAAACAATGAACCCTTTCAACTAGTACTTGGTTCAATGAGCAGCTGACTTTCAAGAACATCTCTGCCAAAGGAGAGCTTGCCCTAACCAGGAGTCTAAACCTGCTTCATGGCCAGAAAGGTCATCACTCTAGGTCTCTGCTGGGTGGGATTTAATTCCTATGAAGTCAAATTTCTTATCCAATTCGTGTCAGTACCTCGTGTTTTCATCATAAAACTTGACTTTCCTCATCACGGATGTGTTGTACCAGTCACTGAAGACAATGAGTGAGAGGCCGTTGTCCACATCCCTCCGCAGCTTGGCCACCTCCTCCGGGAAGTACTCTTCCTCACTGTCCACCATGAGCAACGTTCCTGAGGGACAGGGGTGAGAACGGTCATCTCACCATTTCAGACATATGGTTTTATACTGGCCTCAGAATCTCCAGTTACTGGCTTCTAATATTTTGTCCTGTGCCTCTATTCCATGTCAGAAGAGGGTGTAAAAGATTAAGGATCAGGGTCCGAAAGCACCTGGACACTGGCCAGCTATGGCCTGTTTCACTGGTGATGACCTACATGAGGATATTTCACTTACTCAAAAAGAAGCAAAATTCTGTGCTAGAATTTCTTTGATTAAAAAAAAAAAAAAATCAAATTATTGACCAGAAACGTATTAAGACGTATTCTGTTACTCAAACATTACCGACCGGAATCTTTCAATTTTCACTTACATAACAAATCATAGGCCACAGGCGTTACTTTTTGCAAAAATCACCCAGTCAATAATGTTGATGCTAATATAACGAAACTGTACCAATGTCCTTGTCCCCAGTGATCCTGAGAGTTTCACATTTCAGCTGAACGTCAGGAGCACAGACCCTAGCCTGCCCTCACCCATCCTCAGCCAAGCGGGGCAGCCTGCCAGCACCTCGCATTGCTCACCGTACTGATTAGCATCAAAACACGTGAAGGGGGAGCCGAGGACTTCGACGAAGTAGCCCATGCTCCTCAGGTGCTGGTACATGTCCCTGAAGTTGGTGTGGATGTGGTCACCGTTCCTGAAACAGAGGAAGCCCAGCACTAACCCTCCTAGTCCTTCCACGGATTGAAGGCCACATGGCCGCGGGGTTCACTTCCAAAGGAGCAGCTTCACTGCCCAGTGGGCTGGTCCACTGGCACAAAAGCCAGCCTTTCAGACCAGCTCGCCCTGGGCTGCATATAAAGTAGTGATAATGGGAAATTACCCACATAGCATAGACATGGAGAGAAAACGACGAGAAGATATAGCCAAAGACATGTTTTGTAAAGTGCACCAAAGTATCACTTTAGTGGTGGCACAGATGTAAAAGGCCAGCAAGCAGCCAGCTGTGCTGCACAAACTCAGCATGGGCAAGCAGAGATGCTGGCAGTGAATCGCGGTGGCCACATAGGCAGCCTTACATGCCTGCCACGGGTCACCCTCCTTCCCACCCCAGCCTGGCCAGGGAAGGACAGGGCAGGGGTGATGGGCTCACCAGTCCAGAGGGTCATTCTTCATCCTCAGGTTGTCCCGGGGGAAATAGCCGGGCGGGTAGCGCAGGTTGTGGTACTGGTCCCAGAGGACGCGCTTGCTCCGGGGAGGGGCGGGGATGATCTTCACCTTGATCGGCAGCTTCACTGTGGACGTCTGTTCTGCACCACTGTTTGACTGAAGGAAGAGAAGAATTCTGAAAAGCCCCTTCTGCTCAGAAGAAACGTTTTATGCCAGAAACGTGGCACGAAACAGCCCACAGTCTCTTCACCGTGCAGGCCATGCCCCCGGGTGCTCGCCAGGCCAGGACCCACATGGCCTGTGTCTCATACCCAAGTGCCCGGCGCTCAGCCCACGGCCACCTCCCCAACAGCCCCTAGGCACACGTACGTCCACCTCTGCCGGGGAAGCCACGGTGACCATGACGTGCCCCTGTGCAACGCCTTCCCAGGAGGCGGCCTTCTTGGTGACAGAGATGGAAATGGCCAGGTAGCCGGACCAGGGCCACAGCACTGAGGAGTAAGAGAAAGCGACCTCGATGTTGTCTCCATGCTGCGGTAAGTAGGGCTGCCACTCAGGCTGCAGGAGGAAGAGGCAGAGGCCTGGGTGAGAAGCTTGGTTCCCAACTTACCAACGTTGGTGTCTGAGAAACACTCCACTGAACAGGCGAAATGCAATGTACACAGACACTGAGCAGCCTGTAACCAAGGCCGCCCAGGCAGGGTCTGGACCATCATCCACTAGAAAAGCCTAGAAACACTATTTTTGACAAAACAGTTGTTTTGACAAACTTCAGTTTTAAAGAAAAATTTCTTCCCCTCCAAGCTTTAACAAAGGAAGGGGTGGGGACACACATGGTTTGACAAAGAACTTGTTTCTGACAAATAATCAACATAAAAGAAAATGCTCAAATGTGGGGTTAGATCTCAGCTGTATGCTTAAAGAACCAAACTACTTAAAGGAATAAAATAATTTAAAAAATACAGATGTAAATCGTGACCAATTAGATCCCAAGGCCAGTGACTGGGCAGGCAGGGGGCCCAGGAGCCCCAGAGAGAGCTGGCCACGCTGTGAAGGAGACCACCCACCAGGCTCTCCAGGCTCGAGGAAGAAGGGAAGCCTGAAAGGGGAGACAGACAGTGGCTCTCACAATGAACCAGTCCTTCAAGCTAACTCCCTCACACGCCAGAGAACAGTCATACACTTCCCAGGAGGGTAAGCATATTAAAAAAAAAAAAAAAAACCCATGAAAAAGAAGAAAAATATTCATGGGATACAGTATCACAGACAATGAGAAAGGACACGGATTCTGAATAAGCTATTTTGCGACTGCTGGTTAACAACTGAGAAAAAAATGAACTCTCATCCATCTCATCAGATTGACTCAATACAGATGAAAACATTAAATATTTATTAAGCATAAAAGAAAAGTGAGTCAAAAATAAAACTGAAATTTTCTTATATTTCTGGAGAGATGAGTTTCTAGTTTTTGAAACTGAAATAATCATAAAAGATGAAAATAACATCTACATGAAAAAGTGAAACCTTTACCAAACCACCCCTTTACCCCAAATTTTTAAGCCATTTCTAATATTAAAGAGACAAAACCCCAGCAACTTCGGCAATCCTTTAGCATGACACACAACACTGGTGTGAAGATGACAAGGACAACCTAGACTCTAATGTAAAATGGGTCCAGAAATGAAAAGCTAATTCACATAAGAGAAATAGAGTCAGAAACAAACACGCAGGTCCCCACTTCATCAATAACCAAAAAAGCACACATTAAACAAGGTACCCGCCATCCCCTGTAGAGCTGAAGTTATACGATGAACCACATAAAAACGAAAGGTTCATCAACTGACAATGCCGGGTCCATCCACACAGGAAGGCGCGGAAAGGGGCGAAGCTCTGGCACGCGCTGCAGCGGGGACGGGCCTCTGTTAAAGACATGCACTCAGTGGAAGAGGCCAGTCACAAGACCACGAAACGTATGATTCCGTCCACAGGAACCGTCCAGAAAAGGAAACTCCATGGAGACAAAGTGCATTAGGAGTTGTCAGGGTCTGAGGCGGAGGCAATGGGAAGTGTTAACAAGGGTCTCTCCTTCGAGTGATGAAAATGTTCCAGAATTACACTGTATGAGACAACATAACTACTTGTGAATATAGTAATAACCACTGAAATGCACAATTTAAAAGGGTAGCATTTCATGGCATGTGAATTTTATCTCCGTTTTTTAAACTTTCATGCAATTGGGGAAAAAGAATGTACCACCAGACACCCCCACTCTGTACACCATCAGTGGCAGCCTCAGGTGATGGACCTCTTCTGGAAACCATTTGGTATTATGTCCCAAGAGCCACAGTAACATTCATGTCCTCTTACTTGCAATTCTAACCCAGGGAAATTATGTTAAGAATGTAATTCAGAACAAAGGAAAACCAAATATACAAAGATATTCAGTGAGGTATTTACAGGTGAAACCACCTTGTTCAAGTAAGAATAGTAAGCAAATTATGACTTAGCAGTTCCATATAATATTGAACAACCATTAACATTAGCGCTTATATATAATAACATTTTTTAAATGCTTTAATGTGAAAATTGAAAAAAAAAAAAGACTAAATTTTTGCCTACCCACACAAAGATAACTAAAAATATCCTTTTCAGATAAAGGATAGAAAAGATTCTTTTTTTTCCCTCCCAGGCAACTGACTTTTATTAATCTCACAAAATCAAAAGAAATGTACTGTCTGGGGATTTCCCTGGCAGTCCAGTGGTTAGGACTGTGCTTCCACTGCAGGGAGCTTGGGTTCAACTCCTGGTCAGAGAACTAAGACCCTACATGACACACTGTGGCCAAAAAGTAACAAAAAGAATTTAAAAAAAAGAAAAAAGTACTTTCTGTGACAGATTCATGAAAAGTAAAATCCTGCCATCAAGACATTCCGCACCAATCCTGGTGGCCCAGTGGTTAAATATCTGCCTGCCAGCACAGGGGACACAGGTTCCAATCCTGGTCTGGGAAGTTTCCGTGTGCCTCAGGGTACCTAGGCCCGAGTGCCACAACTACTAAAGCCCGCGTGCACTGGACCCTGCACTCTGCAACAGGAGAAGCCCCCGAAATGAGAAGCCTGCACACTGCAACTCGAGTAGCCCCTGCTGGCGGTAACTAGAGAAAGCCTGTGCATAGCAACAAAGACTGAGCACAGCCAAAAAGAAAGAAGTGAGATGAAATAAAGGATGACACAGAGCTGACAGGCATTCAATCAATTTAAATACACTTATTTAAACAACTACAGTAATTTGTTACAAAATATGACTTGAACTTTTTTTTAATAGTGGTTCTGTTCATGTCTGAGGCTAAAATCACTTTTCTGTTCTTTTTCCCTATCCTTTATTGTTGTGATAATGTTTACATAGTAAGTGTAAAACAAATTATAAAAACAAAATTCAAATAAAGACCATACCTTCTAAATACAAACGCCCATGTGCACTCATTAAACAATAAAATAATTACAAGTGGGACTTTAATTATCAGTGATTAACTGTTAAGATGAAGACTCAAATGACCAAACTCAAAACGCCTAGTATAACCATAGCAAATTGGTCTCATCACTGTATCTCTGACTTATCCGTAAAGGCCTCAGGGGAGAACAAACCACTGCTTCCCATCCCCAGCTGTGGACAGGAGGAAGTCTGGGCCACATCTAGGTCCCTGGCAGCCGGAGGGCAGTCTCACCTTGTCCACGATCCTCCCCGTTACTCCCATGCCATTGAGGATGGTGACGTTGACGATAGTCGGCATGCCCCCATAGTAGATAGGCTGGGAGCAGTAGGGCCACATGTAAGGACACTCGGTCAGGTCGATGTAGCTGGGGCTCAAACTGAAACAGACAGGACAGTGTTACAGCAGACAGAGTCGGAGACGGCAATGACGGAACACAACCGCAGGAAAGCATCATCAGGGCGGACCTGAGCCTCAGCCAGGGTCTGGGAACCTGGCCTCACAGCACTCCCTGCGGTGAGGAGGCCTCCAGGCCAGCCAGCCTCACCTGTGGCACAGTGGCGTGCGTGGGCATCACCTCTGCCCCACGAGCCTGGAGCCTGGAGCTGGCGAGGAACAAGTGCGTGAGTGGCCCCAGGGCAGACCTGGACTCAGTCTCAAGTCATGGGCAAAGATGGACTTTTTAATAACTGGACCTGGGATAAATGGGTGGCCGTTTGGTAAAAGATAAAATTAGATTCACAACTCACACCATACATATTGGAGTAAACCCCAAATGGAACAGTCTCAAGTAAATAAAAGAAAGCAAACAAGTAGAAGAAAACAGGGGTGAGTCTCTCCTTTACCTCAGGGCACGTGCCTCAAAATCCAGGGGCAAAAACAACAATGGACGAACCAACACAACAGTTAGAACAAAAGAGACCGCACGGCCAGAAACACTTCTATGACAAAAGGCAGCGAACAAACTGGGAGAAATACCTGCAGCAAAGGGTTACTTATCCTAATATGTAAACAACAGTTAGACCAAGGGACCAAACCCCAGAAAAAAGAAAAATGGGTGAAAGAAATGAACACACACTTCACAGGAAAGATATAGAAAAAGTTCTTACCTACAGACAAAGTGTTTAAACTCACTCACAGCCTGAGAACTGCAAATAAAGCAACCCTGAGGGAGCACTTCCCATGTGTCAGACAGGCATGAAGCGCAGCTCTGGGCAGACAGGCCAGCGGTACCCCCTGGGCACCCTCTGCTCTCAGCCTGGACCCAGCGACCCTGCTTCTAGGAATCTTCCCTACAGACACAACTCCAACAAAACTAGGACACACAGACACAAGCAGCTTAAAATGACGAAATACTGGAAACATTTTAAATGCCCATATATAGACATGTACTTGAATACACAAAGGTATCCACATTAGGAAGCTATAAAAAAGGAGAAGCAAGATCTCTGTGAATGGATACAAAGTGATTTCCAGGACACCTTTACATGAAAAAGGTACAAAACAGTATTTATAATAATGTATCCTTTATGTAACAAAGGGGATATATAAGAAGATAGATATGTATCTGCTCATTTGTGAAAAAAGAAATTCAAGAAAGATAAGTCAAAAACACCTGGCCTTGTTACCTGTGGGGGCAGAGGGGCGGGGCGCAGAACAGAGGGATGGGAGGACCACACCTGGCCAGGCGCACTCTGTGCAGCTCAGACCTTAAAGTCACTGTCCTCTTTCACAATGCAATACATAACCAGCTGAATCAACCAGAATGTAGTGGGAATCCAAAAAGAAATACACATACTAACCAGTGAACTCAACAATACTGAAAATAAAAGGCAAAATCAGACTGACAGGGCCTGGTGGGGAGGAAGAAAAGAAATGAACTGAGGTCACTAAAAATATGATTCAGTTCAGTTCAGTTCAGTCGCTCAGTCGTGTCCGACTCTTTGTGACCCCATGAATCGCAGCACGCCAGGCCTCCCTATCCATCACCAACTCCCAGAGTTCACTCAAGAGTCGCGTCCATCCAGTCAGTGATGCCATCCAGCCATCCCATCCTCTGTCGTCCCCTTCTTCTCCTGCCCCCAGTCCCTCCCAGCATCAGAGTCTTTTCCAATGAGTCAACTCTTCACGAGGTGGCCAAAGTACTGGAGTTTCAGCTTTAGCATCATTCCTTCCAAAGAAATCCCAAGGCTGATCTCCTTCAGAATGGACTGGTTGGATCTCCTTGCAGTCCAAGGGACTCTCAAGAGTCTTCTCCAACACCACAGTTCAAACGCATCAATTCTTCGGCACTCAGCCTTCTTCACAGCCCAACTCTCACATCCATACATGACCACTGGAAAAACCATAGCCTTGACTAGACGGACCTTAGTCGGCAAAATAATGTCTCTGCTTTTGAATGTGCTATCTAGGCTGGTCATAACTTTCCTTCCAAGGAGTAAGCGTCTTTTAATTTCATGGCTGCAATCACCATCTGCAGTGATTTTGGAGTCCAAAAAATAAAGTCTGACACTGTTTCCACTGTTTCTCCATCTATTTCCCATGGAGTGATGGGACCAGATGCCATGATCTTCGTTTTCTGAATGTTGGGCTTTAAGCCAACTTTTTCACTCTCCTCTTTTACTTTCATCAAGAGGCTTTTTAGTTCCTCTTCACTTTCTGCCATAAGGGTGGTGTCAACTGCATATCTGAGGTTATTGATATTTCTCCCGGCAATCTTGATTCCAACTTGTGTTTCTTCCAGTCCAGCATTTCTCATGATGTACTCTGCATAGAAGTTAAATAAGCAGGGTGACAATATACAGCCTTGACGTACTCCTTTTCCTATTTGGAACCAGTCTGTTGTTCCATGTCCAGTTTTAACTGTTGCTTCCTGGCCTGCACATTCTATAAATCTAAAAAGAACTACCCACAACTGCTATCCTCTAGGGATTAAACTTGTGTTCACCAGGGTACGAGTTACAGCTCTAAAACTTTCCACGTGTGTGTCCTAGGACCGCGTCAACAGAGACACGGTGAAGAGTGACAGCCAGGCTGCCTGCTGCTGGAGAAGGACAACCAGCAAGAAGACTCTGAGTGCCATGGGTGGGACGTGAGACAGGTGGCATCACGGACACAGAAAAGGTACAGGAGTGTGTATGCGGACACGCGCCAGCTCGGTCTGCAGGAAGGGCCGAGAAACAAGCAGGAGCACAGCCACCAAGAGCACATCTGGAGCCGGGAGTCCATTTCTAAACCCCACTCTCCAGCTGAAGGACCAGGGCTGCTTGGACAAAGAACTGATACCCACAGTGGGCGTAGAAATGCTGCCAGTGGACAATGATGGAGACACACTGAAAAGACACAGGAGCCAAACAGAAGGAACTCCAGAGAGCCAAATCTGGGACAACAGGAGCAATGAATAAACAAAGACATTAATGGATTATAGTCAGAGTGAAACAAGGATCTCTGTCCATGCTGATGTAACTGAAATAATACAAGAGGAAGACAGCACTTCCTTACAGCAGAATTTCAATTAATAAATGCACAAGGAGTGAGAGAAGCAGAAAATCGCCAGGGGCAATCTCTATATAAGAACCATTTCAGGAAAGAACCATCTAAGGATACTAAATGTAGTGACGGAAGGTATGGCAAGAAGGAAGATCATCTTCAAGCGTGCACCCCCAAGACACTTCGCAGTCCCAGAGAGACAGAGAGCCCCTGCAGTGGACCCTGGCACAGCCTCTCCCGCTGCCCAGCCCCGGACACTCCACCACATCTGCGCCAGGGACCGAGCGCAGCAGGCACCAGAGCCGGCCCCGCCCTGGGGACTCAGCCTCCTCTAACAGTGACCTTGATTCAGGGATTCTCCGGGATGAGGAAAGATTTCAAACCTGTGCTGGCGTGAGGGTCCTCTCCCCATTTCTCCCACCTCCTCCCCCAGAAGATCTCTTGGCGCCTGCTTCCTGGAGGGTCCAGCCTGACACGTCACCTGAACCTCAGGATGCAGACAAGCACCGCCAAGAACAAAAGGAAGGGCACTGAGCCAATGAGCCCAGCTGGAGAAAACCAAGGACATGTGGCAACTAACCACAACGCCGATGCTGGCCTAGATCCTGGACCAGGCTGAGGAAAATCTGGGCAAAATCCAAACATAGCCTGCAGGTTAGCGGATGGTAATGCATCAATGTTAACTGCTAGGCTATGTGGTGTGTGCAATGGTTACATAAGATGCTAACACCAGAAAAGCCAGGGCAGGGCTGGAGTCCTGATGTACAATATATAAGAACGTCCATATGATTTTTGCTAATTTCTGTAAGTTTAAGGTTACTTCATAAAAAGTTTTACTAAGTAAAAAAAAAGCAGGAATTCATTGCTTTAAATCACTGACATTACGAACAGCAGAATGTGGGGAAGTGGGGAGTAGTCCTGGTGTCCCAGCAGAAGCAGCAGCATGAAGCTCCCCAAGGCCCCCAAGCCTTGTTGGTGGGGTGGGCTCTGTTTTGAGGCAAATAGCCTGTGCTGAGGGAGCCCAGGAAGAGGAGAAAGGCGGGCACACCAACCTGGCCTGGGGCTTGTAGCTGTTGAGGATCTGATAGGCTCGGAGGAGATCCAGTTTGCCGTGGCCTTGCTCAAACATGTTGACACCGGGAAGCCGCCGGGCGGACGCGATCAGGGCCTGCTTCATGCTGGCTGGGTTTACCAGTTCACGTTTCTGTACTGTGCTGGGGGGAGAACTACATATGTGCTCATCTGCTCTTAGCAAAAGAAGGAAAACCAGACCATCCCTAACCCATAGCAGTGCAATCACACGACCTCCAACCTTGCTCTGTATCTAATGGGATCTTCAGTAAAAATTTGTGTAAGACAAGGGCAAACATGCTCATTTCTGCTCCTGTCTCAGGACTGACCACTTACCTCCTTCCAAGTGGCTGTGAGAGCACGGACTCTGGGCTCATACTAAACTGACCAGGAAAACATATTTTCCTACTAACTCAATACAGCTGACCTCAGAGGTTGCAAGTAGGAGTTACAGTTCCTGACAGATGGACACAGCCTGGATGGGAGAAGGGGAGGATGGAGGTGGGTCCAGCAGGCACTTGATGCTGCGTGGCCTAGTCATGGCCAGGAGGGAAGCCCACTGCCGCACAGGTCTGTTTTGTCTGGAGACCCTAGTGGGTCGGGCCTGGTGGAGGGCTCAGCATCAGAACACAACTGGACTCAGGCAGCAGCACCCACTCTCGCTTGCTTTAGAACACCAGCATTAAAACACGTGCGTTTGTGTACCTACATGTTATTAATACAAGTAAACTGTGACTCCCTAAATGCAGAGAAAAAATCCAGTAAACAGTAAAAAAAATTCTCTCTCCACAGTTGCTAAGTATTTTTCTTCGAGGATGGCTGGTCTTGGAGTGTTATTGTGTTTTTTGCTAACAGGTCTAGATGGGAATCTGACTTCAGGAGATGTCAGAATAAAGTAGAACTTTTGGCAGAAACAAGAACTGCTCACAGCTCAGCCCGAGGCGGACGCCCTGCCCCTCCTGCCGACGGAACAAGACCAGGCTGCAGCTCCGGCTGCTCCTGCGGCTCTAAGACCAGAGCTGAGGAAGCGCTTCGCTGTGGCCTGGCATCTGCACGAGCTGCTTCTCACACTACAAAGCACTGCTGAGCCCCCAGAGGTGCTCGCCGTGCTGCAGGGAGAAGGAAAGCGAAGGCGACCTCCCCACTGAAAGCGTCATGCTCAGAAAGGCTGTGAGGCTGGGCACGGCGGGCACCGAGGACTCCCCTCCTGCCCCTGACAGCAGGAGACCAGACAGCCCCCACCCTCGGCAATGCCCCCAGGACCCTCGAGACAGACTCCTGGCTCCTGCAGACACAGGCGAGGCCCCGTGACAAGCTGGCCAGCTACAGGACTCGGCCCCTGGCCTGCTGCCACCTACCCCTCCCAACCAAGCAGCACTCACCTCAGCAGCAAGGTGACAGCACCAGCCACCACTGGGGAAGCCACGCTGGTCCCTGAGAGGGCCCGGCACCCCCCTTTCACGCCTGAGCCCCGCACTCCAGCGCCGTAGGTGACAATGTCAGGCTTCACGCGGCCGTAGCCTCCAGGCAGCTCCTGCAACAACAGCAGTGTGGTCTCCATCAGGCCCCCATGAGGGCATACAACCCTCAGCAGTTATGAGTGAATTAAACCAGAAATGCCATCAGCTAAATAGCACAGCCTGAGCACGCTGCTGGTTTTCATCTGAAATTCACTGCAATTCAGAAGAAGCTTAAATGATCATACAGAAAATAAAATTATTTTTGATGTGTTTTTATAATGACCAGCATAATGCAATGCTCTACAGCACTTAAAAAATGAATATCTAAAATTTTGCTAACATGCAAGACTGGAAACTGATTCATAGACAACTTAAAAACTAGAAATATGTTAGAAAAATCGGCAAGTTAAAATTAAAAATTAGGAAAAAAAAGACACATTTTCTTAATAAGGTAAAAAGTTATATGATACGACTGGCATTTCAATCTATCACCAGAAGGGAAAGAATGACTTAGAACAGTCAGTGTAGACATACAAGCAACCTAAGGTAAGACTTTAACTGAGTACTCTCTTAAGCTTCCCTGAAACTGGGGGAAATGAGAATTCCATTGGCACTTATATTCTGGAAGAAAGAACACATGTGAAGTGAAAACTCCTTCCTGGCCACCACACATAAATGGGCTCTGGACCTGCACACATGGGACACTGAGCAAAGATGTCTTCACCTGCAGCTTCGCAGATTATTCAGGAACATTTCTCAAAATGCCGTTAAAACACTTGCCTCGATAAAGGCCAAGGACACAGCAGGTGGGTGAGAAAGACAAGGACAGCAGGTACAGGTCAGGTGCCCGGCTGCCATCCGAGGAAGCATCTGCTCGGACGGGAGGGTGAGCCAGACGCATAATTACAGCTCATGGAAGTACACACACATGCACGCGCGCGCACACACACACAGACACTCCAGCAGGAAGAGAGCCCCGCCTACCCAGGTGGTCATTCCCCGCGAGGAGAAGCGGGCGATGTTGTCCTCAAAGTCGATGCCGCCCACTCCGATGACGTCCATCTGGTCAGCAGGGTTGTTCAGAGTCCTGCATCAGGCACAGAGACACAAGGGGAGAGGACCGTTTTAAACGAAAGACTCAAATGAGGGCCAAGTCTGAGTCTGCAGCAGGCGCTCCTGTGGCGCGACATGGGCTGCGGCCCTGGCCGCGCACCGCCACCTCTGCCAGCTCCGTCTCCTCACACTGGACACCCTCTCCCTCTCGCCTTCCTTCCCGCCCTGTCGGCTTCCCACCCTCCTGCACCAGGCTCACGTCTCCCTCTACTGCCAGGCGTGAAGGAACACGCCCTCTGAGCTTCACAGGACCAGTCACTGGCACAGCATCACCTACGTACGCGCCCTCACATCACCTCCCAACTGCTCCAAGTGCGTTCTCCTGCCTCCCCAGCTTGAGTCCGGATCCAGCGGAAGGAACTATAGCCACAGACGTGTTCCTGCCACCGTCAGAAACAAAGCTCTCAAAGGTCTCGGGTAGCTGTCCCCTCCCTCACAGCAACCATGGGGGCCACTCATCTCTCAGCAACCTGAGCTCCTCAGGGAGATGATACGGATGCACCAGGGAAGACCGTGCAATTCTCCCCAGCACCTCAAGGGCACTAGATCTACAAAGAAATGACGGTGAAGCGGGGGGAGTCAAGGTGGAAGTCAAGACGAAGCTGAACTTTTGGAAAGTATAAGAGCACCAGTTATGGAGCTTTGTCTATTTCAGCTCCACCACCAGTAAATGAACTCTGGAACCACAACTGGCTCCATGTAGCTGAAATGACATCAGCAGGATTCTCTGTTTTAACCCATGGAGTCGATCCTGGCACTGCCTCCCTAGCTCACCCACCACCAACACACTACCAGCTGGTTGTACAAAGGCACCACACTGATTTTTCAGTTGGCTGACAGTGAAAGTTTACAAATTTCTGTGACATCAGAGAGCAGAGATTAGAACAGAAATCACTGGCAGAACTTCCCACTGAAGCTAGTACCAAAGATTGCCACCTTCCTGCCCTCCCTCTCCCTGTCAGCCCCACACTTTGTGAGTGTTAAACCCTTAACATACAGAGGAAAGCATCGACAAAGCTTTGCTGGCGCTGAAAAGCGGGACGTGCAGCGTAGACTCCCAGGCACTATTTAGTCCAAGTGTCAAGGGGGCCACACCCCAGAGAGCTCCCAGAAGGGGTACCCACGGGGACAGATCAGGCAGTGCCAGACCTACAATACACAGCTTGGCTTCTTAGTGCATTATGGTCACCCAACCTGCCCTACCCAATGCCAGCAACAAGCCACACCCACTCAGGATGGGCCCTGGTGAGCGGGTACCACCCTCAGCCCGCCCACCAACTGGTGGATCCCGTGAGGCTCCATGGGCAGACACAAATCTGACACCGGGGCCACCTCTCCTGGGATCCTTGCTAACATGCTGAGCACAAGTAGCTCTCTGATTAGAGGCTCCCACATGTGACTGCCCACAGGAGTACAAGGATTCCAGAAGAGTGACCAGCGTGTGCAGAGCAGTCAGGATGGCATGTGGAAGAGCTGGTATGAATGGAAAGGCAAGCCAAGGGTGTGGGGGTAGCGGGGGCAGTCAGCAGCAGGAGCAGGTGATGGCGACCGAAACATGGGGTCCCCAGGGAGACCCAGAGAGGAGCCAGACTTGGGGGAGATGTGCACAGGACAGTGAGCAATGAGGCCACAGCTGTGGAACTCTGCCTCATCCAACTTCCTGCCGGGACACATCCACACCACCTTCACACTAGCAGGGTAGGTGAGCAAGCGCAACAAACACCACGTGGCCCACAGAGACTCCACTGTTTACTGTCTGCTGCTTTCACAGAAAGTCTGCCCACTCCAGGCTAGACTAGAGGAGACCCTGAAACCCAAGGAGAAACTGAGATCTGAGCAGGCAGTAGCGATCCACCGCAGATTCCTAGTTAAGGAAACTGCTTGTCTGCATTTTAACAACAGAAACACGGAAAAAGGAAGGGAAAGGAGCAGCCACCGCTCACAGAGGCTCAGTGTCCACGGCGCTCTCCCTTGGCTGCCTCATGCCATCCTCCAGCCACCACCCTGAGGAAGGTCTTGCGCCCTCTGGAGCCACATGCGGTGGCCAGGCCTCAGGAAAGCAAAGGTCCCTCAGCCTAAGGACAGGAAGACCTGCCTGGCTCTGGCCCACATCTCCTGCGCAGGGAAGGGAGGGCTGGGGAGACTGAAGGCAGGAGAAGGGGCTGGAAACCGACAATAACGTGGGGGTGCTGAGCTGTGGATGGCTGGCCTTGAGCAGGGACATCAGAACTGGGGGAGGGGTAAATGGAGAAACATTAGAAAGAGAAGACAAGAGCGCCTAAAGAGAGATTGCTAAGTAACTGGTGTCTGTCACAGCAGAACTTAGTTGGGGACATGTTTATGCCACTCACACTCGTGAGTCACAACCTGGACCCCCACAAGGAGAGTGGGATCAATGACGGAACTGAGGCTGGAAGCATGACCTGGAGCGTCATTAATTTCATCGAGTTCAGCCTAATCCTCCGCCCTGGACAGTTTCACACATGCTGTCAGGGCTCCTGAGGCCTGCTCCATGCAGCCACACAGCCAGGACGCCACGCAAGACAGCACACGAGCTTTGCGGGGCGTGAGCACACAGCCGTGCCAGCGGCTCTCCTGGACCAGGGCACGCGGGGGCAGGACTGAGCGTTCAGTTCTTCTCCTGCATCACCGCAAACCCCCTGCCACAACACTGAACCGCACCCATCCCAGGAACCCATCAAGGACGATGACAGATGCCCCATGCCAAGTGTGTCAGCCCAAGACATTACTAGAGACGCTATTACAGAATAAAACTCAGAGCTGTAAGCAGAAAGGAAATTCGGATCTCTAACAGATACCCCCTGTGAACCAGTGACTAATGTCCCGGATCTCCGGTTACTCTGAAGTGACCTGACTCACCACACAACTGGACACAAAGGGACCCGTCTGTGACACTGCTCTCTGCCCTCCCATCCGATCTGATCCTTCCCGTCTGTGTCCGCCATGCCAGCCTGCACGCTCTCCTGTTAAGTTTTGCTGCATCTGCATCTTTTCCTAAAAAGGCAGGCATCTCATCTACCTCCTCACCCTGTGCCCTGCGCACAGTGGGTCTCAATAAATACTGTGGAACCCACTTATTTCTAGTAGATTTACTCTCCTGACTGCTTGCAGGAGTAAAAAGAGTAGAATAAAAACGTTAGGCCTCCAAATTGCTATTTTCAGTAAAAGTGAAAAAAAAAATTACACAGAAACAAGACTGTCCTTGAGTCACAACCGCTGGAGTATGTGGGTACCTGAGATTCATTACTAAGTCTTTTTTGTATGTATTGAAAAGTTCCACAACGCAAAGTTTTAGATAGATACAAACAGGTACAGAAAAATACAGAGACAGACAGACAACAGTGTTTCAGTTATTTCAAGGAAAAAGATACCTCTAAGGTCATTCCTATCAAGAGATACTTACCCATAAAGAGGCCCATCATTGCCAATAGCAGAAACCATGATGACATTGTTAGCTGTTAATTCCCACACCTACAAAATTAGCAAGCATTTACTTATGAAAGGACATCACTTTTAGACAATCAACATATAAATGTCCAAAAACAACTTTCAAAAACAGAACTAAAACATAAGAGATCCCCTGGAAGTGCAACATCGGGCCAGGACAGACACGGTACGTCTGGCAGCCACTGTGTCTAGAAGAGAGACTCCAGGACACAGGTCCCTGCGGCAGAGCAGACCCGGACTTTCCTGACACGCCCAGAGAAGACGGGCCTCATGCTCAGGTGAGAGGCACCAACGCGGCGCCGTGACCTGCTGCCCACAAGTCTCTGCAGCTCACGCCCTCAGAGCTGTCCCCACGTGGGTGACAAAGCCACCAGCAGGCTAGACACCAAGCAAAGTGGGGAGGGGAGAGCAGGAGCCGCCACCACGCCAGCACAGGCCCCTGCAGAGACAGGGCCAACCTTGTCGACGAAGGGGTGGTCCATGAAGTCAGGGCCGCCGATGCTCAGGTTCAGCACATCAACCTTCCTGAGGATGGCGTAGTTGAAGGCGTCCAGGAACCAGGACGTGTAGGAGACCTGGCCGTGAGAAAACAGGGCTTCAGGACTTGCAGTGAAACCTCCAAGTACCAGGCTGCCAGCGGCATGGAGCAGTCACGTGAACTTCAGAAAGAGGTCCCAAGAACCACGAAGGCTCTACCAGGTACACTACACCCAGAGCCTCCGCTCCTCGGGCCTGGACGCTGGGGAGGGCAGGGTCCCAGGTCCTGTCCCGCCGGGTCTCACATCCAGCACCTTCCTGACCTTACAGCCCGCCTGCCCGCCCAGGGGAGACCCCAAACTTCTAGTTGCCGCTCTTGCAGAAGGACCTGTCCTAAGACACATCTATTCAGTTAAGTTTTTCCAAACAGTTCAACATATTTAATATTCTTTATTCCTAAATAGACTGAACGTCATTTCACAGAATTATTTCTCTAATAGTTATTATTTCTCTCATAGCTTCCTCACAAAAGTTAAATTACTTCATGTACCACCATTCAGGTGCTTTATAAGATACAAAATTAAACAGAGTAGAAAATGATAGACTGAAAACAACGGAGTAAAGTGCTGCAGGGAATAAAGACTTTCAATCCAGAATTTGAGACTCAGTTAAAATAGTTTTTTGAGAATAAAGATGAAATAAAGATATTTTCAGATAAACTAGAGCTGAGAGAAATCATAGCTAACAGACTGCATTACAAGCAATACTAAAGGCATCTCTTCATGCTGAAAGGAAATTATATGATGTGGAAACTTAGATCCACAGGTAAAAATAAAGAGCACTACAAATTAAAAGCGTGAATAAACATAAAATGTTAAAAAAAAACAGTAGAAAGAGAATATGATTCAGAATTATGCTTTTTAAAGGCTCTTAAACAAGACAATATAGTTACACTTGCTTGAACATGCAAAAAACATTCTAGGAGGAGAGGATATAAGCACAAAAGAAAGCATCACATGGGGGACTTGGGGAAGTGAGGTAAAAACCTGCTGGATGGAAGGGTTGGGAGAATTATCCCTGTGTGCCCTGGATGTTTGTGAATTATGTATTACCTGGGCAAAAATTAGACTTTAACAATAAATAACTAGCCAGGACCCTCCCTCTTTCCAGGAACATTTCCAAATGCAGACCGAGGGCGCAAGCTTCTAAATCCTCATGACTCAACATGATGCTGGGTGCTGGGCACAAGTGACCCCAGTCCAGCAAAGCAGCAAGAGCACAAACGTGGATTATCCTCAAGTACACGTGTGCCCGAGGCATCGTGGACAGGAGAAACGGGAGGGCAAGGAATCCCCCTGGAGTAGAGCCTTTGGTGTTCCGGTGAGGCTGGTGAAGGGGGCGGCGGGAGGAGGGCAAAGCCACGTGGGGGGCCGGGAGATGCTCAGCACCATGGATGTGCATTGCCTTTAAACCAGCCTGCTCTTTTCACATTGTAAAACCAATTCTTTAAGTTTTAGGGGCCCTCAAAACACATACCTGGTTGTTGGTAAAGACTCTGAAAATATGAAGTTCTGCGTCGGGAGCAAATCCCTGGCACTCTCTCATGCTGGCTATCACACCTGCCACGAATGTGCCATGGCCCAACCCTGCTGTCCGAAAGGAAAAAGTCATGAAGCACAGCTGCTAATGTGGGCCATCGATTCAAACAGACTCCTTCTCCAAGTCCAAGACACAGTCCCCAGTGCCTCTCCAGGGCCTCCACTCAGAGTCTGCACCTCACCAGCCCCACCTCGGGGGCCAACAGCTTCTGCTCCCCCCAAACAGCAAGGATTCCTCCCACCAGGCAACCCCTCTCCTCAGTCACCTCCCAACCTCCTCTGAGATACTTAGAAAAGCTTCTGCCAAAGGCACAAAGCAACTTGGGTTTGTCTGAATAACTGTCGTATACAGACTATTTAATCATTTACAAAGGAAAATCCCCTCAGCTGATAAAACAGAAGATGGGAGCGACCAGAAATGCCCCTCAGGCCCCCGGCCACCCACCGTCGTCCAGCGTTCGCTCATTGGTCCAGTTGGTTCTCTCCTTCACGTTTTTGAAGTGGGGGTGCTTCTCACTTAGCCCAGTGTCAAACACGGCAACCCTTACATTAGTGCCTTATTCCAAGAAGAGAGTAGAATCGTGTTCAGAAAAACCACTGTTCTGGATTTTTGTGTATAAAATACATTCCCTATTGGGACCCACACAGAACACCAAGGGACCCAGAGGCAAAGCCTGCCCACAGAATGCACACAGTAGGGATGCCTGGGGCCTGGCTGAGCCGAGGCCAGCGAGAGGGACAGCTGAGGATGGCCGACACCAGCTGCTAAGTAAGACCGGTGGACACACAGGAAGTCCCTCTGGCCACCCCTCAACCGTCACCCGCACCCGGGCGTGAAACCACCTCCCCCAAATCCTCCGCTGACAATGGACTGTCCTCTTCAGGCCATTTTCTCCAGGCTCCATTCCCCTTAGAGGGGCCCTGGGGGTAGTGCAGAGCACAAGGCCCTCACTCATAGGAGCGGGGGGCGGCTCCTCCTCCTGACAAGGACTCAGTGCTGTTCACTCATGACAACAACTCTGCAGACACGAGCTTCCACCCACATGCAGGGAAAACCACACTTAAAGGAAAACCACTATACTACACACTTTCCTATAATAACAAGTCTATCTCAGATACTGGCCAAAAGCCAAGTGCACCAATGTGAAATATGACTGACACTGTCAGATCAAGAAATTCTAGAAAATACGTAGGAAAAAAAATACAATATACTCATATTATTTAAAAGCTAACAGGAGTAAGCCTTGATACGTGAATGTCTTTCCAATAAGAGAATTGTGTTTACGTATCAATACTAAATATTAAATAATCAATTTACAATGAAATAACCATCAAAGTATATTGTTTCCTTTTTTTAAATGCACACACAATACTAGAAAATAGCTAGTGTGGGGGAAATAAAAAATGCTTTTCTGATGATTAGAGATTTTCTGTTTTGTGAAGCTTTTGCCCTAAAAAGATAAACCAAGAGGAAATCATCATTTAATAAAATGTCAGTCTCCCGAGTGTTAAGTCTGAGCAGGGGTAAGGTCTCTGGGTCTCTAAGCCAAGGAGAAATGGAAAGACGCTAAGACAAACTGTGACATTTCAGGGGCCAGAGACATGAGCTGATGTTTAGGACCCAAACTTCCACATCAGTTAAAACAGGAATTTTCTGCCATGATTAATCAGTAAGAAAAAACATCTGATTGGCTGTGAGTTCTATTTTCTAAGAAACAGTCTTTAATATTGTTTCCTGCTCTGAAACAAAAAATCACAATCTCGACAATCACTTAGCCATGCTGCACACAGGCCACTGCATGCGAGGATGAGCTCAAATCAAGGTGACATCTCTGGATCTGACTTCCTTCCCCGGGAAATGACAGAACTCCACTGGACTGCCAGTCAGCCCTGGCGTGGGCAGTAAGTACTGTGTCTGCTCACGTGCAACAACAGGAAAGAACATGCCCTGACCACCTCAGAAACATAAGACACACAAAGTCAGCAGGACTAGACAAAGACAGGAGCTGCCACCCACACGCAGGACAAAGGGACAGCTGAGTGCGTCCAGCTCAACCTGCAGAAGCAGATGCATGAGGTGGCACACCCTCAGCTACAGGTGCTGGAGAGGGAGGAGGCCTGCCCGGCCCCCACGCCCACCTGTGTAGCCCATCTGCCACAGCACGTCGGCCTGCAGCGTCTGGGCGACCTGGCGCGGGATGGCCCTGAGCAGCCGCCGACTCGAGTGTCTCCCAGTGGCATGCCAGAAGCCAGAGCCCAGGGAGAGGCTGGCCCTGCGCAGGGGCCGTGACGACTGCCACTTCTGGCTCCAGCGGGTCTCGTTACAGGGCGGGCCAGGTTCAGCTGCAGGCAAGGAAAGAGAGCAGAAACTCAGGATGCATACCTGTCAGGGGAAACTCCTTCCACCAGTGCAGTGACCCCCTCCTGAGACCCCCGTGCGGGAGAGTGACACTCTCTCCCCTCTGCTAGAAGGAACTTCTCAACACAGTTACATCCACAGGACATTATTTAGCCACCACATTCTTCCCAAACAGTTCTTTACCTGGAATCTTCTAACCAATAAGAGGGAGAGAACAACTGATAAAATGATTACTTCTAAAGAAATAAAGTCAGTTTTGATACTGAAACAGAAGAAATGCTTGGTATTTCACCAACCACTTATTCTCCACGAACCAAAGGGGGTGGGGGGGTGGGGGGCAGAGTGCCAGAAAACGTGCACCAAGGAACGGTGCAGTTTCTCCATTTACTGTGTGATCTCAGACAGAAGAAGTCCTGTGACCCCAGGACACCTCGCTCCGACCTTGTCCTACTGTGACCTGTTCAAGGTCCTCAGCGTGAGTATCTATTAGAACATCGCCCTTCAAAAACCAAAACACCTACACAGGACTCGGGGAGACCTGCTGGGGGCAACATTTTACATCTTGATTTTGTTGGCAGGTACTTGACTGCACTTTTATCAAGACCTGCCAAACTGTGCACTAAAAAGCATGAATTTTACCATCTGTAAGCATTTGTTTTTTAATGGAAGAAAAAAGTAGAAATATCACAAGGGTGTGCCTTTACCTTTCAAAAACCATGCTATAAAGAAGAAAAAAACATATTTCAAACCCTTCTCTAGAGGACCACCTGTAATACTACTGAGGTTCAGTTTCTAAAGGAAGTTATTATTGCTCTCCTTCTGGTCTCACCAGGCTACACCCATGAAAATACAAGGACCTGGAGAAATACACAGTTGTGTCAATTCCATTAAGTGACTCTTTGCACACTGCAACTGAAACAATTCTGCACTGACCCTCCCATATTGACTCTGTGCCTTCAGTCAACAGCCAGGGCACTGACTGAAGGACAATATTCAGACCAAGGAGGGTCTGTCATGCTCTCCCTCCAGCAGACCATACTACACCCGGAGGACTCGGTTCTGGCTTTACTCGTTAGGAGCAATTTAGAGAAAACGGGACATATTTGCAAGCAAGCCATTAAAAGGGTAAGGCCAGGTCCTATGAGTAGACCCTGAAGGAACTGGTATCTATTATCCGAGAGACAAGTAACAGATAGGGGACACCAATCTGTCCTCCAAACGCCTCGCAGTGCTGTCTCGTGGAAATCAGGTCAGCTCTGTCTTACAGCCCACCGAGACCAGGGGTGGGATCCAGAGTGTGACAGGTTCCCACCCTAAATAAAGCAAAGCATTCTAACAATAGAGCCACAGAAAACTGAGTTGGGTTTTTCGGCTGCACCATGCAGCATACAGGATCTTAGTTCCCTGACCAGGGATTGAACCCAGGCCCCAGCACTGAAAGCTCAGAGTCCTGACCACTGGACCGCCAGGGAATTCCCAAAAATGAACATTTAACATCTGCTTATAACAGCCCAAGAACTCTGCTAAGCTCTCTTCACATGCACTATTTCCTTTCACCTTCAGAAGAACTCAGGTGGGTAGCATCATCTCCATTTTCTGGATGAGCGGAAGCTTAAAGAAAAGATGCTCACCACAGGTACCCACAGCTCATGACCAGAGGAAGAGGTACATCACTTCCTTTCAGGGCAGCCCAGCAGCTGACAACCATGCTGGAGAGGACACAGAAGGGGACCCCGAACCATGAAGCTCCATGTACTCCCCATGCTACCACATTTTCTAAAATATTCTGCAGCTCTTTAAAGAATAAAAAGACACAAGGCATACATTTGGCTAACTGCACAGGTCTGATTTGTTTTTATCTTCATGGATTGCTTTGAGGTGACTGCTTTTCAAAGAGAACACATGAAACATGGACTAATGGAAAGAGCTCTGCAAGGTCAGACACCCCTGAACTCCGTAGCTGGCACGTGAACTGGCTT
This sequence comes from Capra hircus, assembly GCF_001704415.2. Classification (NCBI taxonomy): domain Eukaryota; kingdom Metazoa; phylum Chordata; class Mammalia; order Artiodactyla; family Bovidae; genus Capra; species Capra hircus. The sequence continues at coordinate 11,818,568 of NC_030825.1, forward strand.
GTCCCCGGGTGTGTTTTTAAACCTCAGAGGCTCACAGGCCTCTTATTTCATTTCCCTTCTAATGAAAGAAACAACAATAAGCAGTAACAGCTATTATCTATTTGCTACCCCAGTTTCTGACGGACAGGGAAAAACCCTTTCCCCTGCAAGTAGTACACCTGCTTTGGAAACTAGCATATTCTAATCCTCACTTGGTTATCTGAGAAGGAACTTCTCTCCACAGGCCCGTCGTAAGGACTCGGGGAGTGAGCCCTGGAGCTGAAAGGGACTCAGCAAATTCCTTCCATCCCCGCACGTGCCTGGCTTCCAGCTTCAACAAGCCCAGCCGAGGCACAATGGTGCACGGTCAGGAGGGTCTGAGAAAAGCAAAATGAAACCCAAAGGAAAGGCATTTTGCCAGATGCATCCAAAATAAAAACTCGCACTGAAAGACACAAAATGCAAGCAAGGAGACTCAAAGACACCATCTTAGTTTCCAAGCATGAAGGGGCGTCAGGGCCTCACAGCCTGAAGGCTCTGAGAGAAACCTGGTGAAAACCTCTTCCCACACAACAGAGATCATTCTTACTGCAAACTTTCAATCAGAAGCACAAAGTCTCTTTTCTGGTTTTTTTTTATTCCTGCTGAGAAAGTGTTCACAGCTGATGAAAGACAGGGTGTTCACTGTACTATTTCTCAGATACTGCCCTGTGTCAACACACACATCCCCTCTGCTTCCAGCACAGCAGAAATGCACACAGACCAGCCCTCGGGAGCAGTACTCACCCTCCGTGTACTTGAGGGAACGAAAGACTTTCCGCTGGGGTGTTACCCGCTTGATGTTTGGATGGTCTTCAAGAGTCAGCAGCCCCGCCTTCTGTTTCTCTTTTATCTGAATCACCTCAAAATCACTAGGGTAGTCACTGGATGGATTGTTTCGAGGTATAATTCTCCAGTTGTCAATTGCACTGCTCTTCAGGGCGCTTGAAATAAATGAATTTCTAGCTTTGGCCGTAAAGTATCCATTGAAAGCCACAATGTACTCTGAAATCAATGACCACAAAATAAAAATAAGAACTCACAAACCTATATTATGACATTATATAAGAGTATATCTAATATAACGTTTTCCTGGTAAAAGAGAACATATATATCATAAAACCTACAGGAGAAAGAGCAGTAAACAGACTAAACATCCTGGATGGCAGTTTCCAGAGTTCTGAGCTACAACGATCTGGATGAACCCCAATGATCACAGGACACATCACTCAAAACCAGACACCTGAGCTATTTTTCAAACACCGAATGTTAAGAGAAGTTTGAGCATATGACAGAGAAATGCACGTAAGGTTTCAAGGAGGAAGGAGGAATTCAGAGGAGTGAAGGCTCTCTTCTTCCTGAGAAGTTAACAAAACTTAGAGCAGATCTTATAAGACTCATTGCTTAGTTATTCACAACTGGTCACATAAACTTTCAGCCCCTCCAAAGTCCTTCACCAGCTACCAAGACATCTGTCCCATGGAATCCAAGTTTAGGGAAATAATTCAGAATTGTCAATTTCTTTGCTTTATATAAAATAATTAAACTGAAAAACCAAACCAGCAGAATTAATATACAAACACTACGCACTTAGCCCATTTGACATTCATTGCAGAAGAGAGGGAAATGTTTTTGGCAAAAGCTAATGTTTATAATAAATCTGAAAAAAAGAAAACAAAAAACCCCAACACACTGAGGGGGAAGTCCCTAACATTTAAAATAATATCATTACCATATTCCACAACCGTTGAGGAGAACTCCACCTTCAAAGCCAGGTGGGAACAGCCGGGGCATGGGGCCTTTTCAAAAGGTTTCTTTTCCAGTCTGTCGCCCAGATGCTTCTTCCCGCAGAGCAAAACCACCAGCAGAAGCAGCCAGATGTTGACAAGCTTCATGGTCGTAGTGAGTACGGTCATAAAATTGCATAAACTCAAATCGCACTTTTTTCTTTCTTGATTATAAGTTAATTTTTGTTTCAGCTAAAAGCTGAAACATTACTGATCCGCCATTTTACAGTCTTGTCCAACGTAAATAAAAGTTAAATTTCATGGCCCCTTGTGGCTTGGCCTGAAACAAGGCTTTCATTTCTTTCTTCGTTTCTTCTCCATCTTGGGCCTCAGGCTTCGCTCACTCTGGCCCAGACCCCTGAGTCCTACACTCCATGTGCACCACGGAACCAAAGGCCAGCGGGGATGAGTGATCACTCTGTGAGCCAGTCTACAAAACAAAGCAAGCACACAGGGACATGAGCAGCACACCGACAGAGCCACGGAGGCTTCGCGGTCTCTGAAATTTGGATAAGCCACACCAGCTATAAGACAAAACAAATGCCTGATGCAACCAAGAAACATCTATGAGCTCATTTTAATTTAGTTACTCCTCACCCCTTTCAGGGAGAAAAGAAAGTTTTAAGACAGCTTCAAAAATAAAACAGGATAAATGAGAAAAACGGAGGAAAACAAGGATAACAACCCCCAGAATACTAAGCACATTTGCCCTGAGCTAATGAATGGGAGTCATGACTCTGCTGAAGTTCCTTCCCTTTGCCTCCATTTCAGATTCTCGTCTTTTCCTATCCTGCGCATTTCTTTATCCCCAGGGCGTTGCCCTAATCAGCACTTTAATCCCCCATGTGCACGGTTAGTCCCTCAGTGTGTTGCACTCTTTGCAATCCAAGGCTCCTCTGTCTATGGGATTCTCCAGACAAGAACACTGGAGTGGGTTACCAATTAAATTCCACCAGTTTTTCAAGTAAAAGCTTGGTACACATCCTTTTCTTTCTACTGTAAAAGTAACATCTAAGAACAGACTAACTTCCACACAATTCATGTACCTACCACCCTATAAGACACACTGTGCTTTGAAATTACTCAAACTACACTTTTTCACGTTTTGAAGTATTTTCTGCCGATTCTTTGAAGAGAGCATGGAAGAGTTTTTATTGTCAGTAAATGTATTTTACCTGAAGCCTCAACTTAAAGACTCTCAACCTGTGTTATAAAATCAGATTCTCTCTTTACTGGATGTGGTATGAAAGGACGGACAGTTGGTGAGGTAAAAGCTGCTGCCAGAGAAAAATGTGATTTGAGTATTAAATTGCATGTAAGCACAAATACCTTTCAAAACATCTGAATGGCAAAGAAAGGGTAATTCTTCACAGTGAAGAACAGAGCAGCAGTTAAAAAACAAAAAACACACACTGTAGCACGTCCAGAAAAACATACTGCACAATTCACATCAGAAACAGAAATAACCCAGCAGAGGGAAAAAAGAGCAACGAGACAATCCTTCCTTCCATAGCTACTTGTTTCTAAGAAGAAAACATTTAGGACAAGGAGTCAGCCCCTTTTTGAGAGAGGTGTGTCAAGGTATTAATAAACCCATTCTTCCGGCAGAAACTGGTATCTGAGAATAACAAGGGGTTTGTGGTTTGTAGGACTATTCACGTGTGCTTCTATAGGAAAGCACTGATGAACAAGAAAACAGTGATAAATACAGATAAGCAGTTGGAGTATCTGAACAATCTTTGCAATAATAATTAGTACATTCATCATTATAACAAATGATATGAAAAGCAGGCCTAACTCGAACTGGAAACCAAGGTTGGTGGAACAGGGTTAATCAGATAGAAATGAAACATTAAAAGCTATTTTCATAGCAACACGGAGAACAAGAGAATGTCAATCATATAAACAATTAAAAACAACGACCAGAAGAGAAAGATGGAAGAAAAGCAACAGGGGACACCAAAAGCCACCCCAACCTGTTTTAGAGGAAGCCACGTGGGAGCGAGCCCCAAGTTTCTGTTCATATTTGGTCCTCGCAGCAAGGAGGTATCACAGAATACAATTACCTGAAGCATACACCTGGCTCATCGTATTACAGGTCAAAGACGAGAAAGCTAATCACAGTGATAAAGGCTCGTGTGATATAGGAAATGAACGTACAGTGAAAAAACAATTAAAAAATAAAATACAAACAATGCTACAGAATCTATGACACATTTGGACTGGATACCACACAAATATTAGTGAGCGACACTAGTGAGCAAATGTTAGACTCAGTAAGTTGAGTTACATCAACTTTCATTAAACATGTTCCAAAATAATTCACACACAGGTAAAGACAATGAACTTAAAAATCAGCCTGTGGGGAGAGAAGGCTGATGCTCTCTTACAACTGAGGCAGTGGCCACGCCATCACTGGGGGTGGCAAGGCCAGCCCCCAGCTACGGACCTCTGCAGCCCTGGCCTGTCTGCTTTAAAGATACAGTCCCCTGCTCCTCCGTGGGGCTCTGGAGGCACCCCTCACCGTGTCCACGATGGCTCCTTCCACTCAGTCACCAGTGCAGACCTGGAGAGCACGCTCCCCCGGCCAAGCAGACCATCTAGTAGCAAACACACATGCAGCAACAAGCACAGGTAAGCACAGAGGATGGAAACACAGACACCTACACAGACACACAGGAAAGGGAAAACGCTTTTTATGAAAACAACAGGCTGAGGACAAGAAGGCAGGTGTTGGTGGGAGAGCCTCAGCAGCCCAGCCTGTGTGGAGTGATGGAGACGGCGGTGGGGGCGGGGTGGGGGGGCCCTGGCGAGGGGCATCAGAATCTGAGTGAGGGGTCAGCAGCGACAGAAGGACACTGATTCGGTCAAATAAATATTTTGTAGAGAATGGGAGGCACCTTTCTCACCATCAGAGAAGGAAGTCTCAAACATGAAGGGAAACACTGGAATGAACCATGCAGGATGACAATGGAAACACTGGTGTGAATGCAAGGTTTTCAACAGATGCAGAAACATACACTCACACCAACATATGGACGCGTATCTCTTAGCTCTGTCTGCTCAAGGAAAGAGCACGGGGGCAGCAATATTCTCACAGGAGGGACCCCCTCACCCCCACTAGTGCCCAGCACTGCTTTTCCAAACACTATACTCCACTGGAAGAAATCAGTCTCCTTAGAGAGCGAGCGAGTTTCAGGCTGGGCAAGGTAAAAAGAGACAAATCTGGAACATCTGTGGCAAAGAGGAAGAAGGGCTCTAGAACGGTGGGGAGGGTCACAGGGGCTCGCTGGGATCTGAGCATCAAAGTAAACAGTGACAGTAACAGATCTTGACCCACTGAAGACAAAAGGAAAACACGAGTCCACCATGGAATTACACACAGAAAAGACACTGAAGTGCAAAGAGGATTAAGCTCTTCACGTGATCTCAGAATGCCTCCCAACAAAATCCTGAGTTACAAAAGGAAGTAGAGGAATGCTAGGATGGAGATGCTTCATCAAGTTAACCAGAGATGGGACAAACAGACCCGGGTCCACCAGGCAGACATGGTGGAAGAGCCTGGCATCTCCTGAGGCGTTCCTGCCAAAGACACACAAGTTGAATCAGGTCATGAGGAAACATCAGGACCCAAACTGAGGGACATCTTTCAGAACAACTGGCCTACAACCTCCCTAAGTACTGAGGGAATGAAAACCAAGGAACGGCTGAGATTAGGCTCCAGACTGAAGGCAACTCAAGACTCTGAACTGGATCCCTTTGCTGTGAGGATGTTACTGGAACAAACAACTGGCAAAACCTGCATGGGACCAGCCTGTGATTAGATGGTGGGGGAGTATCATGACTAACTGCTGGACTCCGAAGGCTGCCGTGGTTATGGAAGAAGGTCCTTGCTCGCAGGAAATGCCCGCTAGAGTAACTGGGGATCAAGGGCATCAGGTCTGCAACTTACTTACAAATGCAGAGAAAAAAGGGCTTGTACTATTCTTCCACCCTTTCTGAAATGGTAGAAATGGTTTCCAATATATACAAAGAAAAAAAAAAAAGGCCCTATATTTAGTCTCAGCTGCTAGGACTGCCCTCAATGAATTTGCAAATGTAGGGGAGGTGTGGAGGCAACTTTAAGCCTAAGCCTCTTGCAGACTCAGTCTGCACCAACCGATGTATGCACAACCAGACCACGGACCTTGTCAAGCAGATTTACAGCCATCAACTGTCACACAGAATGACACCTGACATCCCAAGATACATGCTGAGCTACTCAAAGAGAAACTGAAAGTATTTCTCATTCTGAGGAATTAAGGAATTGAGATAGTGAACAACTGCTAGAATTAACCCCGGTGACTCTATAATTTACATCATAAAAGTCAAGTAACATTTTGACAGACAAAACCGAGACAGCCAGATAAAATGAAATCAAGTTTAAGAATTCAACTTGAATACTTTCCTAGTTTGCTAGTGAATGTCAAAAACTCTTATGACCTTTAAGAGTGGAAACTTGTCAGTACGGGAATGTAAAAAACTTTTAGCCCTGACAAATTCGGTAATAACAACAATGAACACATACCGAGCACTCAGCATGTGGCAGACACTATCCTATGTAATGTGCATGTATTAACGCACTTAATCCTTACAACAATCTGTCCCCACCCCACTTTCAACAAGAAAACTGAGGCCTAGGCTGGCTCAGCACTGCCTGGAGTCACCTGGCCTCCGAGTGGGGAAGCTGGGCTGGGAACGTGGGCGGTCTGGCTCCAGAGGCCACTCTTAAGAGGAAGGTTACCCGGCTTTCCTGAAATCCACAGAAGTATGAATCTGAGAGCACACAATTTATTTCCAAGGCTTTTAACTGGGAAAAATCAGAGACCACCTAAAATGCAACAGAAAACTAGCTAAATAATTCATGTATATTATGGAATGCAATACAGCAATTTAAAATCAGGCTCCTTGGGAAGGCTGAATAATGGTTCCCAAACGATGTCCACATTCTTATCCGCAGAACTTATGAATGTTACTTTATATTGCTGAAAGGACTCAGCAGGTATAACTAAAAGGATGTTCTGAAGGGGAGAGCATCCTGGATGGTCCATCTGGGTAAAGCATAACGACAAGAGTCTTTATAAGAGGGAGGCAGGGGAGTGATGGTGGGAGCGTGAGGCTGAAGTGATACCAGGAGGAGGTCAGGCACCAAAGTCTGCAGGTGCCTCTGGATGCTGGAAAAGGGAGGGAAACACATGCTCCCTGGAACTTCCAGAAGGAATGAAGCTGACACCTTGACTTCAGCCCAGTGAGACTGATCTCAGACTACTGACCTCCAGAACTGCAAGACAACAAATCTGTGTTATTTTAAGCCAACAAGTGTGTAGAAATTTGTTACAGCAACCACAGGAAACTAACATATTTCCCAGAGAATATGGGGGAAGTGCTAATGAAATATTAAGTAAAACAGTTAATGTGATCCAAATTTTCATTTTTAAATATCTATATGCACCAGGGAAAAAGATAACTTTGTGCAATAAAACTTGCACAGTCAAAATGTTAAAGATGTAATTTCAATTATACACATAGCAGAGCTTAAAAGGGATCTGCATGTGTGTGTGCTAAAACACTTCAGTCATGTCTGACTCTCTGAGACCCCATGCGCTGTAGCCCACCAGGCTCCTCTGTCCATGGGATTCTCCAGGCAGAAATACTAGAGTGGGTTGCCATGTCCTCCTCCAGAAAAGGCACTTAAGGTTATGCTTTCAGCTAGTTCATTCTAAACAGATTTGCCGTCTGTAACATCACTTACTTATAGGGCCTGGTTAGGGTTGCCTCTGGATCCACTAACTGTTGACTGGATTTAATTCCTATAAATTCTTTATGTAGAAGGCCTGGTTGTTTTTCCATACAAAGGTACACCCTAAAAGATGGTATTTAACATTATGGATTTTCCATAAGTATAATTATGTCTCTAATACAGGTACAATCAAAAAATACTTGATATTAAATACTAAATGTAAAATACAAAGCTCAAATAGCTCAAATAATACAACGCCAGGAATAAGATTCAATGGGACGTGGATAAGAGGGAGACCAAGTAGAGATGTATTACCTGGGCAGGCAATAGTCAAACATTCCTTACAGCCCAGAATCTTCTATTGTGCATTATAAAACAGTGTCACTAGGATTATGATTCTGGGTATAGCTAAAGTACATACAAATTTGTTTCTTTGCAAATAATTAAAGAACACAAGTCAAGAAAATGACTTTTATCACCCAACAGTCATCTAATTAGGAAGATGTGCCTTGCTTTTTAATGACCCTTTACTGAAACAGATCCAGAGAAAATTGTTTAGGTCACAAAAGGGTACCATTCAGTTCAATCAAAATTTGGCTGTAAAAATACCACTTTCATAACTAATTGCACACTTGACTGTATTACCATTGTTTAACAGGCTAACATTTGAGAGATGCCAGACCACAATATCTTAAAACAAAGGTGTATTCTTAAGCCTGATTGAACCATTCATTCTGGCACATTCAGCCATCAGTAGGTTTTATAGGGGGAAATTCAGCCCTGCAAGTCAAGAGCACCAAAGTCCAGAGTCATGGCCCACACTGTTTTTATTGTCTGCTCTTTCACAGAGGCTGCTGCTGTCTCCTCACTCTCTTTACCCTCCCACCATCCAGGACCGGCCAGCCACACAGGAGGCTCGCACTTGCCGCATCTTAAACTCATTCCTTAACCTTAGGAAAAAAGACATCCTCGATATTAATAAACCAAGTGAACAGATTTCTGTATCAGGTCAAAACTAATTAGGCCACAGGGAGGAGGAAATCAGTCTCAAGCTGACTCAGACCATACACTGAGAGACCAAGGTCCATCTCCCATTCTTAATATTTCAAGTCATCAAGGGCTGGACTTGCCAAGTTCTTCCAATAAAATATATGCAGAATCTCAACTCTCTTCTGATGTAAAGGGGCAGATGCAAATACAGCCCCCCCCCCACTCCACTTAAAGCACTGCACCAGGAGCCACATGCAGTCTATTGGGCCTGCAGCCTCTAGTTACTCTGGCACTGTGGCTGCCACACAAAGGAAAGAGACAGCAGGCGGGACAAGAACCATCTCCCACAAGACTGACAGGCAAGGTAATCACACAACATGAGAAGGACGCGAAGAGGATGATCAAACCTCCTGACTCTTCAGAAGGGAGCCTGCAACATCCCATGGGGTCCAAGGAGCTTCTAAGGCTCTGCAAGCACTAGACTAGAAACGCTTTCTTTACAGACGCAACCAATTCCTGATTATAAGAGTACTTGGGGAGCACAAGGGAGTTAGCTTAGGGCCAGGGTCCCACCTGGCCAAACCAGGTGTCCCCCTCCCCACCTCTAACAAAAAGGGCTCTAGCCATCTGCTTCATACATGGCAACAAAAAACATTATCTGAAAGAAGTGTCCTGCATGAATGGATAAACAAAATGTGTTACATGCAAAGAGCGGACTATTAGTGTCCCGTAAAAAGGAATGAAGTATTGAGGGAAAGGGTAAACTAGTTTAGGATTATCAGACATACAACACTATATATGGGGGCTTCCCTGATGGCTCAGATGGTAAAGAATCTGCCTGCAAGGCAGGAGACCCGGGTTCAATCCCTGGGTCAGGAAGATCCCTCGGAGAAGGGAACCGCAACCCACTCCAGTACTCTTGTCTGGAGAATTCTAAGCAAAGAGTCAAAGCGGTTGTAAAGATAAACAAGGACATACTGTACTGCCAGGGGCCAGCGTGAGGAACTCCGCCCATGGCACTGTACATCATGAGCTTCCTAGGTGGCACTACTAGTTAAGAACCTGCCTCCCAATGCAGGAGCTGTGAAGAAACATGGGCTTGATCCCTGGGTCAGGAAGATGTCCTGAAGGAGGGCATGGCAATCTGCTCCAGTATTCTTGCCTGGAGAATCCTGTGGACAGAGGAGCCTGGCAGGCTACAGTTCATAGTCACACAGAGTCAGACACGACTGAAGCAAGTTAGCACTGTATAGCACAGAGAACTATATTCAATATCTTGTAATAACCTAGAATGGAAAAGAATCTGAAAAAGAATATACATATGTAAAAATCAATCACTTTTGCTGGGCACCTGAAACTAATACAACGTTGTAAAGCAATTATACTTCAATTAAAAAAAAAAAAAAAGAATGGCACACTGATACAAGGTACAAATTACATGAAGTTTAAAAATAGTATGAAAAACAAAAGAAGCCAGACACAATACTCACATATAACCCCATCTAAATACACAAAATATTCAAAAAAGACAAGTCTAAGGAGACAGTAAATTAGTGGTCACCTGGAGCAGGAGTTAGAAATGGTCACTGACTGCAAATGGGCACTATGGAGGATCTTTTGGGGATGGAAGAAATGTTCTAAAACTGGATTATGATGATTGCACAACTGCAAATTTACAGGGAAAAAAAGCTGAGTAAGCACACTTAAAAACAGTAATTTTAACCTTAATAAAGCGCTCACGTTAAAAAAAGTGTGTGTATATACATATATATATATATGTAAAATGGGTGTTGCAGATTAAAAGTTGGGGGGAAAAAAAAAATCACTGTTCTCCAAACCCCTCATTTTTATACTTAGGCAAACTGAAACCTTGAAGCGAGAGCGCTACTTACCAGCAGTCAAGACTATAGGGCCAAAGGAAATGAAATTCTTCAGTTCAACTCCGAGACCTTAGGCCACTCTCTTACTTGGAAGTGTCCTTCGGAATCTAAAGTAAATATTTAACTTAATCTGCATAGGCAAATAGGCCAAAAGTCTCAAGGGCGCTAACCCAGACAAGGGGAAAACATCTTAAATGAACGTAAAGGAGACGGTGTACAACAGTCTTAGGCAGCACGTGAAACTCCTACGGGCCTGAGAGTCAACCAGAACCTCCCCGACCCAAATAACCGGCGAGGTTCTTACCCCGCATTTATGAAAAACCAGACTCGGAAGGGGCAGGAATCGAGGTCCCTTAAGACCCCACAGCAGGCTCCCCTCTGGGAAGCAGACCGAGAACCGCGGTCTGTTCCGAGGCTGAGGGCCCGGACCAAGCACACGGTGTGACTCCGTCAAAGTTCACTTCAGATAAAGGAAGCGGGGAAGTTGAGCGACCACCGTGGCGTGTCAACGCGCAAAGAGGGCCAGGCGGGGAAACCGGCCGGCAGTCCGGCCGGGGCGAGCGGCGGGACGGCGCGGCTCCCGCGGGCAGGCAAGCGGCGCACCGGCACGTCGCCACCGCTCGTCCTCCCCGCGCCCCCCCACCGCCGCCCCCGTACCGCCCGGTTCGCGCCCGCGCGGCTCCAGGGGCGCAGAGAGGCCCCGCCGCCGCCGCCCCCGCCCCAACAGACCCCCGCCCTCGGGGCCTCGAGCGCGGCAAGCAAGCCAGAGCGCGCAGGCGACAGGTAGGGAGGGCGGGCGGCTCAGAGGAGCGGACTTGCCTGACTTACCTGCGGCCGCCTCAGGCTCGGGTCTGCTGGGCCCGGGATAACGGCGCCTCCGCCGCAAACACGCCTCGGGTCTCCATTCGGGGCTGTTTACTCCCAACTCTCGCGAGACTGCGCGATTGGGGCGGGGACACCGACGGCCCGGAACGCCGGACCCTGCCGACCGTGCGTGCCCTGCGTGCGCGCGCTGGACGCCGAGGTCCCGGGGCGGGGGGCACCCTGGCCGGGAGGAAGGGTGGAGGTCTCGCGACGTTTGTGGCCCTGGGGCAGGGGCGGGGTCAGGTTGCTGGGACTCGGCCCCAGTCGGGAGAAAGGACGATTGGAGTGGGCGGATGGGGGAATTCACTAGAGCTCAGGAAACCTGTATGGCCCCCGAGCGGGCGCAGCCTTTCGGAGGACAGCCGTGGCGGAACAGCCACTGAACGTTCATATTCATCCAGTGCTCTCCTCCTGGGGCCTGTAGAGCCAGGTGCGGCGGCGCTCGCCCTGCAAACCTCTACCCGTTTAACCCTCGCTGCAGCTCGGATACAGGCGAGTCAAGTGCTTACTTAAGGCCGGATGGTGCGAGTACTCACCAGACTCCCACCCTGACAGGCGAGACCCCGGCCTGAAGTCCGGTCTGCTCTACTCTTAACCCCTCCCAGCGTCGCCTGGACCACGGACGCCAAGCGGTGACCCGTTCTGAAGAAACAAAGATCAATGTATTCAACTCCCTAAAAGTGCGCCCCCCCCCAATTGTCTGGGTGATTGAGATACTAAAATCACCCACTTAATGTCTAACTGTTGAGCTGATCCACACTAGACATTGGGGACAACTAGGGGATGGAAAGTCTTTCCAGGTGGCGGCAGTGGTAAAGAATCTGCCTGCCAATGCAGGAGACGCAAGTTCGATCCCTGGATAGGGAAGATCCCCTGGAAAAGGAAATGACAACCTTGCCAGGAAAATTCCATAGACAGATGAGCCTTGAGGGCTACAGTTCATGGAGTTGTAAAACAGTCGGACACGACTGAGCTGGCACGCAAGGGGGACTGAAAGCCTGTTTTAGGTCATGCTGATGACAAATGATGTGCTGTGTCCTGAGATAAAACTGCTTGTATCTTGTTTGACCTTTCTACAGCACCTGGATAATGCCCCAATATTAGAAACCACAGCACTGCATATTCCTTTTAACAATATTTAACCAAACTGATATAGCAGAGAAACAGAATCACCTACTAGCTTTTTGTGATCTTAGGCAAGTTGTATCTATGCTCTCTGGAACTCAACTTCCTCACCCAAAGGAGATATGAATACCTCCCTCAAAGGATGAAGGTTAAATGAAGCATACACATACAGACTTTGACACACAATATATTCAATAAATGTGGTTGTACTCGACCAACCCACACCTGATCAGTTCTTCCCCACCTCCTGAGATCACATCAGTGTTAGGAACTTTCAGAGAATTCCTGACCCTTGCATTTGTAAATCGAGAGCACTCCCCTCCTACCACCACACAAGGGACTTGATCTTAAAATTAACTGCTGTTCTAATCAGGGTTCTTTTAACAGCCCTTTAAGTCCCTGCCATTGAATACAGAGCCCCACTGTTAGAACACAGGTAGGTTAGTGAATCGCAAACATCCTTGTCCTGTGACACTGAAGGGGAGGAGAACTTTGCAGCTCCTGAGAGCCCTCAAAACTGCAGGGGGCCTGGGCCATGACAGGAGGTGGCCTGGAAATTTACCAAGGGGGCCTGAGCACCCCAGAATCCTGGTCTACCGGTTTTCAACCACTCCAGGTTCTGGTAACTCCCTAAACTAACACTTCATGTGTATAATAAAGCATTTGTAATCCCATGGGAAGGTAAATCTTTATTTAACCTGAATGCATTTTAAAGAGTAACAGTCCAGAGACACAGAAAGAAAGACTGATTTCGGAGTGTACACAGTATCAAGACTTGAGATGCCATTTAACCCAAATGTGCCAAGATTTTAAGTAACTGAGGTGAAAGCAAAACAAAGCAAGATTCCTCAGAAGAGCTCTCTACTCACTGTCTCCCTTTTTCTTCCCCCTCCTTGAACTTGCTACCTTTCATCCCCACCACTCAAAGAAAAATGGATCATGGCAAAACCACCAGTGATCTCCGAATCACCCATGTCAAGAACAAAAATTGGCCTTTATCTTACTCAACCTATCAGAATGAGAGCAAAAAAATCAACTCTGTAGTTTCAAGATTTGTGCGACATATGGCTATGCACGATTTTCTGACTGATTTATCAGCTTTTAATGAATTAGTGTCACAGGTGTTCAGAGATTAATTTTTTATAATTTTAAAATATTTGTTTCTATGGGGGGGAAAATGTTTCTCTCTTTCCAAACATACGGACAAATACCTCTTCTAAAGGAAGCAGAAGCAACTGCTTTTATTGTTAAATTTTCAGGTCACAGGTTGTTTCAAAGGTTTATTTCCCACATCCTTAATAAGAAACCCCAGCTACACTGGTCCAATTATGACTCTCAAATGAGCGCTGGGAAAGGTGAAACCTAAGGAAGATTCTTGGTTTTTATCTTTCGTGAACTTTGCACCGATCAGTATATTTACATACGTCCTGCCAAGAAGAGAATTTTAAAACATCACTGACATGGTTTACTTAGTCTCATCATGTAACAATGATCCAACATCTAATCTATAAGACACTGCTGTACCACACATCACCTTAAATATAAATATGGTATTTTTACATCACATCGCTGCTTATTATATGTCAAAGTTCAAGTCAATGTGGCATGAAGTCAAGTTTTCTCTATAGTCTTAATGACCATCAATTAACTGTCAGGTGGGGAAACGCCAAATATGACAAAGGCTTCCAGCTAACGCCATCAAAGTCATCACTTCCGTGTAGAATCACTGGAATGTGACTTTCCGCACTGCAGTTCTTCCTCTTGTGAGATGAAGACCTGATCTGTAGATGGAAGAGCTTCTGAATTTAACCTCTGATCCTGAGTTCAAGTCAGGTCTGGAAATACTAAGGCAATGTCACTGGCAAAACTGTGGGCATAAAATAAAAGCATGCTCAGGCCTCCTCATAATAGATATCAGCTCAGGAGTAAGCGATTCCATAAAAGTCCTGATTTCAATTAACTGGTTTCTGCATCAGCGCTGCAATATTAAACTCTGGATCTCAAATGTGCACATACTGTCATATTCGTCTAGTGATGTACAATTGTCAAAGCACTAGGTATGTGGTTCTCAAAAACGTTTGGCTTCATAAGACCTGAACCAAAAAGACTACACAGTAGGTTTCAGTACAAACCCATATAGTGGTGGTTATTGGGCATTAATTATCTTCACACCAATTAAAGTGTTCACTATAACATACAAATTTGTAACACGAATCAAGAATGAGCTTGATTTCAAGAGATACAGTATGTCTTTTCACACACGTAATTTGTCCATATTTTAACTATTATTCTATAAATACTTGATATTTATATCATTAATGCTACTGGGATGGAATAATATTACACAGAAAAGTGTTTCACAACCAGGTATAAGAAGTTCTAGAGGGCTAAACTTCAGTTATAAAATGGGTCATAGGCTGAGAAGTCACTACTTATCCACAGTAACTGTAAATCAAGAGATGACTGAGGGTCAGTCATCACATGTCCAAATCTATGAATGAATGAATTCCTTAGTAGATTAAAAAAAAAAAAAACAGAACATTGTTAGGTGACATTATATATGGCAAACCTATAGCACAAAATTAGGCGGCCTTGTTTAGTATGAAAAATAATAATGTAGAATTTTAATACCCCTTTGGGTGCTACATTAAGACATCTTGACGAGAAATCTTTTTTAAAGTAAACTACCAATAAATAAAGTTGCCCGGATGTACACAACATATGTACACACATGGTTCTCTAATTATCAGTTGAAGAGCAGCATTTCATATACAGAGAGCCAAACGACTAAAGCTACACAGTATAATACAGGTTTCCACTAATCATACCAGCAATCTTACCTGGAAAATAACACTTTTCAGTAGTCTTTCCTGATGGACATTTGAAATCCAATGCTATAATTCATCTACTGACATTGATAATTTCCCTTAAGAAACATGTGAGACTGTAAGAGCTGGCAAGTTATATCATATTTCAGTATCGTATTACTGGAGCTCCTAGAACAACATAAATCACACAACTTCTGAAAAGTTTGAAAAACAAAAGCACACATCACATTTTAGGTTTCCTCCGTCAGTTCTCGTGCCACAGTGGTATTCACTCTGTGCCCTCTGTGGGGCCCTGAAGGCTTTCCCACAGCACTCTTAAAAGGTTTATGTTTGTTTTGCAAAGGATGAGTCAAGAGTATGCTAAATAATCAGTCGTGAAAAAAAATGCAGAAGATAAATTCCATGTATCCCTCCAAATGTAGAATACTGCAGGCTCCCACGAGTTGGTCAAACTTCCCAACCATCATCCGGCTTCAAGCTTTGCAGGATAAGGCCTCCTTACGCAAAGAACGGTTGAGAATATTTGCTCCCCACACCCAGAGCCATTCAGGCATATACTGTGCGAAAAGAAACTAAAGATGAAAGAGAAAAGGATTACAAGGTTAGAATCCAAAGCCATTGACAACAAATTGCACAGATCAGCAATGATTTAAGCCAACAAACATCACCAATCACCTTAAATACAAAAGAGGAAAATAACCTTAGGTGATGCTGCATTGAGTACCCGCTTTTGCACAAGACCCTATGCTAGACTCTCTGGGGAACAGAAATGGGATCACTGCCCACTCACCCCTTCCTCTAAGTAGGCAGGACAGACCTACATGCAGTGATACGATTCCATCTTTACTCAGTGTGATATGAATAGCAGATCATGTAGGTAAGAATTCCAAATCATCCCAGGAATAAAAGGCAGGTCAAAGAGCAAAATGCATCCATGGTCAGTACTGTCAGAGAGAACTGGGGTTTGAGGGGCAGGGTGGAGCTTACTCTACTGACATTAAAACAGCAAATTTCCTCTTCTAGATGTCATGCAGCTGGAACTTTCGAATGTTCTTAACATAATAAATCCACAGAAGAGAATTCAGTGACTGAACTGGAATCACTGAGATGTGAGAATCAAAATTTACGATCCTCATCTTCCAGCATCAGGTTTCAACCAGATTCCCATGTATCTATCATTTGGAAAGGTTTAGGATGCCTTAACCTTAATTATGAGAGCTGAGCACACACGGCTGGTTACCTGGATGGAATGGGACCAGTATCCTGTGGTCCTTTTTGAAATGCCGAGGGTAGAAACAGCATGATGTGCATACACTTTTGGGGAAGGCACCAACCACGGGCACTTGTGCAGAAAGCTGCCAGGGGTGGCCACGTTGGTAGCCACGTAGAATGGGATTAAACTCTGTACAAAGATTCCTTTGGAAGCATATTCATACTGCAATGCTCTGCTGAAGTGGTCTAAATAAGCCTGTTAAATAAAACAGGAGAGGGAAGACTGATTTTGTTGGGAACTCGAAAGAAATCAAGAGAGAAAAAAAAAGACTTATGGTCATTCTGGGGAAAAAATACAGCACAAGCAAACATGAGCTGCTGACACAGAACTCAACACACTAGACCAAACCACTGTGATAAATGTTTTCCTACATGATGACTTCACTTTCCACCTGGGAGCGGCTTACCTTAGACGCTGAGAACGCCGCCAGCTGGGGGGTGGGTTTGCAGCAGGAGCCGGAGGAAATGGTGACGATGGCGCCCTTCTTCCTCTCCACCATCCCTGGCAACACAATGTGGACCATGAGGCTGGCCGCGGCGATGTTCACGTTGACGATGTCCCAGAGCGTGTCCTCAGAGACCTGCGTGAAGTACTGCGGATAGGGGTAGAACACACCCACGTTATTCACCAGGATGCCAATGTCTCTGTCCTGCAAGGCTTCCCGGATCATGTCGTAAATCTCGCGGCCGCTGCTGAAGTCCGCGACTATGATGTCAGTCTCCACTTTGTAGGTGTCAGCTATGTCTTTAGCTACCATCTGCAGCTTCTCTTGGTTCCGGCTGATCAGGACGATGTTGAGCCCACGGCTGGCCAGCTCCTCTGCATAGGCCCTTCCGATCCCGTCCGTGGCACCTACAGGACAAGCCGGCAAAGGGAGCAAACTCATTTCACGGTGCGACCCTTAAAATGGACTTTAAATACCCCGGGTCTGGGTTTAATCAGAGGATTCACACTAGAAATAAGCTCGCTTCTGTGAGTAATCAGTCAAGCACAAGGTGGAAACCGTAATACAAATGACACAAGCTAATCAAATGCTCGCCCAGACACTCTGACAGGTAGAGGAAGCACTGTTTACGTTTGCCAAGGTGACTGTGAGACACAGTGGGAGACTGCTCTCAAAGCCTCGTCTGGTCTCTGTGAGTGTCAGGAGGTACTTTCCTAGGAAACAATGGTAAATGAAAATGAAATTTAAAAGAAGAGAAGCATTTCTGAAAGTGGTACCAATTTGTAAGGACACTTTCAAAACCGAGAGCAAGAAGGAAAAGCAAGCAGCAGGAAGGCAAGGCTGGATGGGGAACAAGAGGCGACAGGAGGACAAATACAGGGGCACACCTACCAAGATGAGCGGTGAGAAAGGTGCACATAATCATAACAGAGGAAGTTTTATTTCTTTATCCCATGAAAACATGATTAAATTCAGTAAGTCCCTGAATGAAGCATCCAACTTAAAACACAGATCAAATGCAAAAGATGACTTCGTTTTTAAATCAGGCAAGAACTGAAATCTCATCTCTTACCACTCACGACCGCCCATCTTCCATACTGCTTGATTAAGTCCGCTCTGCTCACCAGGCGCGGGATGAAATGCAGCCTGATGAGGCTGTAGAAGTCACAGACGACGGTGATGCTTTTTCTGGCCGTGTACCAGGCTCCAACCAAGGCGAGGGCTTCCATGTAGCAGTTGCAGGACCTAGCGATTTCCCTGTACAAGAGGTAGAAGCTGTCGACGGCAGCCATGGCGGCCTGCAGGGGCAGAGAGCAAGAAAGGTTGTCTCTGCTTAGTAACTGAAAGGAACACACAGTTTGGGTGAAGAAGGATGTTTGAGACATGAGGGCCTGACAATTTTGCATTCAAATAACAGTAACTGTTCAAATGCATGTAGCCCGTGGATCCAGCCAATTTATGATATCATTACTTAACGTCTGCAGCTTACAAAGTTCTTTCCATCCAAGAAGATTAGTCAACATGATTATCAAGAGGTACCAAATTCCTACTAAACTCCAGGCACTGAGCTAAATGTTATGGATACGACAATAAACACAATATGCTCTGAGGCCTAAGGAGTTCCCAGCCCAGCTTAGTGACAGGCACAGACTTTTTAATCCACGTAACAGCTGAGAGTAACGTTTATTTCTTTTATTGAATTTATTTATGCAAAACCGGCAAGCACAGAGGACCTACTATCCCTGTAAAGACAAAGTATGAAAAATAGAGGCACTATTAGGACATAGCCTCGGCCTCAAAGGGGGCTTCCTGGTCACTCAGACAGTACAGAAACTGCCTGCAATTCAGGAGACCGGGGTTCAATCCTTGGATCAGAAAGCTCCCCTGGACAAGAGAATGGCTACCTACTCCAGTGTGCTTGCCTGGAAAATCCCGGATAGAGGAGCCTGGTGGACTATAGTCCACAGGGTCTCAGAGAGTCAGACTGGACTGAGCGACTAACACTTCGGCCTCAAAGACCTTACAACTCACTTTGAGACAAAACTATGCTCTAATTCTTTTTAATGTAAATTGCATTATGTATAAATAATGTTCATAAATGTACATTTTAAAAAGAGATACTCCCCGAACCTGAAGACATGGTTTTCTGAAATGACAGTGGCTAAGCACACTTCATCTGGCTGGCATCACTGGCACACCGTCATCCTTGCCTGGCCCCTTGTGTTCGGGGAGAGAAAATCCCAATATGACTCTTGTAGTATCCACACAGCAAGCATCTTTACCTGCCATGTACTGGGATGGACGCTAAGGTTTCAAAGATGAAGCAAACAACTGCTTAGGAGGAGAGACTGATACCTAACAAAACAACTTAAAATGCCATATGAACTGGTGTGTATGTGTGTGCACCTGCAATCAGAGAGGCAGAGGAAGGCCGGGCACGACCAAGGTTGATAAACTTCCTTCTAGACCAGACCAGGGGAGTCACCAAGGCCTGAGCCAACCACGTGCTCTCAGTGAGGGTCAGTTCAGTTCAGTTGCTCAGTCGTGTCCGACTCTTTGCGACCCCGTGAATCACAGCAGGCCAGGCCTCCCTGTCCATCACCATCTCCCGGAGTTCACTCAGACTCACGTCCATTGAGTCAGTGATGCCATCCAGCCATCTCATCCTCTGTTGTCCCCTTCTCCTCCTGCCCCCAATCCCTCCCAGCATCAAAGTCTTTTCCAATGAGTCAACTCTTCACGAGGTGGCCAAAGTACTGGAGTTTCAGCTTTACCATCATTCCTTCCAAAGAAATCCCAGGGCTAATCTCCTTCAGAATGGACTGGTTGGATCTCCTTGCAGTCTAAGGGACTCTCAAGAGTCTTCTCTAACACCACAGTTCAAATGCATCAATTCTTCAGCGCTCAGTCTTCTTCACAGCCCAACTCTCACATCCATACATGACCACTGGGAAACCCTAGCCTTGACTAGGTGGACCTTAGTCGGCAAAGTAATGTCTCTGCTTTTGAATATACTATCTAGGTTGCTCATAACTTTTCTTCCAAGGAGTAAGCATCTTTTAATTTCATGGCTGCAGTCACCATCTGCAGTGATTTTGGAGCCCAAAAAAATAAAGTCTGACACTGTTTCCACTGTTTCCCCATCTATTTCCCATGAAGTGGTGGGACCAGATGCCATGATCTTCCTTTTCTGAATGTTGAGCTTTAAGCCAACTTTTTCACTCTCCTCTTTCACTTTCATCAAGAGGCTTTTTAGTTCCTCTTCACTTTCTGCCATAAGGGTGGTGTCATCTGCATATCTGAGGTTATTGATATTTCTCCCGGCAATCTTGATTCCAGCTCTTGTTTCTTCCAATCCAGCATTTCTCATGATGTACTCTGCATAGAAGTTAAATAAGCAGGGTGACAATATACAGCCTTGACGTACTCCTTTTCCTATTTGGAACCAGTCTGTTGTTCCATGTCCAGTTCTAACTGTTGCTTCCTGACCTGCATACAGATTTCTCAAGAGGCAGGTCAGGTGGTCTGATATTCCCATCTCTCTCAGAATTTTCCACAGTTTACTGTGATCCACAAAGTCAAAGGCTTTGGCATAGTCAATAAAGCAGAAATAGATGTTTTTCTGGAACTCTTGCTTTTTCCATGATCCAGCAGATATTGGCAATTTGATCTCTGGTTCCTCTGCCTTTTCGAAAACCAGCTTGAACATCAGGGAGTTCACGGTTCACGTATTACTGAAGCCTGGCTTGGAGAATTTTGGGCATTACTTTACTAGCATGTGAGATGAGTGCAATTGTGCAGTAGTTTGAGCATTCTTTGGCATTGCCTTTCTTTGGAATTGGAATGAAAACAGACCTTTTCCAGTCCTGTGGCCACTGCTGATTTCCCAAATTTGCTGGCATATTGAGTGCAGCACTTTCACAGCATCATCTTTCAGGATTTGAAATAGCTCAACTGGAATTCCATCACCTCCACTAGCTTTGTTTGTAGTGATGCTTTCTAAGGCCCACTTGACTTCACATTCCAAGATGTCTGGCTCTAGATTAGTGATCATACCATCATGATTATCTGGGTCATCAAGATCTTTTTTGTACAGTTCTTCTGTGTATTCTTGCCACCTCTTCTTAATATCTTCTGCTTCTGTTAGGTCCATACCATTTCTGTCCTTTATCGAGCCCATCTTTGCATGAAATGTTCCCCTTGTATCTCTAGTTTTCTTGAAGAGATCTCTAGTCTTTCCCATTCTGTTGTTTTCCTCTATTTCTTTGCATTGATTGCTGAGGAAGGCTTTCTTATCTCTTCTTGCTATTCTTTGGAACTCTGCATTTAGATGCTTATATCTTCCCTTTTCGCCTCTCTTCTTTTCACAGCTATTTGTAAGGCCTCCCCAGACAGCCATTTTGCTTTTTTGCATTTCTTTTCCACGGGGATGGTCTTGATCCCTGTCTCCTGTACAATGTCATGAACCTCATTCCATAGTTCATCAGGCACTCTATCTATCTGAGTCCCTTAAATCTATTTCTCACTTCCACTGTATAATCATAAGGGATTTGATTTAGGTCATACCTGAATGGTCTAGTGGTTTTCCCTACTTTCTTCAATTTAAGTCTGAATTTGGTAATAAGGAGTTCATGATCTGAGCCACAGTCAGCTCCTGGTCTTGTTTTTGTTGACCATATAGAGCTTCTCCATCTTTGGCTGCAAAGAATATAATCAATCTGATTTTGGTGTTGACCATCTGGTGATGTCCATGTGTAGAGTCTTCTCTTATGTTGTTGGAAGAGGGTGTTTGCTATAACCAGTGCATTTTCTTGGCAAAACTCTATTAGTCTTTGCCCTGCTTCATTCCACATTCCAAGGCCAAATTTACCTGTTATTCCAGGTGTTTCTTGACTTCCTACTTTTGCATTCCAGTCCCCTATAATGAAAAGGACATCTTTTTTGGGTGTTAGTTCTAAAAGGTCTTGTAGGTCTTCATAGAACTGTTCAACTTCAGCTTCTTCAGCGTTACTGGTTGGGGCATAGACTTGGATTACCGTGATATTGAATGGTTTGCCTAGGAGACGAACAGAGATCATTCTGTCGTTTTTGAGACTGCATCCAAGTACTGCATTTTGGACTCTTTTGTTGACCATGATGGCTACTCCATTTCTTCTGAGGGATATCTGCCCGCAGTAGTAAATATAATGGTCATCTGAGTTAAAGTCACCCAATCCAGTCCATTTTAGTTCGCTGATTCCTAGAATGTTAACATTCACTCTTGCCATTTCTTGTTTGACCACTTCCAATTTGCCTTGATTCATGGACCTGACATTCCAGGTTCCTATGCAATATTGCTCTTTACAGCATCAGACCTTGCTTCTATCACCAGTCACATCCACAGCTAGGTACTGTTTTTGCTTTGGCTCCATCCCTTCATTCTTTCTGGAGTTATTTCTCCACTGATCTCCAGTAGCATATTGGGCACCTAGTGACCTGGGGAGTTCCTCTTTCAGTATCCTATCATTTTGCCTTTTCATACTGTTCATGGGATTCTCAAGGCAAGAATAGTGAAGTGGTTTGCCATTCCCTTCTCCAGTGGACCACATTTCAAAAAGATCAGAACAGACCACAATTAAACTACAGGGAGCTCAGATATGCACAAGCACAAGGGTATATAGCATTTATTAATATTATGTAAGAGAACATAGATTTAAGCCAAAAACAAAATTTATATAAAATTTCTGGAAGTGGCCTCTCTCATAGAAATCTGTATAGAAAAAAACTAAGGTTTTTTCTGAAACTAAGAAAAAAATCCCTGACAGTAGCAGCAAAAATTGGCATAAGCTTAAGGAAGAACAAGTGAATTCCCTCCCACTCCACCGCAATGCAATCTGAGCTCAACCAAGGTCTGCAGAGTGAAGAAAACAAATTAACCTCTGGAATGGAACACTCTGTAAGAATGACACCACACTGGTTAACAGGCACATAAAATAACAAGAAACTACTGAATGTAAATACGTGTGTGTGTGTTGAGTATGCATATGAATGTGTAGGCCAAATTACAAACCAACAAAATATACTAAAGAAATATGATAAAAAACTGAAGAAACAGGCAGTAGGATTCCTAAATGCCCCACTGTCCTGTGCTGTGCTTAGTTGCTCAGTTGTGTCCAACACTTTGTGACCCTATAGACTGCAGCCCACCAGGCTCCTCTGTCCATGGGATTTCCCAGGCAAGAATACTGGAGTGGGTTGTCATTCCCTCTTCCAAGGGATCTTCCCAACCCAGGGATCGAACCCACTACTACCACACTGGCAGGCAGATTCTTTACCACTGAGCCACCAGGGAAACCCTCAGGGTCACAGTCCTCCACCTCAAAGGCATCCCCTCTTTGCATGCTATGCATGAGCACCTCTCAAAGCTTCCAGATGCTAGTGATGAGGCAGTGACAGGTCACCTCCCCAACGGTCCCCTGCCACACCTTGGCAGTACAGAGCCACATCCTGGGGGGCAGGTGCTGGCTGGGAAGGCCCCTCACAGTCACACTGGCTGCTTCCCAGGACAGAGCTGATTCAAGATTCCCAGAGAAGTGACCGAAAACACAAGCTCCTTACAATGAAGAACACAGAAACTGAGACTCCGAGTCCAACATCCTAAGGTGGGAGTTCCTGAAATAACGCTTTTATAGTGGACACGTGCCATCTGTCACACTTACTAAAAGAGCAGGCCATGAGGAAAGTAAATGCAAAACATGATACTTGTATGCACAGTACTTTTTGAACAAAATGTAATAAAGTTAGAAATAATACGAGCATAAGCAAAAAACAAACAAACAAACAAACTAGATACTTGGAACATTAAATCTGTTCTTCAAAATAACACGTGGATATATATCTAAGATGTTACAACAATGTTTTTAGTAAAACACTGGACGCCACATATCAAGGTCTAATAGATTGGAGCCAAAGAAATACTTGTGGGGAAAAATGCACGGCAGGCGTGTCTGTAATAAGATTCCAGCTAAAAGGAGGTCACATGTGCCTTGGGAAATGACCTCACCTCAAGGGGAAGCTGTGTAAAGGGAACTTCAACCCCTCCTTGAACACCATTTTTCTCAAGAATGTGAGACGGAAAAAGTCCAGAAAAGATGCCTGACTATGACCGAGTCCTCAGTCTTTCTGCCCAAGTCATTCTCCCCAGTCATTCTCCACCTGCAGTCTCCTCTTACCTCCTCTGCCAGCTCTGGGCCTCCAGGAGCTGCTCTGCCTTCTCTTCAGGACAAGCTGCAAGCAAAAACAAACAGCAAATGCCTTTCCCTCACAGCTCAGCTGGGAAAACGTAACAAAAAAATTAGACCAAAGGTCTTAAAAGTTAAAAGAAAGTAAAAATTCATGTGCCATGAATTCCAAACAGGCATTGATGCTGAAGCTCCAATACTTTGGCCACCTGAGGCAAAGAGCCAACTCAATGGCAAAGACCCTGACGCTGGGAAAGACTGAGGGCAGGAGGAGAAGGGGACGACAGAGGTTGAGATGGCTGGATGGCTTCACCAACTCAATGGGCATAAGACTGAGCAAACTCCAGCAGATGGTGAAGGACAGGGAAGGCTGGCGTGCTGCAGTCCATGGGGTTGCAGAGTCAGACACGACTGAGCGACTAAACAACAATTTAAGAAAATTGGAAAAATGTACACCCAAGTTGTCTATTATGCACAGCTCAAAGAATAAAAAACAGTCACAGGGCCACAGGACTCCACAAATCAAATCAGAGTCTCAGAAGGCCCAATGCCTCCTCCCTGGTCACATCCCCTTCCGCCACCCTTGGGGTAATCAGTCTCCCGAGTTCTGATGTAATCATTCCCTTGCTCTCTTCTTTCTTTGGTAAATAGTTGTATACCACCCTACCACAGATTCTGAAATAACAGTACTCCGTTTTGTCTGGTTTTCCCCTTACATAAGGAATCAAGCCCATGTATCCTTTGGTGACTCGTATCCTTTGGTGACTCGTTCCTCTCACTCAGGG
The DNA here is from genome assembly GCF_001704415.2 of Capra hircus. NCBI lineage: Eukaryota > Metazoa > Chordata > Mammalia > Artiodactyla > Bovidae > Capra > Capra hircus. The sequence goes on from NC_030825.1 coordinate 11,843,562, forward strand.
CTGTTTTCCAGACCCAGGCACACTTCTGCAGCCGCAGGCCATAAACTCTCACTGCTGCACCGTCTCATGGCACAGACACAATTCGCATGTCCAGTCTACTGCTGATGGGTGGTTCTTGTTGGTTTTGACTTTACAACTATGAACAGCGCTGCTGTCAACGTTCTTGTGCATACACCAAGAGTTTCTCAAAGGGACAGGCCTAAGAATCGAATTGCTGGGCCACAGGGCGTCCGTGTGTTCAACCAGATGCTGCCAAAGCAGCTGAGCCACTTTACGCACCCACCAGCAGCAAGTGTGAGCCCATGCTGCCTCCTCTCAATGGCTGGCAACATCCAACAGTTCACTTCCTGCCAAAGGCTGCCTGTGAAATGGGACCTCACCATCGTCTGCACTGGCATTTCCTGACTGTTAATAAGGCTGGCACTCCCTTCTGATGTTTATGTGCTGTTTGTGTTTTCTTATCTATGAAATGACTGTTTCTAGCTTTTGATCTTACTTCTTTTCAAATCAACTTTTTAAAAATTTTAATTTTTAAAAATTGTATTTCTTTATTTTGGCTGAGCCACACAGCATGCTGGATCAAACCCAAGCCCCCTGCACTGGACATACAGAGTCTTAACCACTGCACCACCAGGGGAGTCCCCTTGTGACCTTCTTTCTATTGCGTTGTCTTTTTTTTCTTTCAGAGCTCTAAGTATTCTTTCTACATTCTAGATACTAGTCCTCTGTATGCTTTGTCTCTTTATATAACTGCTTTTGATGAAATGAATGTCTTAGTATCAACATCAACATAGTCCAATTTATCAATCTTTTTCCTGCTTGGGTTATGCTTGTTACGTCTCATTTCAGATATCCCATCTTAGTCCCAGGTCAGAAAGATATTTTTCCATATTATTTTCCAGTTTTTTTTTTTACAATTCTGCTTTTCAGATTCAAGTCTTTAATCCACCTGTGGCCTTGTGATGGTGTGAGGTTGGGGTCGCATCCATCTCTACTGTTCCTCCCCAGACCCTAGCATGGTGCTAGGTACACAGTATTTATTTAACAAATAGAAGCAAATAATGCCTTGTGTTCAAAGCCCAAATTTCACTCAGGTAGAAATAACTTGAGAAGCTTCTCCAACTTTGCATCAGCACTTTGATGAAGCTGTTATTGGTGTATCATGACTTTTTGGAGTTTCCTTACCTCCCTGTGCCAAGTTTCAGTATACCGCTAACATAAACTACATGGAGAGAGTCAAAACATGGGCATTCTTGTCCAAGATCCAATACCCCTCAGTTTCAGGTCTCCACTTGTGCAATGGGAATTAAAACTTGTAACAGCATCCACTCCTGGGTACAGACCCAAGATAACCGGTATGGCTAAAAAGTGGAAACAACCCAAGCGTCCAACAACAGATGAACGCACAAACAAATGTGGTCTCTCCACATGATGAATATTATTCAGCAATGTAAAGAACAAAGTATGGATACATGTGATGATATGGACAACTCTCAAGAAGAGTATGCTGAGCCAAAGAAGCCAGACACAAAAGGCCACTCGTTATATGACTCCATGTACGGGAAATGTCCAGAAAAGGCAAATCCAGAGACAGAAAGGAGAGGAGGGCTGCCACAAGGCGGGAGGATGGGAAACAGGGAGTGACTGCCAATGGGGTGGGATTTCCTTGGGGAATGATGGGAATGTTCTGGAATTAAACAGTGGTGATGGTCGTGGACAGTGAACATGCTACTATGAACAGCACACGTTTAAATGGCTAAAATGGTGAATTGTTATGTGACTTTTATTTCAAAAAAAAAAATCTGCTTTAAAAAACAATTTGTTGAGCTCTACCTATGTCTGTGGAATATTACTGTAGTGATCACAAACACGGACTCAGAAAACAGACATCCTGGATTTGAACCCAGGCTCCCCATGTAAGAGCTGTGTGTCTTGGGTGAAGTTGCTTCATTACTTCACGGAGCGTTCCTTATATCACCTGCAAATATAGGGCTAATATTTCCTTCCTAAGATTATAATGAAAATTAAATCAGATCATACATATGAAGCACTCAGAACCTGGGAACATCAGCACTCAATAAACCTTGGCTATCAGCCACTGTAATTTAATGTTCAGTAATGTTAGTTATTGTCTATTTGCAGCGCTCAGGGTTAAAATCTGGCTTTCTGCAAAAGACTCCACTAAGTGCTTTCTTCCTATCATGGCACTTCTCTCATCAACGCTTCCAGGCAGAGTTGTAATCATGCCCAATTTACAGACATGGAAAGTGAGGCTTACGGAGGTAAAGTGGCACAAGCAGGACTCTGCAGCTAAGAAGTGGGCGGTGGGAATTTAGATCAAGGTCTGTTAAAGTCCAGAGGCCTGCCTGGCGAACCCCACTCTGAGACCCCCAGGCGGGCATCCTGCTGACATCACCAAGCGGGCCGCTGGGTTGGGCTTCGCCGGGCTGCACATTCTTTCGGAACAGCGATAGCCTCCCTGGTCCCCATAACCCTTCCCCTCCAGCACCCGGCAGGGCCCAACAAACCACGGCCGCTGGAGAGCTGGTGGGGCCCTTTCTCCAAGAGCGGCCTTATTCTGAATTACTTCTCATTCAGAACAAAGACGAAGACAACAAACCCCACTCAGACCGAGTCCCTTTGGAAACGAGAATAAAGAAGCACAAATGGGTGCCTTTCAGGGACTCGTGGGCAGCACCCGGGTCACGTCCGGGAAAGAGATGGGCCCGCGCTCGGGGTGGGTGGGGCCCCAGGTAGGCCGGGTCCCGGGGGAGGGGCGGGCCCAGAAGACGGGCTCCTCATGGGGTGCAACGCCCGGATGGAGTTGGGGAAGAGGCGCTCCGGGTGGACAGGCCAGGAAGGAGGGGTGCTGGGGGCGGGAGTCCCAGGAAAGGGAGGGACGACAGGGCCGAGGGTCCCGGGGCTCTCGGCAAGGAGGGCACTGGTCCCGGGGGGCGTGGTGGGGCGCAGAGCGAGCAGCCGGGCAGAAGCTCCGCCGGGCGCCGAGATAACCTAGGAAGGTCTGGGACCCGGGGGTGCGCGGGGGGGGGGGGGGTGCGGGGCGCGGTACCTGCAGAGACGGTGCGGCCTCGAAGCTGGTCCCGCCAAAGACGCGCGGCCACCGCCCCCGTCACCGCCGCCGCAGCAGCTCCCCGGGCCGCGCCCCCACGTGACCCGCGCACGCGCCGGGGGCGTGGCCGTTGCTGGACCCGCCCCCGGCGTTCCGACGCTCAGGCCTGCCGGAGTGCGCGTGTGCGGCGGTTGCCGTGGAGACCAGGGAAGCGTTGGGCTGCCAACGACGCGGGCTCCGGTGGCCTTCTGGGCTAGGGGCCGTAGCGATCCCGCAGAACCCGGCTCCCACTGCTACAGGGTGTTCGGTGTTTCCGAAATAAACATGCACCCCGAGGCCTCAGAGCCTGTGATGGACGGGATAGCGGAGCAAGATTGCGCGCAGGAGCCTGGTGTGGAGGAGTCGGCTGGTGACCACGGGAACGCAGGCGAAGGTGGCCGCAAGGAAGGTGCAGACCACCGCCCCAGGGAGGCGAGGGGGGCGACGGGCTGCGCCCAGCACCACATACCTGGTCTTCACAGCCAGCAGTAACCGTAATAATAATAACAGGGTCTTCCCTGGCGGTCCAGTGGTTAAGACTCCAAGCTTCCACTGTTGGTGGCATGGGTTTCCATCCCTGATCGGGGAACTAAGATTCTGCGTGCCACAAGACGCGGCCAAAAAATAATAACAGCAGCGGCCCACACTTACTGAAGGTTGTGTACCATGCACTCACCACATTCCAACCATAGGCCAGCCCTCTGTGGTAGGCACTCCTCTTGCCAGGTCACACAGATAATTTATCTGGAACTTAAAGAAGTTAAAGAACTTGCTCCAAACAGATTACCCTCAGCCAGTCAATGGTAGAACAGACTTACGCTTGGACGCCAAGAGCCCAAGCCCTCGCCCAAGAAACCATTCCCCTCACAGCCCAGCTTTTGAATGTATCCCTTCATTGCCTTCACTATGTAAGATCAAAGGCTCTCTCTCCCTCTGGATGGCAAGCTATGTCAGGGCAGACACCCCAAATGAACTGGCAGTGTCCAGTCCAGTGCCTGATTGGTGGACAGAGTGAGTGACGAGCTGGTGTTTCTGGGATCACCTGGTGACTCCTCACCAAAGTTTTCCTGAATAGGCTTAGAAGATAGCCTCTCCTGTTGCTTGGCTTCAATCATAAGGGAAACCTTTTAGGGACTGATAAAGAAACTGCTTGATTTGTGTTTCATTCTTTGAACCCAGCCAACAGTTGTAAGCAATGACTGTCCAGGCAAGCCCTGTATGAGTTGCTATAGGGAAGCCATGTTGTACTATGGACACACATATGTTTGGAGCAAGTTACTCTGGGTTCACACTACCCCTCTGCAACTTGCCAGTCTTATGGCGGTTTGCCCAGAGCTTAACCTCTCTCTAGGGCAGTCTCATCCTCCGCAAGCCAGGATAGTTACAATTAGAGTGACTTGCATACAGTGGGTCAGTAATAAATGGTAGTTTTGGTATTAATATAACCAATCAATTATTATATATATTGAGCACCTATTCTTCATTGGGCTTCCTTTGTAGCTCAACTGGTAAAGAATCCACCTGCAATGCGGGAGACCTGGGTTTGATCCCTGGGTTGGGAAGATCTCCTGGAGAAGAGAAAGGCTACCCACTCCAGTATTCTGGCTTGGAGAATTCCATGGACTGTATAGTCCGTGGGGTCGCAAAGAGTCAGACACGACTGAGTGACTTTCACACTCATACACATTCTTCATTACCCTAAACCATCATCTGGTCCCTCTTGCAGCTGGGCATTGTATGCAGTGGGAAATGGGGAACTGTAAGACACAGTCCCACACACAGAATGTTTAATCTCTCGAGAGTCCATAGGGACACCCAGAGAGCAGCAGCAAACAGCCCTTAAGATTAAATGCACTGGGGGACTTTCCTGGTGGTCCACTGGCTCCATGCTCCCAACACAGGGAGTGGGTTCAATCCCTGGTCAGAAAACTAAATCTCACAATACCACAGCTAAAGATCCCACCTGGCGCAATGAAGATTGAAGATCTCACATGCCACAGCTAAGATCCAGCGCAAATAAATATTTCTAAAGATAAAGAGAACATTTCAGATATATTTGATGTTTTCTCCCTACCCCACCACTATTTCTAGTCCCATTCCATTTTCCCCTCCTCTAGAATTTTGTGTGGGTTCTTTCAGTCATGTCTGTCTCTCTCTTTCCCTATCTGTGCATTCTATTGCAAGGCAGAATAATGACCCATTGCTTTATTTAACCCGTCCCTGTGAATGGACATTTGCATTGTTCACTGGTTTTAGCTATTACAAATAATGCAGAAGTGAGTATGTTTGCACACATCCGCTTGTCCATCTGTACAAGAGGTTTTTTCAAAGATCTGCCTAGAAGTGAAATTCTCATAATCCTTAACAATGCTTTAAAAATTGTGATACATTTAAATAGCACTGATTCTACACTAAAGGCAGACAATTATTCATCAAGTTGAAGTAGAGGGAAATTTTTTTTATACATGTCTTGCTCTCTACAGAACCAATCTCTTATCTTACAGAAATGAATGATCCTAAGGAAACATGTGTGGGTCCTTCAAACACTTCCTGCCTCAGTGAGCAGAAGCAGAGTGGTGATAGCTGGTCAGATGGTCGCTTAGCACACCAAACAGCCGACAAGGAAGATCGTGGCGCCAGGTACGTGGACATGCTGCCACCACTCTCCGTACACTTTTACACATGTTATGATGTTATGATCTCCCCTTTGTCCAGATAAGGAAATTGGGGCTCATGAAGATTAACTAGACAGCTCCTTGTCTGAGGATTAGTAACAGAGTCAGGATGGTTAGTTATGAGTCAGAGTCAGGATGGTTAGTTATGAGTCAGAGTCAGGATGGTTAGTTATGCCTCTGTGGCATAACTAACTGCGATCTATTAAACTTTAATGCCAAACCTGGAGAGAGGCACACATTAGGAGTTCTTGATGACACAAAGGTATTTCCATGAGAACATACGCTGCAATTTTTAAGAATGCTGAAAGTCACAATATTGGATGAGGCCCTGAAAGCTATAAACAAGCAAGCAGTGTCATCAGGCATACAGAAGGTTGTGGAATTTGGAGATGGAATGCACGTGGCAAAGAATTTCCGGGATATATCTTACAGCTGACAAACTGAAATCAATTTCTCGTTCATGTTTTTCATTCAACAGAATGACTAAAAAGTTTCTGCAAAAGCTTTGCAAGCAGCACAAGCTTTACATTACCCCAGCACTGAATGATACGCTGTATTTACACTATAAAGGTAAGGATCGGGTGGAGGAGGTACCTTGTGTCAGATGATAAGACCCTAGCAGTATAAGGAATTACTCACAGGGATCATCTAGATTTCTTACATTTAAGCAGAAATTTCAAGGTTTAGTGGAGATGCATGGGAAAGCAATAACATTTCTTGGAAGAGTCTTACATGACTAGAGTTTATACGAGTTTCGGGGAAACATACTGGCATCTTTTATTTGTATTTGCTAAAGGACTCATAGTTTCCCAGACCACTAACTACTTGTAAATACTCTGCAGTTGGGAGGGACACATTGTGAAGGACTGTGGTGGTGTCCAGTGGTCACATGTCAACTTAAGTTCAGGTTCATAGACAGGGCTCTTCCTCGCAGTGACAAAGCAGAGCCATAATTCCCAGTTGATGCTGAATTTGGGACGGTCAGCCTGCTTCATTGGGCCATCCACATGGCCCTTTATTCAGTAAATGTATACTGAGAGGCTTCTGTGGGGGCACAGGGCGCAGTGCTGGAGATAAAAAGATGGATATGCTGAGGATGCTCTTGGTGTCTTGGGGGACAGGTCGGCTGCTATGAGGAGATTCACACTGTGCCAGGGAGATTCATGGAGGGCTCCAGCTGCAATATCCTTTAAAGGTGGGGAAGGACCCCTAGCTGGTCTTCTCACATCCACCTTGCCCCCCCGCCAAATCCTCCACTCAGTGTCTAGGTGTAGCAGTGATGAGATGACACAGGAGGGCAGACCCCAGGGGACCCGTATTTAAGAGGTGGGAAGAGGAGGACGACTGAGAGGTGCCTATATTATCTACTGCTGCCTAGCAAATTAACCCTACGCCTACCAACTTAAGAAATTATTATTTGATACTATTTCAGAGGGTCGGCACCTGGGAATGGGTTAGTCGGGTGGTTCTTCCTCACCGTTGCTTTCACCCTTTTTTCATCAAAACTTTGGGTTTGGGACTTCCTTGGTGGTCCAGTGGCTAACATCCTGCACTCTCAACACAGGGCACCTGGGTCCGACCCCTGGTCAGGGAACTAGATCCCTGAACATGCCACAACTAAGACCCAGCACAGCCAAATAAAATATATTTTTTAAAACAAAACACAAACTTCTGGTTAAAACTTTTCAGGCAACCAAGTGACTTTCAAAACATTTGGCAACAGCAGATGAACCGTGAAGTACAAATCTATAACGAGTTACTCAAGGAAACAAAAATGTTGGTTTTCCTCTCCTTAAATGTGGCTCATAAAACTGAGCCATACCAGAAAGCAAGACCTGAAGTTTGCACTGGCTTCAGGTACTGCTGGATTTTCTCACCGCACGTCTTCACGAGGCTGCCTCTCCCCCTTCTGAAGCCCTGCGTTCCCTTGCGCTCATTCATTTCAGGCAGGGCAGCGGCCTCACTCCCACCTACTCCCAGGCGAGAAGGGAAGTTAGGCTCCACCCTACCAGGTGGGCAATTCTCGCAGAAAGTTGCCTCTTTCAGTAGAGCCAGCCAAAGCTCCGCAGGGCTCCAAAGGTTGGCCCCACGTGGCTCAGCACGACCAGCTCCCTGCAGAGAGCCATAGGGCAAGGATCAGGACGGGGTATTCTCAAAGAGGCAGTGGTGTGCCTGAGGAGGGATGTGTGGATGCTGGCCGTGTGTGCCTGCGTGCTGAGTCGCATTAGTCGTGTCTGACTCTGTGACCGCATGGACCCTAGCCCACCAGGCTCCTCTGTCCATTGGATTCTCCAGGCAAGAATACTGGACTGGGTTGCCATTTCCTTCTCCAAGGCGAGTAGGCATAAAAGAGAATGAGACTTGTGCCTCTGTGTGTGTGGGAGCCCAACAAATACCCCCTTCCTTCCCGCCAGGCTTTGACCGCATCGAGAACCTGGAAGAGTACACGGGGCTGCGCTGCCTCTGGCTGGAGTGCAATGGCATCCAGAAAATCGAGAACCTCGAGGCCCAGACGGAACTGCGCTGCCTCTTCTTACAAGTGAACTTGCTCCATAAGATTGAGAACCTAGAACCTCTGCAGAAACTGGATGCTCTCAACATCAGCAACAACTACATTAAGACCATCGAAAACCTCTGTAAGAAAGACCTGCCGCAGCGGCGGTGGCGGCGGCGGTGGCGGTGGTGGTGATGGTGGTGGTGGTGATGGTGGGGGGTGGGGGGTGGTGGGGGGGGGATGGGGGGATGGGGTGAGGGGTGGTGGTGGGGTGGGGTGAGGGGTGGTGGAGGGTGGTGAGGGGTGGGGGAGTGGTGGTGGGGTGGGGGGGCAGTGGGGGTGCGGGGGTGGTGGGTGGGGGTGGGGGTGAGGGGGTGGTGGGTGCAGGTGGTCATTGGTGGTTGGTGGTAGGTGAGGGTGGTTAGTAGTGGGGTGGGGGTGGTGGTGGTTGGTGGTTGGTGGTGGAGTGGGAGTGGTAGTCCTAGTGGTGGTGGTGGGGATGGGTAGTGGTTGGTAGTGGTGGTTGGTGGTGGTGGGTGGTTGGTGGTGGTGGTGGCGGGGGTAGTGGTTGGTGGTGGTGGTGGGGGTGGGGGTGTGGTGGGTGGGGGTGGGGATGGTGAGTAGGGGTGGTTGGTGGTGGGGGTGGTGGGTAGGGGTGGTTGGTGGTGGGGGTGGGTGGTGGGGGTGGTGGTATGTCGTTGGTGGTTGGTGGTTGGTGTGGGTGTGGTGGGGGTGGTGGGGGTGGGGGTGGTGGTTGGTGTTGGGGGTGGGCTTGGAGGTGGGGGGGTGGGAGGGGGTGGGCTTGGGGGTGGTAGTGGTGGTGGGTGTGGGTGGTGGTTGTTGGTGGTGGTTGGTGGTGGGGGTGGGGGTGGTGTTTGGTGGTTGGTGGTGCCTGGTTGGTGGTTGGTGGTGTGTAGTTGGTGGTTGGTGGTGGGTGGGGGTAGGGGTGGGGTGTTGGGTGGTGGTTGGTGGTGGTGGTTGGTGGTGGGGGTGGGGGTTGTTTGGGTGGGGGCTGTGGGGGTGCGGATACTGGTGGGTGGTGGTGGGTGGGGATGGTGGTTGGTGGTGGTGGTTGCTGGTGGGGGTGGGGGTGGGGGTTGTGGTGGTGGTTGGTGGTGGTGTGTGGGGGTGGGGGTGGTGGTGGGTGGTGGGTGGGGGTAGGGGTGGGGGTGTTAGGTGGTGATGGTGGTTGTTGGTGGTGGTTGGTGGTGGGGATGGGGGTTGTTTGGGTGAGGGGTGTGGGGGTGCGGATGGTGGTGGGTGGTGGTGGGTGGTGGTGGTGGGTGGTGGGAGTGGGGTTGGGGTTGGTGGGTGGGGTTGGTGGGTGGAGGTGGGGGTGGTGGGGGTGGGGGTGGTGGGGGGTGGGGGTGGTGGGGGTGGGGGTGAGGGGGTGGTGGGTGCCAGTGGTCGTCGATGGTTGGTGGTTGGTGGGTGGGGTTGGTGGTGGGGTTGGTGGTGGGTTGCGGGGGGCGGTTGGTGGTTGGGGTGGGGGTTGGGGGGTGGTGGGGGTGATTTTGGGGGTGGTGTTGGTGGTGTTGTTCTCTAGACCCGTGTCCACCGCTGTCCCCTGCAGGAGGGTCTTAACATTCTCTTTGCTGCCCAGGTCGCTCACCTCTGTCCACTCCCCCTTCCAGCCTGCCTGCCAGTCCTGAACACACTCCAGATGGCGCACAACCACTTAGAGACCGTGGAGGACATTCAGCATCTCAGGGAGTGTGCCAGACTCTGCGTCCTTGACCTTTCCCACAACAAGCTGAGCGACCCCAGGATTCTGAGCGTTCTTGAGAGCATGCCTGACTTGGTAAAAAACAAACAAACAAACAAAAAGAAGCACGCACACTGGAGACTTTCTTGGTGGCCCAGTGGTTGTGGCCCCGAGCTTCCAGGGCAGGGGCCTGGGTTCAGTCCCTGGTCAGGGAAGGTCCTGCATGCCACGCAGTGCGGAGTGGGGGTGGGGACACGCCCCCGCACACAAGTGTTGCCTTGTGTTCCGTAGGCAGCAAGTCTCTTTTCTTCTCCCCTCCCTCCCTCCCCTCTTCCTTTCTCCCCGCCTTCTGAACACCCATCACACTTTTCCCCTCTATTTTTAGCTGCTGTGTTTTAAATGCCAAATGCCCTGTCATTTCACCTACAGTTTCAGTGTGTATTCCTGACAGATAACGACTTTTTAAAAAGCATCATTACAGTACTGTTATTATACCTAAAATAGTATCAGAATGACAGTTAATACCCAGTCTATGTTCAGTTTTCTCCATTTGCCTCAAGCATGTGTTTTGACCATTGGATTCAGTTCAGTTCAGTCACTCAGTCATGTCTGACTCTTTGCAACCCCACAGACCACAGCATGCCACGCTTCCCTATCAATCATCAGCTCTTGGAGTTTACCCAAACTCATGTCCATTGAGTCAGTGATGTCATCCAACCATCTCATCCTCTGTCATCCCCTTCTCCCACCTGCAATATTTCCCAGAATCAGGGTCTTTTCAAATGAGTCAGCTCTTCGCATGAGGTGGACAAAGTATTAGAGTTTCAGCTTCAACATCAGTCCCTCCAATGAACACCCAGGACTGATCTCCTTTGGGATAGACTGGTTGGATCTCCTTGCAGTCCAAGGGACTCTCAAGAGTCTTCTCCAAGCATCAGTTCTTCAGCTCTCAGACTATTTTATAGTCCAGCACTCACATCCATACATGACCACTGGGAAAACCATAGCCTTGACTAGACGGATCTTTGTTGGCAAAGTGATGTCTCTGCTTTTTAATATGCTAGGTTGCTCATAACTTTACTTCCAAGGAGTACTGCAGTCACCATCTGCAGTGATTTTGGAGCCCAAAATAATAGTCTGTCACTGTTTCCACTGTTTCTCCATCTATTTGCCATGAAGTAATGGGACCAGATGCCATGATCTTAGTTTTCTAAATGTTGAGCTTCAAGACCATCAGATTTTACCAATCCAAACCAGACCCACACATTGTATTTGGATTATGCATCTCATCACAGCCCTCCCCGCTTGTCTCTTCCTCTCCCCCGCACCACCCTGCCAAGAATCTGCTGAAGAAACCAGGTCCCTCTGGATGTCAGCCACACCCTGGATTCAGTCAACTGCATCCTCATGGTGTGGTCTAACGTGTTCTGCTGTCTCCAGTATCTCCTGTAAAATGATGATGGAGCCAGAGGCCTGGTTAGATCCAGGCTCAGAATATAAGCCTGAGGTCAGCTGTGGCATCAGTAAGGACAAGCGTAACACCTGGTTGCCTCTTGTTGCAACTTGAAGTGTCACTAGTGGGTTTGACTGCTGCCAGTCTGATCCGGCTTCAGTCTGATCCAGCACTTGGCCTCCCTTCCCCCGACTGTTCCAACAGCTCCCAGGCACACTGCCTCCCTGTGTGAGTTCATCAGCAGTCGCTCAGGGATCATATTCTAATTCTCTTATTCCTTCCGCCTTTCTTAGCCGCGATGCTTCCACAAAGAGCACTTTTGCTCATCAACAATTTACATCCCTAATGTAAAGTGTATGCAGAAAACACTGGGATGAAGGCGTCTTTGTTTTTCTTTTTATGTATCAGTTTTCAGAGACATGGATCCAGAACCTAGGGACCTCTAAAGATGACAGTGAAGGGTTTTTCTTTATCACTGTGGACAGATAGATTTAAAGATACAGTATTTGGAGTGACTTAACCTTTCTGTCATTTTAATTTGTGGTGCTTGAGTGCTCCCATCTTCTAGTCCATGGCAACCCCTGCAGGCAGCTCCTGTATCTTCTCGCCTCAACTCCAGCAGCCTGGGACAATTTCCTTGCTTTTCAGTGTGTATGTGTTGTCATGTGTACTAGGAAAAAAATATTTTCCAAATAGCACACGGAAACCCTCAGTTCATTGTTTCCTGCTTAGGGCCTGGGTAAGCAAGGGAAAAGTGAATCCATTTAAAAGAAAACAGTAGGGAAAGCATCAGTTCAGTTGAGTTCAGTCACTCAGTCATGTCTGACTCTTTGTGACCCCATGGACTGCAGCTCACCAGGCCTCCCTATCCATCACCAGCTCCAGGAGTTTACTCAAAATCATGTCCATTGAGTCAGTGATGCCATCCAACCATCTCATCCTCTGTCGTCTCCTCCTCCTCCTGCCTTCAGTCTTTCCCAGCATCATGGTCCTTTCCAGTGAGTCAGCTCTTCGCATCAGGTGGCCAAAGTATTGGAGTTTCAGCTTCAGCCTCAGTCCTTCCAATGAATATTCAGGACTAATATCCTTTAGGATGGACTGGTTGGATCTCCTTGCAGTCCAAGGGAATCTCAAGAGTCTTCTCCAACACCACAGTTCAAAAGCATCAATTCTTCGGTGCTCAGCTTTCTTTATAGTCCAACTCTCACATCCATACATGACCACTGGAAAAACCATAGCTTTGACTAGATGGACCTTTGTTGGCAAAGTCACGTCTCTGCTTTTTAATGTGCTGTCTACGTTGGTCATAACTTTTCTTCCAGAGAGCAAGCGTCTTTTAATTTCGTGGCTGCAGTCACCATCTGCAGTGATTTTGGAGCCCCCCAAAATAAAGTCTGTCACTGTTTCCATTGTTTCCCCATCTATTTGCCATGAAGTGATGGGACCAGATGCCATGATCTTAGTTTTCTGAATGTTGGGTTTTAAGCCAATTTTCTCACTCTCCTCTTTCACTTTCATCAAGAGGCTCTTTAGTTCTTCTCCACTGTATGTCATAAAGGTGGTATCATCTGCATATCTGAGGTTATTGATATTAGGAAAGCATAGTTCAGGAGTAATCTCCAGTGCAGACTGGCACCAAGAACTAGTTTAACATTCATATAGCCACCAGCATATGGCATGACAATACACAGCTGAATACTAATACTTTTCTGAGGGGCCTGGCTGTCATAACAAGGTACCAGGCTGGGTGTTTTAAACAATAGAAATTTATTTTCTCATGATTCCGGAGACTAGAAATCCTAAATCAAGGTGCGGGGCAGGCTTGCTTTCTCCTGAGGCCTCCCTCGTTGGCGTGTAGACAGTCATCTTCTCCCCGAGTTCTCATGTGGCCTTCACAGCCTGTCTCCCAATCTCCTCTTTGTACAAGGACCTATGGGATCAGGGCTCACCCTAGTGACATCATTTAATCTTGATCACCTCTTCTAAGACCCTGTCTCCAAATGCAGCCACATTCTGAGGCGCTGGGGTTAGGGTTGCAGCAGATGAGTTTGCTGCAGGTGTCTGTCGCAGGGTGGTTTTCTGGCGGGTTCTGCATTCCCCACACACACGTGCCCTCCCCGGGGCGCACTACTCCCCACACCCAGCCCTGCAGGACAGGCCTCTTGAACCTGTGACAAGAACCATGATGGCCAGATGAGAATGAAGTTTGGAAAATGCTAAAGTAACCAGTTCACAATAGATTCATTTTCTCCAACAACAAAAAGCACTTTAGATAGAAAAACCATTTCACCAGTTTAGGCAAACCCATTTTAAATGCTTCACCCACGTGTCACCTTGATGGATCCGCTCCCCCCGCCCCTCCCCGGAGAGGAGGTGACAGGATTTAAGGACGGGGGAACGGCACACTGGCACTGCTCTGTCGCTGTCCCTCTCCTGGTCCCAGCTTGACATCCAGGAGACCTGTAAGCCTGGCAAGAGGGGCTTTGGGGTAGCTGAGAGGGCGCTCTGCATCCCGTCCCCTTGGTCCCCGTCTCTTATCTGTCCAGCCGCTGTGTGCATATTTTTAAAACGGGTCCTGGAAGGACAGAAAAGAGATCAATCAGAGACTAGTTCCAGCAAAAGAGACTGGGCGAGCAAAATCACCGCCCTCGGGAAGGGCTCCGGGAGGGTTTTCCAGCACTGTTCTGGAAGGACAGTGCGAGTTCAAGTTCAAGTAGATAAAGGGATACCCGATTCTCAGGACGGCTCTGATGGCATGCTGAGCGGCACAGGAACAGCGACAGCCCCGGCTTCTCTGAGACCGTCCTCAGGATTTCACGTTGACACTCCCTGTCTTTGTATTTCTTCTCAGCGCAACGTGCAAGTGATATGTTTTAAGTGCATCTTTTTCTCAGTGCCTAATGAGGTTCTGCCTCTGTGCTTCCAGCGTGTGCTGAATCTGATGGGGAACCCGGTAATTAAGAACATCCCCAACTACCGAAGGACACTCACCGTCCGGCTAAAACACTTAACATACCTGGATGACAGACCAGTTTTTCCCAAGGACAGGTAAGGGAGCGAAAAGCCTTTTAATAACACTCTGTAACAGTTGAGCATGCTCAACAGGTAAGTTTTTTTTTAATTTTCTGATTTTTGAGCATTCCCACACCTCTGTTATATATTCCAGTGAGGTAAGTTTAATGGCTTACATGACTGTTTATAATAGGAAATTCCCTGTTTTCAGCACTTATTCCTGGATTTTTTCATAATCCTTTGATAACTATCCTTCTATATGAAGTCTCTGATCCCATGGCTAGTTATTTCCTTAGGGTGGAATTCTGAGTTGTATTGCTGGATTAAAGACTGTAGTTTAAGACTTTTAAAAGGCACTTATAGTTTCTAGAATGTTTGTATCACTTATAACTTTCCCAGACACAGCCATGTTAAAAAAAAAAAAGTAGCCAGGTTAATTGATGAGTGAAGATAGTACGTCATTTGCATTTTTGGGTAACAAATGAAATTCATCGTTTTTACCACCTTTGTTGGACATTTAAAGTTTCCTCCTCTGTGAATACTGCATTCATGACCTCTTTCCAATTTCCTTTTGGGTAGATTTTTCTTATTGATTCATAAGTGATAATTGCTCAATCATTTCTGACTCTTTACGACCCATGACTGAAGCCCGCCAGGCTCCTCTGTCCATGAGATTTCCCAGGCAAGAATACTGGAGTGGGTTGCCATTTCCTTCTCCAGGGGATCTTCCCAACCCAGGGATCAAACCTGGGTCTCCTGCATTGCAGGCAGATTCTTTACCATGTGAGCCACCAGGAAAGCTCTGTTTCATTAAGAGCTGTTTGCATATCAAGAATATTGAACCTGGGGCTGCCATGTGTATCATCACTGCTTTGATCTGGGTTTTTTTATTTACCTTTTGATTGAGGCTGCTATTCATTCCAGCTTAGAATAAAACCTCAGTAACTGGGATGGCCTGAAAGGAAGTGCAGTCTGAAGCTTGGAATTACCCGACATTTAAAAACACACTTGAACTCCCAAATTTTAGTCAAACTAACACAAATTTCAAAGGGATAGCCTCCACATGGACCAGGTGAGACAGCCAGAATCCCTGCTTGTGCGCAGTCGGGCCGAGATGCTCCCAGCTCCCTGGCACCCAGCCCTGGGCCTTAAGGCAGACAGTGGGCGTGCAGGGCCTGGGGGCGGACCGCAAAGCCCAGCTCTGCAGCTGCGGGTCCTATGCCCCTAGTCAAGCTTGCCAACCTCCTCAGCCTCAGGCTGTCTCCGGAAAGTAGAGACAAAACCGACCTCGAGGTCTTTGTGTCTATCTGTTAGTATCACTTGGGACTCAAGCAGGAGGGAACCAATGTGATCTCCCTGCTGCACCCTGGGGCAGCGTGACCAGCAGGAACATGAAAGAGCTGGGCCTTTGCAGAGAGAGCCCTGCCGCGGACGATATAGCAGGACTCCTCTTCAAAAGCTGGTTTCACTTGGGTTTGAAGCCTCATTTCAGCACTCTCCAGCTGTTCCGTGCTGGGTCCTTGACCTTCTCTCAACCTGGGGTGATCTTCACAGGGGTTTGTTCACCTGTCACCTTCTGAAGATCTCCATGACCAGCCACCTATCTAAGCCACACCTTGGCCTCTTCCATCTAGTGTCTCTTTGGCCTGATTTCTTTTTGTAGGACACATCTGCCTCTGACATACCTGTTTCCTCTTTTAGAGTCTCTTTCCCCGTAAAAGGGCAGGTCTAGTAGAGCAAGCCATGTCATCTCTTATGTTAACCTACTTATCTCTGGCCCCTGGAACAGTTTGCTCACTTCAAGTGTACAATTCAATGGTTTTTCAGTATATTCAGAGTTGTCCAACCACCCCCACAATCAATTCTAGACTATTTTTATCACTCCCCAAAGTAACCCTTACTTATTAGCAGTCATTCCCCATCCCACCTCTGACAGCCCCAACAACCACAAAGCTACTTTCTATCTCTGTGGATTAGACTGCTCTGGACATTGCATATGCTGTGTGCTGTGTGATGAGTCATGTTCAACTCTTTGCGACCCCACGGACTATAGCCCACCAGGCTTATCTGTCCATGGAATTTTTCAGGCAAGAGTATGGGAGTTGCCATTTCCTCCTCCAGGGGATCTTCCCAACTCGGGGATCAAACCCATGTCTCTTGTGTCTCCTGCATTGGCAGGCTCAGATCTACCACTGAGCCGATACGGATTTGCCTACTCAGGACGTTTCATATAGATGAAGTCACACGATACGTGGTCTTTTGTGACCGGCTTCTTCCACTGAGCATATTTTTAAGGTTCACCCACATTGCAGCCTGCGTCAGTAAAAGCTTCCAAAATAACACTGTGAAATAATCTCCCGTTTGGGAAGGCCACGATTTATTAGTTGAGGGACATTAGGGTCGCTTCCACTATTAGGCTGTCGTGAACAGTGCTGCTATCAATATTTGTGTGCAGGTGTGTGTGTGTGTGTGTGTGTGTGTGTGTGCACGGACATTTGTTCTCAACTCATTTGAGTAAATACTTGGGAGCACGATTGCTGGATTTTACAGTAAGATGATCTTTGCTTTGGAATTGGCAAACTGTCTCATGAGGTGGCTGCTCCATTTTGCATTCCCACCAGCCCTGAAGGAGGACTCCTGTCACCCCGCATCCTCCCGGCCTTTGGTGTTGTCAGCACTCTGGATTTTAGTCGTTCCATTGGGTGTCAAGTGGTTAGGTTTGCACTCTCCTGATGTCACCCAACGATGAGCTTATTTTCTACCTAACTGCTTACTGAGGGGTCCAGTTCTTTGGCCACTTTTAAAACACTTTGTATGTTTCAGATAACAAGCCATCTAGCGGTTAACTTTCTTCCGAGTGTTTTCCCCCAGTGCAGTTTCTTTTAACCTTTGCCCACCTTCAGGTTGTGTTGACTTTGTGTGAGCTGTAATAGGTCTTCATGTAGTCTAGATACAACCCCCAATCAAGTATCTGATTTGCAGCTGTTTTCTTACTTTCTGTGGGTTCTTTTTTTACGGGATTCTCTACATGACACCCCTTTTTAATTTTGGTGGCGTTCACTTTCTGTATTTTTCTTTGCTTGTGTCAGGCATGCTTTTGACCTTTTGACACGGGCTTTGAAAACCACTAGAACTCTCAAGATGAAACTGTGCCTGCGTTAGTGTGTCTCCTTACAGTCACATGCCCTCTGTGCCTTTAGTTTGATTTGGGGGAAAAAGAGCAAGTTTGGTCAGAGAGTATATGTTTTGGATTTACTGTTAACCTGTGACAGTTCAGACCAGCTCCCCCGCCACCAACCCCTGACTTCTGAGGTCTGGGGTTTGTTTTTTGTTTTTAATCCTGCTAAACAGAGCTTGTGCAGAGGCCTGGGCCCGGGGAGGGTACGCGGCGGAGAAGGAGGAGAGACAGCAGTGGGAGATGAGAGAGCGGAAGAAGATCACGGACAGCATCGAGGCCCTGGCGGCCATCAGGCGCCAGGCGGAGGAGAGGAAGCGGCAGAGAGCGAGCCAGGAGCAAGGTGTGAGCCCGAGACACAGGAGGGCCCCCGAGCTGCGCTGAGAGTCATCCTGGGGTGGGGGGCGAGGGTGGGAACGCTTTGCTCAGAGGCCTATGGGAGACACAGGAGGGCCCCCGAGCTGTGCTGAGAGTCATCCTGGGGTGGGGGGCGAGGGCGGGAACGCTTTGCTCACAGGCCTACGGATCCGTCTGCCCTCGACCTCACTTGAGGACAGTGCTCAAGACACATTAATAAGTAAGAACCCTGCCCTCTTCCTACACGCAGGAGGAAAGAGTCAGGGGCTCTGTGTGTACCTTCCTTTTTTTTTTTTTGGCTTGCGGGATCTTAGTTCCCCAACCAGGGATCAAACCTTCACCCCCTGAGGTGGAAGCAAGGCGTCTTAACCACTGGACCACCAAGGAAGTCCTCCGTGTGTACTTTTAAATGACAGTGTTTTTCCCCTAATTATAAACCGTGACTACACTACCCATAGAAAACATAGACAAGCAAGGGTCATCACAGAATTGCAGCAAGAACTGCTCAACGTCCAGTGTGAGCACTTCCTGGCTTTTCCTATGAGTGTGGTGCATACCTTTTTTTAATAGAAGAAAGTGGCACAGCTCTGTTGCTCTCTGCCCACTCACATTCCAATGAAATGGACATTCTCCTGCAGTTTGCATTTCCCCCCCTTTTCCAGCGTTTAATTCGGACATTGTTCAAACAGTGGTCAGATGAACACCTGTGCCCTCTCCTCACGTCGGGTGTTGATCAACATTTTGGCACACGTGTGCACACACACACGTTCCTGACCTGCTGACCTGCTGGAAAGCCAGGGCAAACATCGTGGCCCTAGGCCCAGTCCCTCAGCCCGCATCTCCTGAGAGCACCCGGTACAGCCTTCCCGGGGCCTGTGCCGGCACTGCACCTGCTGGGCACCCCCCCAGTGGCTGTGCAGCCTGTTTATCCAGCACCCTGGTGACCGCCCTGCCGCAGGTCCCCACTGCCCACCCTCGGCCTTGGCTGCGGGTCCTTCCTTGTCCTCCTAGGACCATCCCCGCTCACCTGTGGGCTTGTGCTCAGGGGAGGAGCCCACGCCAGCCGGTGCTGGGGACGTGGACGCCGAAGTGGGAGGAGAGGAAGAGCCTCAGGAAAAGAAAGAAACGAGGCAGAAGATAGAGCAGTTTGTCAAGGAGAGCTTTGAGGCCAAGGATGAGCTGTTCCCGGAGAAGCCAGAAGAGCCGAGCCTCCTGGAGGAGCTGCCTCTGGATGTCGGGGAGCCGAAAGGGGTGCTCCCCCCTGAGGCCCTGCCAGCGAGCCCCAGAGCTGCCTGGGCAGGTAGGTGGTCAAGGAAGCACGGGTGCATTATACCTGGGGCAGCTCCCAACTAGGGGCCCCGGACTGCCTTCCACCCTGACCGCTCGGTCTGTAAAGTGATGTACACATGCCACCTCACAACAGGACCACGAGCGGAGCCCGGACTGTGTCTCCAGTATCCGGTCCAGCGTGGCTCAAAGAAATGGGCAAGACACTAACAGTATATTTTATCAAACCCAGAACACCTAAAATATGTCTTCTCAGGTGACGCAGTGGTAAAAAAAAAAAATCTGCCTGCCAATACAAGAGACGCCGGTTTGATCCCTGGGTTGGGAAAATCCCCTGGAGGAGGAAATGGCAACCCCCTCCAGTATTCTTGCCTGGAGAATCCCATGGACAGAGGAGCCTGGCGGGCTACAGTCCATGGGGTCACAAAGAGTCAGACTCCAGTTAGCGACTGAGCACACACACCTAGAATGTAATTTAAGTCAACATGAATTCATCCATGAGATAGGTTCCTCTGTTTGACACTAAGTTTTCTAAATCCACTTGCTTGGTTATTCTAATTGGGTGCCCCACTGTGGCTCTTGAGTCAAACTGGGCCTAGTCAGTCCCCAAGGTGGACAGTGGGCTGGCGTGACTTGAGCAGAGCGGGGCCGCTCATTTCCGATGACCGAGGCTGGAGAGGAAGCAGTGGGCGGGAGCAGGAGGGGACTAGGGGGAGGAGAGGAGCCCCGTCTGGACCCCGCATTCCCTGGGCAACCCTGCAAGGACGTCACGGGTCTCCTTGACACTCTCGCAGCAGGAGGAGCTGTGAAACTTGCCCGCTGACGCCATGGCCTTTCTTTCTTCACCTCCTAGTCAAGCGATCATGCTTTTTCCAAGGTTCCTGCATGTTCTGCATAGACTCTTGGCTGGAACTTCCATCTCCAGGCCGTAGAAAGAGGGTGCTCTCTCCCTTCCCTTCCCTTCCACACATAACCTTTTCCTCAGCTCTTGTCACAAGGGCTAGAGGTCTTCAGACCCGAGGGTTCTGTCCTTTCTCTTGGAATCCACCCTAACTGCAATTGCCCGTCTGACTGCCGTGTATGAAACAGACTCCAAGATTACTGTAACTCTGTTGTCCTTAGAATTGGCTCCCCAAACTGTGGCCACTGAAAGTGCATCAGGCACCGAGCCCGATGGAGCTGAAAATCCGGAGGCCACAAGACTGGAGACGAAGGAGCAGCTCTTCATCGACGTACGTAGCCCTTGCACCCGCAGAGAAGCACGCACGGCATAGCTGGTGTTGGTCTGATCAGACACAAACCTTCTGAATCCTGAGTTCAGTGGGGTCCGTGGGCTGGCCTGCATGGCCTCCCGTGGAGGTGCCACCCAGACCCAGCGCTCAGCATCTGCAGTCAATAAGCTTTCCTGGGGGCAGGCGGTGGGGAATCCATGCCTGTGCACCTTCAAGACTGAGAGCGCTGGCCAGACGAACCCCTTGAACTATGTCTACGAAACTCCTGATGCATTTCCCCGTGAGAAGTTACCCTCTCAGCAGCTCCTTCTGGCCATAGACGGAACTGCTGGGAAAGCTACACTTAATCAGCAGAGCCTTGCGTGCTTTTGGGACAGCTGCCCATCTTCCTGGCCTGTCCTGCGTCCTGTCCTCCAGGGCCGATTCATGGGTGCCGCCTGACCTTGGGCCCGATCACATCCTTGGGAATGGCCCTCCTCCCTGCAGCCTGTCCACTCTGATGACAGCCTTCCACGCTGTGCCCACGAGAATGCATCCCTAGGGATATGCACGTTTGGCACGACCCCCGGGAACTGTGCTTTAGGGGGGTGAGGAGTAGGGGCTGGTCCCCCCATCTTTAGGTTTGCACCCTGCTTCCCCAGAGGAGAGCCACCTCTCTGCCCACAGGCGAGCTGCTTCCATTCAGACCGTGTTGCGTGGCTTTGCCTGCCCTCTGCCCGCTTCCTTCACAAACTGCTACACTCGTGTTTCACTCCCAACTTTACAATTTCACGTGGCTCAGGAAGGTTCAGCTGAGCAGTCAGCATTCAGCGTGCTGTTTCCAGTTTTCTGAGTGGGTCTAATATAGATATAACAAAAGTGGGCGCTTCAGCCCTAACGTGTGAGAACCAACCATATACAGGACCCCAATGCTACGCTAACACTGACTGTTCTTCCTTTTTGTCCGGCACCACTTTAAATACCTCTTGTATCAACTGATTTAACCCTTCCAGTAACTCTTAAGAGGTAGGTTATCATCCCCATTTTACAGATGGGGAAACTGAGAAACAAAGAGTAGAGCACCTTGCCCAAGGCTACGCAGCCAGACAATGGTGGAGCAGGAACAGCAACCCAGGCAGTCTGGCTCTGGAGTCCAGGCATCTGACTGCCTCACATGCCAGGCTGGGGTGCTACAGATGAAGATACCCCAAGACACAGAACAGAAAAGCGCTGCCTCCCCACCCCAGTTTCGGGAAAGGTTCGAAAGAGACTCACTTTGTGCCAGGTAGGGTCCTCAGGACCCTATTTGTACGTAGGAGGTACAGTTCCCCCTAGATGAACTGGATGATACCAAAGTGAAGTGGAGAATGAGGTGGAAATTTTGAAACACATCACACCTTACAAAGCTCTTTCACTGACCAGATCCAGGAACCTGGAGTGGCCACTGGTACCTGGAGTGTTACCTGGAGCACGTGTGCTGCCTGTACACGCGGCTCGAGGGGCCACGTGTACGTGTGTGTACATGTGGCTCGAGTGTGCACGAGTGTGCTGCGTGCACACATGGCTCGAGTGTCTTGGTTGCTCCGTGGGCCCCTCCACACTCTGTGGTTGGTTGGTGGGGTGGCCCCATCTCTTCTGAGGACTGAATGCTGAGAGCGCACCCTCCCGCTGACCAGGGTCACTTCCTCTTCCAGGACCTGCCCGACTTGGAAGATGTGAATGCCGGCGAATCTCTGGGTGACCGGGATAGGGTGAGCTCACCTGCGTCCCCGCGTTTCCACTTCCCTCCTCTCCCAGCCCCGTGGATGACCAAGTCTGTTGGAGAGTCGCAGGCCCTGCCTGATGCCTCACACACCCGGGACCTTTACCTCAGCCTCAGGAAAGGTTTACTGCTGCTCCCTGCTCTGGGTTCTACAATTAGCCACTTGCGGGGTTTTTTGGGAACAGATCTTTAATCACTGATCTTTAATAACCATGTGCTGTACATTATTACCTGGACTTTCTTCTGTCCTTGACGTGTCTGTATGTTCATCTAGCGAGTGCCGGTACGACAATGACACCCGGGCAGGGAAAGGAGAGAGCAGGGAGGAGAGGGCAGGGGCTCGACGTGGATGTCTCCTGAGGTGACCTGATCCTCCCCCCAACATTACCAGAGCCCCTCAGGGCCTGAAGGAGAGAGAGGTCTGGGGCGTAATCTCAGGGCGGGAGCCAGTGATCACAGCAAGGACACAGACACAGAACCCAGTCCTTTGGGGGCCTGACCACCAACGCAGGGCTAGGTAGCCGGTGCAGGCGCAGCCCACCAGGAGCCCAGGCTCACAGATGCCTGGTTCAGGACCCAGGTTGGGACTGGTGCAGCAGGAGCAGACAGGGTGGGCCCGTGCCCCATGGAGACCCGAGGGAGGAGGGGGGGGTGCCAGTGGAGACCTGGCCGCAGGGCTCATGACCACCTGTGTTCCCCGGGGGCTGTCCTGGTGTGGTGCCAGAGTATGATGGACAGAAACGCAGAACTAGCAGCATGCACTTTAGGGATGCTACTGTGAAAACAGCATGGCTCAACATGTCTTTTCCTTTTAACAGGAGCAGTGCTTTCCAAAGATTACAGCCGTCTCGAGCCTGAACGACGCCAGCGAGCCTGACGTGGACGACATCTCACTCCTAGCGCTGGAAAACACATCCTCAGACACGCTTTCCAGTATATTTGCAGTCCCCAAGGATACCTCCTGGAGGGTGGAGACTGAGATGCCCTTCAGAGACATACTTAAAGTGGCACCAGAGAGGGACCTGGAAACCCAAAGGAGAGCGAGCGAGGTCCCTCGCCCACTGATTCAGGAGCTGGGTGATGATGAGGAGCCCTCAGGACTGCCACCCCTGCCCCCAGTCTGCAAGGGGGAAGCCGTGCCTGCCCCATGCACTGAGGACGGCGATGGGGACCTGCTTCCAGCCCCCACTCCAGGTAATGTCCCCTGACCTTCAAGGTCACAGGGGCTGAAAGCTTCTCGGTGGCGAAACAGACAGTGGCCACCCAAGCCCAGAGCAGTGGCCACCTGGGCCTTTATCGTCAGGATCCCATGTTCTCAGCGGTGGTGGCGGGTCATTCACAGCCTCTCCAAAGACTGCGGGGGCCGCTAGAGCGTGTTCCCACCTGGGTGACTTGCAGTATTACTGGCCAGAGAGCTGAGGAGCTGCCAGGCTGCCCCCTTCCCCCACCACCTCCAGGCTCGGCCCTTCCCGATCAAGGAAGGAGGGGACCAGTGATACCAGTCTCATCACACGGGATGAGACCAGGGCAGCAGCTGGCCCAAGGGTGGTGCTGCACACATGGATGCCCAGAATGGCACAGGTGACATGCCAGCTGGGAAGGGAGTTGCGGCAGGTGTGGGCAGCACCCACAGTGCCCAGTGGGCAGGGCAGGAGAAGCCACTCACCGCACACCACTCGGCCCGCCAGCCTGGGGGCTTGTGCCCATGACTAGAGAGAGGCACCATTGGGGCGGCTGGTTAGTGCCTGCTACTCACAAGCACACAGGGGTAGCTCCGTGTTCCGAGACTATGCTCCCCAACTGCGAACCCAACACAGGGAGCCCTTGGCACAGACGATCCCCATTCTGTGTGGCCATCTCGAGGCCGGCACACGGGAAGGGGTGAAGGCTGACCACACTTCCCCAGAACACTGAGCCACCCCTTGCCTAACTCTGTAGGAAACGGCCCTGAGACGGATCAAGTCCAACCTGAGGTGGAGCCCGTGGAGCGCCTGGGGTCCGAGGCAAAAGACCGGGAGGACATTGAATTTGGCCTGGACTGAGCCTCTGCTCTTGTACCAGTGGGCACGGGCCCAGGCCTGACCCCCCAGCGGGGGTGGGTCACCCTTTCACTCGGGCTCCCCTTCCCTTCCGAGCTGTGGTTGCCGAGGGCGTGGGCCCCGGTTCCCTTCTCCCGCGGGCACAGCCTCGTGCTCCCCACACTGCAAGCCTCTCACAAGCCCAGTCACTTGCAGTGGAAACCATGTCACAATATAAACATTTCAGCATCCACGTGGGCCCTTGTATTACTGGATTATCTAACGTCTGGGTGAGTCACAGGTCATTCACTCCATCAGGTACTGAGACAAGAACCATTCCATTCTTCTCTGAGAAGAAACCCACGTCCCACCCCGAGGCCTGTGCCACTCCCAGGGGTGGGGTGGGGTGATCTCCCTGCAGCAGAAGCAGGCTCGTCGCTGGGGCCACAGAACCACGGAGGGCGAGAACCCAATGCACTGAGCATGGAAAGCCAGGGTAGGGGACGCAGCCAGCCTGAGAAAGTCCATCATTCAACACCAGGCTCAGTCATGGCTTTATTCAACCCCTAACATGGGTCCAAAGTGCCTCCCTCTCCACGTTAGATTGTCCTAGGAACCGCGTCACACAGACACTGACCACAAACCACCGCTGACACCCAGCGAGCGCGGGCCGGCCAGGGAGCTCATTTCACCATCACCCACAGCACCGAGGAGCTGGGGCTCTGGCCCCGTGGTCACCAGGGGCCTGAGCGCACCTGCAGCCCCTGCCTCCAGCACGACGCTGTTAGCTGGAAGGGATCCCAGCGCACCGACCTCCAGGACCGGGCTGCCAGGGGTCTGCCACGTGCCCCCAGACCGTGACCTATGGGAGAAAGCTACTGCTGTCCTCCTTCCCCCGACGTTGCTCTGACTGCTTCCGAGCGTCTCCCG